>NC_142128.1:42953541-43259583 GCF_024610735.1 Ursus americanus
AATGAGAGCTTACGAGTCCTCATGGCTTCTTAGCAGGTGAAGGAGGGGCGAGCCCAAGGAGCCGGCACGGCTCCCCACCTCCCGCGCCGCCGTCCCGCGCCTTGGCCCTCCCAGCCCCGTTCTGGCGCCGCGGCTCCCGCTTCCTGCAGCCGGTTTTTAAAAAAGGAAAGGTAAAAATGCCAAACAACAACAAAGGAAGAAAGAAAAAAAGCAACATCTGAACATCCCCCTGTCCCCAGTAAGACTGAGATTACCTTACTCCTCCCCCGAAGGAACTACACAGAAACATTTCAGGCCACACGCTTGGTATAATGGTCTCTCACTGCTCAACCTCCCCACCACGCCCTACTCCCTTCTCTCTCTCTCTCTGACCAAAAGAAATTCATTAATGGCTTTTCATATATAAATACAATAGAAAAGAAAGAAGTCTGGAACCTGAACTATACCGGGACCAAGGACACCTTGGCCCCCTGGGAGTTTGTCAGCAAGTGTGAGCCTCCCCAGGAAGCAGAGGCTCTTCCCCTCCTTTCAGTTCATTACCCTTCCCGTGTGCTACTCACCAGGAAAAAAGTGTGTTCACGTCCCACCTAATTTACAACAGAAGATACCCATCCCATCCCCCAAACATAAAAATACAAGTCTATGCCCCTAAAATGATCAAACCAGTCTAATTCCCTCCCTCCCTCCCCCCCGACCCTGAAATCTCGCTACATAAATACATGTATGCATTTGATTATAGTATAAACACCTCCCAATGCACTTCCAGTTCTAGGCGTCGGCCGCGGCCGTGGCCAAACCCCGGGGTCCGGACCCGCTCCAGAGGAACTTGCCGTTCTTACTCAGCTCTCGGGCTTCGGGATCGTCATTCCAGCGCCGCTTCAACCGGAGCTTGGGCGGCATCAGGGCATCTTCTTTCTTCTCAGGTGCGTTGGGCTCTTTGCCAGGCCTGTCCTCACTGTCTTCAGTCACCTCTAGGGGTTCTTCACTTGGGGTGCTAGCGGGGACAGAGGGCCAGACTGGTGCGGCCGGGCGGGCAAAGACGGTGCCTTTTTCCTCCTCTATGGTCCTGCTTGGCACAGTGCCCTCCTCGTGCGAGCGCTCCTCCTCTCGCACCAACTGCCGGAGACTCTCGGGATCCTTGTCAGAGGCTGGCTCCACCTTAATTCTTGGGGGGACAGGAGCCACGGTGGTGGCGGTGACAGGGGCTGACTCTTCACTGCTCTCTACCCTCTCCCGGTTCTTCCGCCCAGCCGGCGGCGGCTGCAGCTTGATGGAGAACTGGGCGGACTCCTCAGGATGCATTTGGCACTGCAGTGGCGGGACCATAAGTCCTGGGTAACGGGGAAAGGTCCGGGGACTCAGATGGTAGTTGAACACAGAGCAGGCTTGAGAATGAAGGTAGTGTTTCATTTCCTCGGGGTTGAAGGAGAAGCAGCTGCTGCTGGTGAAGGGGCTCAGGCCTGGGGATGGGCTGTAGGAGAAGATGGTGGGAGTCAGGGAGAGGGCCGGTGAGATGGGGACGTTCAGAACACCTCCGCGGCCAGGGAGCGGAGAGACAGCGAAGGGACTGTGGGGGTCAGGGTACATCCCTGGCCTGGTGAACAGAGGAAGCATTATGTCAGGCTTGCGTTTCTGATGGCCAAGCCCTCCACCGACGGCACTCCGGGAGGACAGGAGATCCACGCCCCGGCGCCAGTCGGCGGCTGAGCCGTCCTCCAGCTCCGGAAGCTCTGCCTTTCTATCAGCGCCATTACTCGACTCCTGGCCAGAAGCGGTGAGGGAGCCAGCCGAGAACCGCCCTGGCTGCACGTCACTAGTTGGAGAATGGGCGTCCAGAGGCGGGAAATGGAACCGGGACGAGGCGGTTGGCACTGGTGGCGCACTCTGGGGAACCACACCTGGGACGGTGGAGAAGACAAAGGCCGCTTTAGAGGACTGGTCACTCATCGGCAGCACGGTTACTTACGCTACGTGAGCCCAAGATGTTTACTTCTTGTTACGACAGGAAGCCAACACTCCAGCCGTGCTGAATCCCTCCGCTCCCCGTCTTCCCGGGAGCACAGCTCAGCTTCCTCCACCCAAGCCCTCGCCCGCTCTGTCTTCACAGGACTCGTCACTGCCTGCCTTCGCAACCATGTACTTGGTCGTCTGCACTCTCAAACATCAATTCCACGAAGGTGGGGACTTCCTCTCGTTCACGACTAGACAGACGGCCGTTCGCGGTTAACAACAGGTGGGGCTCAATACAGGTTAGGTGAATGAACGGATGGATGGGCCCATGAACCTTCTCGTCTCCAACTCTAAATACTGTGCATACACCACCTGCTGCACTTTCCAGCTGGGTAAAGTCTTGTTTTATTTTCATAGGTTCGGCTTTATCTGTCAAACAAGCAAGCGAACCAAACGCAAACAGCCCTGGAAATGATGCGCACGTCAAGTGATGCATTAGAAGCCCAAAGACTGCACCTCACGTACGTGGACATGCGCAAGACCACGTAAGATTTAAGAACAAAAGCAGATTAAAAAAGAAAAGGCCATATGTTCAAGTGAGTTCTTACGGTAGATCTTTTACCATTTCTGATCTAAAATCACCACAGAGATTCAAATATTTTTCGATCTCTTCAAATCTGATTTCCTCTAACGCGTTCTATAGAACGCTCACCGTTCCCACCCGCTTTCAACGCTCCTCAGGCACCGAGCAGGCTGGGAGACAATATAGGACCTCCCCTGTCCCTCCCCCAAGTCCGCCGCTAAAACTGAGACTCAAATCCAAGCAGAAACCAACTTCACACTAAATACACCAAATTCAGAGGCCCACAGGTTCTCCACTCCCCCAAGAGGTCCTTCCCTAAACAAGGCAGAAGAAAGGTGGGCCATCAGAGGCCTCAGAGCCCTTCCTGGGAGGGGCTCCTGGGAGGTACCAGAGCCTTCGATGGGTAATGGCGTCAGGAGAGCTTTCTACACTCTGAGGCAGAGATAAGGGAGAAAGAAAAAGAAGGAAACCCAAGTGAAAGTATGGTGACCTAGGAGAAGACACAAAAGAGGGCGTGAGGCGGAACTGGGAACTGCCCCCATCAGCTGCCTCCTCCTGTTCCTGGAGTAGTGGGACATCCCCCGCCAGGACTCTGGGGTCGGGTGCCGTGTGCACTGTGGCTTTCGAGGCACGTGCAACTGAGTGACTGCCAGAGCAGTAGTTCCCAAACTGAAGTTCCACAGAAACTGCTTTGTCCCCCTAAAGCCAATGACCTCATCTTTCAATTAGGAAAAACTCATGCATGACCTTGTATATAATTTGACTAGAATCAAGAAGGTCCCAGGACAAAAATCTCCCTTCTGCCAGCCTTAACTGTATCTACTCTTTTTGATTCATTTGGGTCTTGTTTTATATTAAGAGCACATCTATTGAAAAGCAAAAAACCACTTTCTCTGTGTTCTGAAAGACTATAGGAGTATAACGTGGTGGGGGCGGGGAGGGGGGAGAGAAGGTCCTGTCTCCTGAACAATTTAGTTTTGTTTTAAATCTGGGTGTGAATCTCAGTTCTCGCACCGTCTATGTTGTGGCATGTAATCAACGGGTTTTTGACCCCCTTTGGCAAAATGGAAATAACGAGACCCTTGCCTAGGTTCAAACCCTGGCTCTACCATTTATTAGCTGTGTGACTCTGGATAATTTACTTACCTTTCTGTGCCTCAGTTTCCTTACCTGTAAAAGGGACAGCTACAGGACTAATCCTCATATTATAAAAACTTAAAGGGTTAATATTTTTATAAAGTCCTTATTATTATCGGCACACAGCAAATTACATGTTAGGTTTTTGTTAAGACAAGTAATTTTTTATTACATAATAGTCACACTTTAAAAACAAAAACTGTAAAGGCACATGCTATCTGAATATGTACCATGTGTTAGACAAGAACAGTAGAGTCACGTTAAACTTCCCAGATGTGTTAATGTTACTGGGGTCATGGAGGAGAATGTCCTTGTACCGAGGGTGTAAGTGCTAACGCACACAGGGGACAAATGTCACGACGTCTGCAACTTAACCTCAAAACTTAAAAAGTACGTAGAAGAGAAAAACACATATGGCAACAATGTCGATCATCAGTGAATCTAGAAAGAGGACACATGGGTGTTCCCAGTTCTATTTTATCCCATTTTTCTATAGGTTTACAGTTTTCCAAAATAAAGAGCAATATAAACCACCAGGGTGGGAGTGGGGAGGCAGAGAGTGAGAATTCTCGAACCCGTCCCTGAGCTGGCCTGTCCTGCGAGGTGAGCACTGTTCCTAGTATCTTCTGTATCTTCCCAATCTTTGATAGCCAATAAACATTCAAAAATACAGAATAACGTATTTTACAGCACGCTTTTAACGGTAACGACAAGATACCGTACGCAGAGTACTTCCCGCACCTTCCAAATGTCAAGCATTCTACCTGAAGCTGTCACTGATGAGGAGGATGGTGGGGGGAGGGACCAAGAGTGCTTGTTTGGCTTTTTACTCTAACCCTCGGAACTGTGTGGACAGGTGCCACCACCATCTAGACATGAGCTCTCTGGCCTCAGAACCAAAAGCCACACAGCTCTGCTTCCTGGAGGGCTTCACGCACCGCACTGCTATTTCCCATCGTGCTCCACCTCATCTAGCTTCTCTCTCCTGCGAAATTTTCAGTTCCTCCGGAGAAAGAACTCCTCCCTGATCTTTTTGTTTTGTCTTCAGGACTTAACACGTTTTCTGTTGAGCAAATGAATGAATCCCAGTCTGGGGGAGGAATGTATGAATTACTCCATAAAAGCTGGATTTCAGTAGCTCAGTCTCTTAGGAATGGTTTGCTGAGAAACCGTTCAACGGGTAACTGTACTCAACCTGCCTGTCTCAGTCTTGGACTTTGCTGTCCTCCGTAATTTTCTCATTTGTAAAATGTGAATATTGAGATATACACTTCAGAGCAGGCTGGGAGAGGTGAACGCGGTAACTCACAAAAACACCAAGCAAAAGTACCTCCGTGAAGCAGATGCTCAGTCAATGTTGTTTCCCCCGTCACCATAAGTTAAACCCGAAACAACATCTGCCCTCTGGGTAAAAGTTCTTTATAAGCTAATGATTCCCGTTCTTTGGGGTTATCTGTACCCAGGACGTAAGCAACCAAATATATACCTAAATGAAATGCACACTGTTCTGCTTTCCCTGTGACTTCATTCTGCTAGGGCCCCAGCTTTGTTAAGGAGCAATGCTGGGCCCACTGCTTTCAGGCAGACTAGGCTGTGCTAGGCCATGACCGCCAGGCTAGTAGTCCAGAGTCTTCCCAGAGTGAGGATCCAGATTTTCTTCCCATGGAAGGGCACATTACTCCCTAGGGCTGACGGGTGTGCCCTGTTCCAGGCTGCCCAAGTGGCTGGACTTCTGGGTTTTCAATAGACAAAAATGGGTCAAAGACCTAAGAACAAAACCAATGAAGCCCTTTTTGGCGGGGGTGGGGGGGTGAGGGAGAGTGGTATGGAATACCAATGCATGCTTCAAAGTTGCTGGTATATCCACGTAGAGACCCAATTCCTCTAGGTACACAGGAAGGGGGCAAGAGTGAAACTAGAGGAAGCGGGATTCCAGTGGCTAGAATAGGTCTGATTTCCTAACACCTCTCCCTCAGGCACCAGGAAAGAAAACAGGTTGTAATTAGAGAGATGCATTCCAATACCATTTTTTTTTTTTAACGCATGCCCCAGGGACAGGAGGGAGTGGCTACAGGAGAGATGAGATGGAACTGTACCGATAGCAGCATCAAGCCCAAACTGCCCTAACTTGTTGTGTGTAGTTAATGACCTATCTGCAATGGATCTCAGCATTATACTCTCAGCCACACCCCCGCTCTGATTTTCAAGTTTCTTCCGACTTTTCTCTGAGAAATCAGGATATTGCAGCGTCACAACAGGTTTCTTGGCCTTAACATACAACGCCACAGAGCACCGATGGACTGTTCAGAAACTAGTTAAATACAATCTATTTTCCTAGGGAAGGAGAGATTTTGCCTCTGAAACGAAACAAAACCAAATCCCTTCAAAGCGGCTGGACAGAGGCTGACCTGAAACCTTTGTGAGGAGCTCTGATGGTGAGCTATCCGTGGACAGCCCGGAGGGGAGGCCTTGCTGCACTTCAGAGCAAAGAAGGTCAAGTAACCCCAGACCTTACTCTCTGAGGAGGTGCTGGTGCAGATCAAAGACACCGCTTTTCACTGCAAACATATGAACCTCCCCTTCTGTGATTAAGGATGCTGTGGTTTTGATGATATTCACTTGATAAGCGAGAGCTTGGTAGTTTCATAGAAAATCGGAAGTGTTTGTAGAAACCGGTTCTTGTCTATGAAAGAGCTGCTGGGCAGGGTGTTAACACTGTGCGTTCTGACCTGAAGGATGAACACGAACCTATGGAACATAATTCCTGAAGAGGACAGCAGAAGAGAATCTGGGAGACGAAAACAACATGCACAAAAGAGAACCAAACAAACTACGAAACAAATCTCTCCTGATGCAGCAGAGCCTGTCACTCCCCATATGGGACAAACAGAGAAACCTGAGCAGGACCCTGGGGGTAATCCACTGAGCCTAGTATTTCTAAAAATCCTTTAACGTGCCAGGTCTTAGACTTGGGTTTTTGAACTTCTTTATCAACTCAAAATTCATTCCCCACCGAGAAAGAGTTTGCTTCTTACCACTTGACCGAATGTTGATGAATGGGTAGTTGGGCATCACCAGCTTGTTGAAGTTAAATTTGTAAGTAAACCTTTTCCCTTTTGTTTTATGAAGGATCCTCTTGTTGTAATAGTATCTGTAAAAATAGGAGCATGGATCAATTTACCTTCTAGTTACCGACAATTTTTGATATACACAGGTAACCACTGAGATCAACAGCAGCTCTGCCCCTAAGTATTACATGGAAACATCACTATCATTCTTTTGCAGCCTGGCCTTCAGGTTAGGGCTGGGAAACTTATACAATTTACAAACGAAGTTCTAAGTCCTTGGCTGGAGCTTTACAAAGACAATCTCACTTTAAGATCTTGAACACCTGTCCTAGCCCTAACCACCTTTCTCCTCTGTCACTCTACAGTTTCAATTCCATAGTCCATTTCCTTCCTATTCCCGTGTGTGTCACTGCTCTGCCCAGGTGGGGGCAGACAAGTCTCTTGGGAGACCTGATCTGGCCAGTCTGGAGGCCTGAGCACAAAGTGCAGACGAAGACATGTACAACTGTTCTGCGGCAGCAGATCCAGCAGTCACACGCCCTGATGTGGAAAGCAGCAGGCAGCCTGGTCTGCTTCACTTTCACAAAGATGTGAGAGAGCCCCCAGCACTGCTGCTGCCCAGCTCTGACATTCAAGGCCACGAGGAATGAAGAGAGACAGGGGCCTTGGGGGGGGGCCTGCAGCCCCCGGCCTGGCATCTATTCGGCAGCACCCGTTACACACAGCCTTCTGGCCCCTTGAGGGTGAGGAGGCTAGGAGATGGAAAAACTGACAAGGGGAAGAAAAGAACCCAAGAGAACCTGAAGTGGTCAGTCTTTAGACACTTCAGAGCAACCTTGGGCCTGACAACTGAGCTCAAAGATACGGGTCCTCAACAGTGAGGTCAGGACCATTCAGGGAGCCCTCCTCCTGTGTGCTCTGCTTGCTTCACTTTTCCCAGTTTTTTCCAGGAGAGCCTCCAGAAGAGACATTCTAACACATTTCCCGCAGAGAAGTCTAAACTCATCTGGATTATAAATGAGCTCCAATCCGTGTTTCACCATACACGCTCGCCCACTACAGAGCAGAATCGGTTGTCTGTCAGGACCCAGTGCCAACCACGTTGGAATTCCCTCCTACATAGAACCAAAGATATGCCTTTTCTCCTCCTGTGCCTGTGCTACTCAGACTCAGCAGCTCCTCTACTCCCACTTCAAAGCTACACATTATTCACTTAGATAGTGCAGTCTCTTACCACCTGATACGCTTTTTATCCAACATTCATACCCAACTGCTTAGTCTCCCTCCGATCTGTTAACAGCATCCATTCGGGAATCCTTTCCCTCACCTGAGGGCTCGGCTCAGCTTGTCGTAGTTCATCTGGGGTTTGCACTTCCTGCGGCCCCAGAGGCGGGCCACCTCATCGGGATCCTTGATGACAAACTCCCCGTACTCTCCCTGCTGCCAGGCGATGACATGGCGGAACTCTTCCTTCTGCAGCAGTTCCAGGATGAAGTGCCACAGCTGGATCTGCCGGGAGCCCGGCGACGACTCTGTTTTATAGGCCCAGTCAGGAAACTGATACCCTTTAATGTGAAAAGGGCAAGATCAAGGGAGTCAGGAGTCAGGTTCATATATATCGGTATTCCCGACTTCACATGCCGATGCTCAATCTCTAGAGTGCTGTGCAAACATGCGATAAACATCCCTTCGGTCAGCCAGGGCTAACCACAACAGGGGAGAGGAAAGCACAGAGACGTCACCTTTCCTGTGGCAATCGTTTTATCTGCTAGAGCTGGACAGCAGCACCCAGGTGTGCCAACCTCTCGCTCTTTCCTGCATTACTAAATCTCACACCTACTTTCCGTGAGGGCAGGAACATTCCAACAGAAACAAACAGGAAAGACAAACTAACATTTTAGGGAAATACAGCTGAAAACCCCTTGTCCCCGAGGGTGGAACTGTGTCTCTAACAGGGAGGAGACTCTAAAGCTTGGGATAAAGGTGTGGTGACCAGACATGTTAATATACATCAATAAGAAACAAGCCTACAACTGTGCTAGCAGTATCCACCCAGTCAAGAGGCTGTCTAGTCATGGTCTGACATTCGTGAACAGAGCCCAAGTGGAGAGAAAAGGAACCCCTGAGGGACATTCCAGGTACATCAGAGATGATTAACTTCTGCTCACCTCCACCTCCTTCTGGCTTTTCCACGATGCTACAGCCTGCTTTCATTTTCGCCCTCCTGCTGAGAGACACAAGCCACATCAATTACTTTAAGGTGCTATTTATTTATTCTCCTCCCAAGGTTTTCTGGCACAGCCTTTCCCCAAACTTCCTTTCCCCGTCTTTCCCTCCTTATGTAACCCTCTTTCTTTCAAATATGTCACCTCCAAACTGCTAATCCCCAAGTCATCAAATGATGGTCCTCAGGTCATCAGCTTCAAAGGCCATAATTATCTCTCACCTGACTTTAAACCACAAAGTGTAAACACTGTCTTTAATATTTGCTTTCTTCCTCCTGACCAGCCCTTCAGATGTAAGGAAGAGCGCAGTGAAATGGGTCCAGAAAGGCAGCCAAAACAAGCCAAACAGTTTTTCTTCTATTACTAGACAAGCCCAGATGCCAAGACACACATGCCTGAGTTCACCCAGATGTACCAGTTTTAAAGAGTAAAAAAAATCCAAGTCCATCTGACTACAACTCCAGAAAACATCTGATTTTGATTTATTTTGCTGAATTACGGGAGACGGGAGAAGGAAAACTCCTCCCAGTCAGAAACTAACCCCCTCCTCCTTGAAAAACACCGTGGGATACAGGAAGTAAACACACCGCATGTACAGTTACTCACATTACTTTGAGAAATATTTTTACATTTTTTCCCTTTAACAGGAAGGAAAAAAGGCAAGCATTTCTGAGAACCCTCTGTTCAAAAAGCGCAGGGAGTCTTGCTGTGATCTGAATTCATTCCATCCAGATTTACAGTTCCTCAATAAATTTCCTGTTCCTAGCAGCAAGCAGCTTTGTATCAGTCAATCCTTTAGCAAAACGGAGGGAGGGGTGAAGCTGCCTGAGGGAGAGGCGGGCAGGAGAGGGCAGATCTTCGCTCTCCGTTCCCCAGGGTGGATGACAGGGCCACAGCACCCACATTAGCAAGAGCGCTCCTGGATGGAATGTAGGTGCCTCAGTGGCCTCGGGGTGGGGTGGGGGCGAATTCCTAATCTTGGAAATTTCATCTAACCTCGGATTCCTCTAGATCCTTCGAGCTTTTTTCTCACCACATACATTAAGATAATCAGCGAGTTTGTCTATAAAACTATGAGGACGACATAAACACCCCAAAGGAAGGAGAAAACAGACGCAAACACAAACACGCAGTCACATACACAAGACACACAATCACAAGGCCTCGGAGCCGAGGCAAGCTTCCTCTCCCGGCTGCTCCCATCTCCGCGACAACCAGGGAGGAAAACACCGCTCCCCTCCGCTCCAGGAAGCCGCCCGGACTCCCGGTCCCGGAAGGCTCCGCAGGAATGCAGGGCCTCCATTCTGCCGCAGGAATGCCCTCCAAGCGCACGACTCGGGGGTCCGGACCCCGCCGCGGCAAGGACTTGACCAGGAAGCTTCCTCCCGACACCCCGGCTCCCTGATCGCCCCCTCGCAGGAGTCCGCAGGCGCCTGTCTACGCCGCCCACAAATTCACCGCGAGGCCGCTCTTCTCGAGTCTGCAACCCCCCCGGGCCCTCACCCTTCCCCAGCTCGCGGCCGCTCCCGGGAGGGCGAGGCGAGCCGAAGCCGGCGCTGCGCTTGTCCCGAGGCGGCGTGCGGCCCGGCTTCCCGGCCCCCGGAGTCTCCTTCCCTCCTGCCTCCGGCCAGGCCGGCCTCGCCCCGGGGCCCCGCGGAGCCACCGCACGAACGCGCCCCGGGTCCCGGCCGTCCCTCACACACCGGGGGCCCGGTCGCTCCCGCGCTGCCGGCGGCCCGGCTGGGCCGGTAGGCGGCCCGCCCCTGGGGACGCCGCCCGCGAGGCCCGGGGTCGGCCCGGGAGGGCCCGGCGACGGGGTCGGGACTCACCTCTCCCCGGCGCGGCCCGTCTTCGCTCCGGTCTCCTCCGCGGCGTCTCGGGCTCCTCCTCATCCACCCTAGCAGGAAGTGACCTCCTCAGCCGCTGTCGTCACTTCCGCCCACGGTAGGGGGCGGGGCCAGGGGCGGGGCCGTCCAGCCGGGTTCTCCCCCTACCGCGGGCGGCGCCCCCGTCCTTCTCCTCGCTGCAGACGCCGACTTCCGCCGCCCCGCCCCCGCGCTCCTCCAGCCGGGCGTCGCGCTGCGTCACGCCGCGGGGGCACGTCACGCACGCTCGCGGGGGTCCGTGCGGCCCCGACGGACGGGCGGGCGTAGGGACGCGCGGCGGGGCGTAGGCGGAGGGGCCACGACCCCTGGGCCCGCCTGTCCCCAACCCGCGCAGGAGTCGGAGCCCTGTGCCGGCCGAGGGTCCTGCGTGCCGGGGAGAGGGACGCCGCGGGTGCCTCGGAGCCCGGCCGCGCCCCCGAGTTCCCGTCCATCTGCTGTCTAGTCCCGGTGTCCAGATGCGAGCCGCTGGCTCTCCTCCCTGAGTCGCTAGAAAACATCTCCCTTTCTTTTTTTCTGCCTTCTGTTGTATGCGCGCGCGATCGCGAGTGTCTTGTCCAGAGCATTTTCGGCCTTGCCCGAAGACTGGTTCGTGGTGAGGGCCGCTAGCAGCTCGCCCTGGCCTTCGTCCCCACCTCCAGGCCCACCAGGGGCGGGAAAGGGAGGAGTGGGGGTCGGCAGGGGCAAACAAAGGGGCATGAGTACTGAGAGCAGCAGACTTGGAGAACAGGGACGGAACCCAGCATGGTTGAAGAGCTAGTCGGGATACAAGAGCAAACTCTTAACACCTTTTTCTCCCGAGGGCCGCAGAAAACACGTGAACATCACCATCCATCCGTGCTTGGCTCTGCCACTAGCCGTTCTCTAGCTGTTGATAGGTTAACTAGTAAGTTGTCCCCTCTGGACCTCAAGTTGTCCCCCCCCCCTTTTTTTTTTGTTTAAAAAAGGAAGGATAATAGCATCAGGGATGTAGGGTCTTCTCTAGTTAGAAAAGGATACAATGCAGGTGAATAAAATGAGCAAAATTTTAGTGCCAGAGAGGATTACCAATATCCACAACTATACCATGAGCTCTTCATAGAAACTGTCTATATGTCCTTTGTATCTTCTGCATAGTGCCTAGAACAATGTCTTATATGTAAATATCAGCTGTTTGGTTGAACATTCTTATTAAAATACTGGGATTTAGCTGAACGATGTAAATTGTAGTTTGATCTTAGTGCCTTCAGTTATTAGCTGTGTGACCCCCATTAAGTTACTTGATCTCTCTGTGTCAGTCCCTTAGTACCTTCTCCTGTGGTTGTACTAAATGAGTTAATACATGTAGAGTGGTTAAAAGAGAAGACCACATTGTAAATAGGACAGATGAACGTATGTTAGCAAAAATAATCCTAAGAATCATTATCACAGAAGTCCTTAATCTTACCGGTTGAGTCAACTCAGACACCAGGGTGGTCAGGAGCAGCTTCCCCTGAAAGTCTGAAATTGCTAACCTTTGGCTCAGGGCTCAAATGGTCATGGTGAGAGCCAGCATTCCGCCTCCGAGGACCCTGTATTGTACAAAGGGCCAGCAGCCAGAGCCAGGCACTTTTGGCATATTCTTATTCACCCTGGTCTCCTAGTGGTTCTCTGCTGCTGCTTCTCTGGCTAATTAGGGTCACAAAGGATGAGTTGAGTGAGTAAACACAGTTAACAGAGATAAACAGGTCTCTCTACCGGGCTGGAGTCTGAACTGATGTATTGAGTAATGTCTATGTCCCAGCAGAGCTCAACACAGTTTTTACATTTATCTAATCCCTGGCCTGAGACTCAACAGGCAGATTTGGGTGTGACCACGCAAACTGGGAATTCCCTGACAATTACTGGGTCCAGATAAGTAAGTTTTGCATTGGAAACCTCTCTGTGGTGGCAGAATCTGGAAAGATTGGGATGGTTAGGGACTCCTTGCCCAGCGCACTCAAGGTCCCTGTCCTCTCTCTTCCTCAATGTGGCACCTGCTGCCTTCATCTGCTCCAGACAGACTTCCACAACCATGGAGGTTCTTCTTGCTCCTGAAATAACAGAGAGCGTGAGCTTTCTGAAAGCGTGTGGGTGGAAACATGTAGGCATAGTCTAGGAGTCAAGACAGGTCATAATCTCTCTCGAATTTCCACTTGCTCCAGGCCCTCTCTGTCCACTGCTACTGCCCACTGCCCCGCTTCCTATCTGTCTTTACAATTGTCCCATATGCTGGGGATGAGTTCTGTTCTAAATCTCACTCTCTCAACTCTGCTCTTGCCACAACACAGAGACTCCGTTGCTTCTTAACTATGAAAGAGAAGAAAAATAACTTAAGTTTATTTTTCTTTCAGAAAACCTTTCCTGGATTGGTGTATGTGTGTCTTCCTTGCCCTGCTTACTCTTCTTTACTGCTCCCATTTTTATTTATGCACTTGTATTCTCCACATCCCGAACTTCCCTGGCCATGTGTATGGCAGAAATGCTTTCCCCTCTACCCGTGGAGATCACTGGGGCGGATCTACTGCGGTAGATGCCATCGATAGAGCGTGCACGTATTTGCTCTTCTTGCTGTGTTTGTCTTAGATTGCAGGCCCTCAGAGGTTAGAGCTGCAGCGGATCCCGCAGTGCCCAGAGCACCTCTATGTCATCGTTCGAAATGCTTGGTGATGATAATTTCCTTCTCTGCCAACACACGAGCTGGTGTGCTGCCAAGACTAGCTCCTTCCCGTCTCCCTTCATCTCCTCTCGGTCTCCCAGTAAAATTCAGGTGGCCCCTTCCCCCCAAAGGGTGTTCTCACTGAACTTGGATTCAGAAGACCTGAGTTTCAGTCCCAGTTCTGCCCTTTGCTAACCGTGTCCTTTGACAAGCTGCTAAATGAGTCCTAGCCTCCTCATCTGTAAAAGGGTGACACTGTTGATGTCCTTGATGAGGACGGAGTGTCTTAGCAGCTGTGGAGCACTTGTGAACTGTGAAACTCTTTACGAAGGTCAAGGATCGTGATTACTCTCACTACTACCCCCGAACCCACACTATTCTTGGTATCAAGAACTCAAACTTTACAGCCTTTATCACCTAATTTCACAAACCTTGAGTGAATTGAACGTTTCCAACTTGGGTAGGACACTAACGGAAAAGAATTTCAGACCTTTCAGAAAGAAAAATGAGATAACATTAGAACATTATTTATATTGATGAAGTCAAAGACCGAAGGGTAAAATCAACTCACTTTCCTCTCTTTGTGACTCAGTTTCCCCTTCAGTAATGTGAAGATAAATTATGAGAAAATAAACTTTGACTATGGATTATTTGTATCTTACCACATTGGACTCTAGTAGATAAGATTTTTGTGTTTTGGTTTATTTTTCCCATCAACCTCAGGTTGTTGTGAAGTTGGAGGACTTAATGTCAGTAACATGAGTGGGGATCCCCAGATTAAAGGTTAAGTGAGTCCAAAGCAGAAGTAACTTGGCCCCGAGTCACAGCTCAGCCAGGAGGGGCAGAGCCTGTCTGTTTGTTTAGCAGTGACTTGGGGACTCAAGGACTCTCCCTGATTCCACATCTATCACGGTCCACAAATACCCCTTCCTCTCATTTCCCGTTTTCAGGTCTTGGTTCCCCCATCTCAGGGGAGAGGGTAGTGAGAGATCACAAAGGAACAGAACAGGAGAACAGGATAACCACGAGGAAATGGCCACTTAAGTTATTTTGGCTTTTTTTTTTTCTCTTTTTCCTGGCAGACTAGGAGAAAAATGTTCCCCTAACCAAATGAATGATTGCCAGAATCTATATATTTCTGAAAGCTTGTTTCTCCCAGGAAGTCTGCTGAGGTTAATTGGAGCAGAGGGCTAGCTCCTGATCTTGACCCACCTAGGGCATGTTTCTCAAGGCCCTTGTGTATTTATTCCGACTCTGGTAAGACCCAAGGCCATAACCTGTCTGCTACATGGACCTTCTTCCTGTCTTTTGTATTTGTTCAGTGTTCATGTCCGGCTCTGGCTGTACACTCTTTATGACTGTCCACATCACTTGTCATCTGAAGAGGGCAGGGACTGCGTATCTGATTCTCGTTATACGATGGCCAATAAACTTGATAATCACTGTAATATACACTTGGGATCATAGTCTAGCAAACGCCCGTAATAATTGCAGCGGACAACAGAATGGGGCCTCAACTCAAGTTAATTAAAAGGCAATCACCTTGAAAATATTTTAGAAAAGCTTCTCTTTAATAATTGTCCATGGGTTTTTGGATATGTAGAATCTTAGAGATGGACTGAAGGTCAGAGGTCATCCTCCCATCCTCTTGCTAAGTGCTGCCAGCCTCTCCCTGGACCCTCACCATGACGAGGAACTCACTGACACCTAATACCTAGTCAACCTAGGTTTCTCATTGTAACATACGTCATACCCACAGAAGAGTATGTGGAAATCTATATGTCAGTTGAAAAACAGTAAGAAAACAAAGGTACTTAAGTGCCTACCACCCAGGCAAAGAATAGAAGTTACCGCACCCCAGCATTTTCTTTGCTTCTCCCAATTTTATCCAAGTTCAATGTTTAGATCACCCTAACTGTGGAAAGTTCTTCCTTATACGGAGCTGAAATGTGTCCTCCTGACACGACTACCCATGACTCCCAGTTCTGGGCACTGGGGCTCTGCAGATTAAATGGAATGTTTTTTCCATGTGACGACTTGTCAGCTATTTGAAGACAAGTACCATGCCTTCTGTCAGGAATTACTGGAAGAATCATCCTTACTTCCTTTCCTCCTCAAATGTGGCTTCAGTAACTAAACACTGGTCATCCACAGAGCCAGTGTGAATAGCAAAGTTAATTCCTTCTTTGTTTGGACACTCTCACTCCCCCCTCCGCCTTTCTTTTTCCCTCTCTCTTTCTCATTCCTCCCTCCCTCCCCCCTCTTTCATTCCCTCTCTCTCTCTCTCTCATGACGGCCTTGGAAGGATTGACTGCTTCAGAGGCCAGAGTATGCTACTGAATAGATAGTCAAAATCCCTGTGGTTTTGTTATGAGAACCATCCAGGTCTTCTGTTAAGTAGCTTCAAAATCACATTAATTATATCCACTCGTGTCAACTTTGTTTGGTAGGGTTTTTTTTTTTAAAGATTTTATTTATTTATTCGACAGAGATAGAGACAGCCAGCGAGAGAGGGAACACAAGCAGGGGGAGTGGGAGAGGAAGAAGCAGGCTCATAGCAGAGGAGCCTGATGTGGGGCTCGATCCCATAATGCCGGGATCACGCCCTGAGCCGAAGGCAGACGCTTAACCGCTGTGCCACCCAGGCGCCCCTGTTTGGTAGGTTTTGATCTGTTATTCATTCCAGTCTGTCTATATCACCTTGATTTATCAGAATATATTATTGTATGATTTACTGGTAGAGAGACTCTACTTGGAGCAAACATTAAAAGAACTTCTGCAGAATACATTAAAACACCAAATGTGAAACTATTCTACACACAATCAGACATTTTCTGACGGGCTCAGATGTCATTGCAGGAGCTTGTAGTGTGTCCTCAATATGGGACCTTTCATCTGTGGGATGTCAGTGAGTAGAGCTGCGGGTAATGGGATTCCGGACAGCAGAGGGCTCAGTGAGGAGACTGGCACAGAGCTGGAGCCACGGGGAGGGTAGGAACATCAAAGTCGCGCTGCTCATTACGCCGGCTGCGGGGAGAGGGGAGCGGGAGCTCGTCTACAGGACTTGGACATCATAAGGAACTGGGAATCGATCATATTTTGGCATCAATTCAGAAGGCGGAACTTCTAGATACGTGTACTGCCAGGACATTTTTCTCCGAACAATAGATTATTGTCATGGGCTGTGCTCATGGGCTTGCATTAATGCCTTCAGACCAGGTTCGCTGGCACAATGAAAAAAAAAATCACCATCATTATAATAACAAGTCTTGATTTTGCAGCAAAAATCCAGGCTGCCAATACTTTCAGGAAAGAAGAAAAACTCAGCCCTTGGAAGGAAAACACCCTAGCAGGCGCCTCCTCCTTCTGGCTGTTGGGAAAGCACCCAGGGCTCAGAGGACAGGCACGGCAGGCACACAAACACGCGTGCAAGCGCCGTCTTGTCCGCCTTCGACGCGGCGCGGCCGAGCCCTCTCCTGTCCCTACGTGCCGGGCTGGTCCAGACGGTGCTGCTTTCTCTCAAGTTCCTCGTGGAAAATATTTTGCCCTGCGACTGCCTCTGAAGGCCTGAAGCGCTAATTGAACCCGAACGTTTTAATTGAACCTCATTACTTGCACTGTGTGAAGGAGGTGTGGGTCCCCCGGGTCGGCCCTGGGGTGGGAGGAGGCTCCCCTCCAGGTGGCCCAGGTGTCTCGTGTGCCAAAATGCACGGCCTCTGGGAGCCCAGTTACTTGTGGCAACTCTGTGTCCTGGGTCCTCATTTACTGCAAGTACTTCCCGCCTGCCTGAGCCCTTCACCTTGAGGCAGAGAGGGAAGTAGCAATGAGACGGAGTCACGAGAGGCTCTCCAACGTTGGGGAGGCCAGAATTTGGGGAACCGCCACCAAATCGGCCGCTGACTCCCACAGCTAATGCCATTCGTTAGTTAGGCGCTCGGTTCTTCCCTATTCTGCAGAACACGAAAGGTCAGACACGTGGGGTTTTGTGGAGCAAAAGTGACATTCCAGTGTCCTGCATGCTGTGTGTGGATTTGCGCCGTGCTGCCCGCGACTCTGCGGAACCAGCGTGAGACGCCGCTGAAAACAGCTCGTAGGGACTAGCGCAGCCCCACCGCTCAGAAGAAGTGGCTCTGAGCATTGTGGGCCTACTGGCCAAGCTCATGAGAACCATTCTTTGTTAGCAGAATAGAATAGAATAAAAACAGGTGACAGAAATACCTGGTGATACAGGATCTTTGCAAGTACCAACAGAGAAGAATGCATGCCCAGTTCTGGAAGACATTTTTCTAGAAAACATGATAACTCCTGAAGTTTAAATAACAATGTTTTTTCAAAGCATTTTAAAAAAGTAATCTCTAAAGCCCAATGTGGGTCCTGAACTCACGACCCCAAGATCAAGTGTTGCTTACTTTGCCAATAGACCCAGCCAGGTGCTCCATGTTTTTTGTATTTTCACGACTCATTTATCCATATTCATTCCATAAACAATTCAAGCAGCCGATACTATGTACTGCGCATGATGCCAGACTTTGGAGGGACGAAGCTCACGAGCTTGCCTTCCTCCGACTGTAGAAGCAGTTCCATTAGCGATCCTCCCTACAATTATTCAAAGGTGTGAACCACAGACTGTGCAAGGCAAACATACGGACGGAGTTTAATGTCGTAATCCAGTGTAACAACAGGTTCCTCTAGGTCATTAAGTTCTATGCGCTCATTCCTTCCATAGATATGGGCTGAGCACCTGTATGAAGCGTGCTCGTCACTGAGGGTACACAGTTGGTCGACACACTGGCCTCTGGTTCAGAGAGTGGAGAGCCTAATGGGAGTGGTAGACACAGAAGCCGACAGCCCAACGCGACGCAGACGCCGTGCCGGAGGTCGGCAGCCTCCCTGCCGGTCATTCCCGACGTTTGCCTTCTGGCTGGCAGCGCTCTCTTCCCATTATAAAAGTGAAAATGCTTTCCCAGCTTCCCTTGCAACTGGGAAAAGCGCGTGTTACCAAATCCTGCTCCGTAAATTTACTGGAAAGATTCTGGCAAACTTGAATTCTGTTTCACTTGAAAAGACAGATTACCAGGGGCGCCCGGGTGGCGCAGTTGTTAAGCCTCTGCCTTTGGCTCAGGGCGTGATCCCGGCGTTCTGGGATCGAGCCCCGCATTAGGCTCCGCTGCTGGGAGCCTGCTTCTTCCTCTCCCACTCCCCCTGCTTGTGTTCCCTCTCTCGCTGGCTGTCTCTGTCAAATAAATAAAAAAATAAAATAAAATAAAAAAAGAAAAGAGAGATTCCCAGAGAGGAATTCGCAAAGCTGCATCTCCCTCTGTCCTGAAGGAATTGTGCCCCCCACCTCTTTTGTTGAAGTCCTAATTCCCAGTACCTCCGAATGTGACCGTATTTGGAGATGGGGTCTTTAGAGAGGTAGTTAAATTACAAGGAGGCCATTAGGGCCCAGAGAATGGCCTACGTGCTCACTTAGAACCCCGACATAGCGAACCAGGTCTGGAACCATCCACTTCCAGGCTTCTGGTAAAGAGACAGTAAGTCCCTGTTGTTCAAGCTGCTTCAGATGTGGGAGTTCTGTTACCCCAAACCACAAGCATCCTAACTGATACATGCAAGGACAGAGGCCTTGTACAGAGATAGGGATCTCAGGGACACCGAGAAGAAGTGTCTAGGTGGCAACTCAGCCTGGGTCTTTCAAGATATGCGGAAAGTAATCAAGTCAGTGCCTGGACAGAGGGCATTCAGAAAGGCAAGATCGCACAGACAGCAGAAGCCACCAGCTTTGTGGGAGAAACTTAGTAGCGATAAGCCTTTGGTGTTGTAGGAGTCCCAGGGGGGAGTCGGGAGGGTTGGGGAGTGAGGCCTTGAGTTCTGCGGGAGAGCCGAGCCTCACTGGTCCCTCTGGGGAGCGTGTGTTCCCTGGGGGAAGGGGGAGACACCCGTTCCTTCTGTTGGTCAGAATGTCGCTGGCAGAGGCAGGGATCTCAATCAGGAGTTTCTCGAGAGGTCAGGAGGGAGAGGAGGGAGCAGAATTCAGGTGGAGCGGAGATGGGGAGGAAAGACCGGCAGCAGGAAGTTCTGGAGAAAGTTCACACACTTGCGCGATGTTGCATAGCCTTATTGTACTGTACAACAATTAGGCATAATCAGCAAGTGGCTGTATTTATAACGTAGCTGAGAGCAGAATGTTGAACCTTATCCCAAATGCCAAACTTTGTCTATTTGCATCCCTTTTCATGCAAAAATTTAAGATGTACTTCCTACTTCCCTGTCTTTTTCAGCAGAGTCGACCAGATGTCAGCTAGCCTTTCCTCGATGACTCGTGGTTGTCACTATGAAACAGAGGCGTCACGGCGCAGAGGGGAGGGTGTGCTGCACGCCGTCAGATCTGCCTTTCTTCCCAGCCCCACACGCGCTAATCTGTGTGGTCAGGGAAAAGGTCACTGAGCCTCTCGAGTATGTCTCTTCTCCTTGACCGTCTACGTCACAGGCTCGCCGTGGGATAGCTCGGAGAATCGCGTGCAAGGGCTCGGTGAACCAGCACAGAGGGAGGCGTTAGGATCCTTTCTCTAGAGCCAAGTGGCATAGGACACAGTGCTGTGCCTGCCTTCAAGCCCTACTGTCTTTTGCTGTTGGCTGTCTCTTCCTGTCCAGACGCTCCCCTCACTAGAAGGCCTTTTACCCACGGCCCACCTCGACCTCCAAGGGCCGTGGGCCGGGAAGTCAGAGGTCAGCCTCTGAACCTGTTGTCCAGGGTAGCCCAGTAAGGCTCTGTGTGGAGGTCTGAGGACCCGGCTTTGGCTCAAGAGATTCGTGTCAGCTCTTTGGGTGCTTACAGGCCTTTTTCACTTCTGAATTTGGGGCTGCGCCCCACGGAACCGAGGATGTTGGAGCCAGACCTCCAGTGTGCTCGGACGGCTGAACGAGGTGTCCGGCGTGCGCCCCCCCTGCTCGGGTCTCTGTCGGTCCCGAGGCCGGGCACAGAGTCATCCTCACACTGATGCGCACACCAGCACGTGGAACTGGTCCAGACCCGTGGCTGCAGCTGCTCCCCAGAGCTGTATCTTGGATTCCTCCTTGAAGGATGTAGGGTCCCTGAGTTTCCACCTTCCTTCCCTTGCCGTCTAAGGGCTCCTCGAGGAGCACGTTGAGCGGAGCCCAGCCTCTCACACGGACTGTGGGGACTTGGGTTATGCGGCCCAGACGTAGGAAACGGGCGGTTTGCTGAAATGGTAGAGAATTCAGTGAGTAGATGTACGGACTGCTGCTCGATGCCTGGGCTTCTGCGTGGGAGCGCTTGGCTCTGGCGTGCCGCGTGACTTCTCGTTACCTGGAGTGTGAGGTCAATGTCTTGGCGCAAGGAGCCACCGTCTCTAAAGCCACAAGGCCTCTAAGGTACTGAGCACAGACTCTGGTACAAAGTCAGTGCCCATTAAACAGAAGGTGGTGATGCTGGTTGGAAAAACCCATCCCAGGAGACAGGGAGGCCGGGGGTGGGGGGTGGGCACAGAGTCTGAGCTCCTTAGGACAGAGGGGACACAGAAGCTGTTCGGACCCAGGGACGGGATGTTCATAGAGGATGGCTAGGTGTCTGTGTCAAGCAGGTTCTAGACCACGGGCTGGATTTTGGATGACCCAGTGTGGGTAACTCCTGGCATCCGGGCAGGCTAGGTGGGGGTGCAGAGAAGTGGGGAGACACCCTGGACACTGAGGTGTTTGGGGACTGCAGCCAAGTCTGGAGCTTTAACTTTTGTATCACGGAGCTCTCTGTGGCCGTGGCTGTCCCAGGTCCCCTCCCCCACATCCTTCCTGCCTGGTGCCCATCAGCTTACCGTGTGTGCCAGATTCGCGATGGCCGGAGACCCTCTGATACTCCTCCCTCAGACGTGGCATCTATTTCCCCTTCTCTGGAATCTTGGCTGACCTTCGATTGCTGTGGCCAATGAAGGACAGCACGGGTGACTCAGAGTGAGTCCTGGCTTAGCCTTCAAGAGGACCTCCAGCCCCCACCTTATTCTCTTGTAGCCTGGAGCCGCCCCTAGCAGAGAAAGCACATACAAAGACCCCAGACTGCATGCAGAGGGAAAGGCACCCAGCCTTTCCACCATCTCAGGCAAGATGCCACATATGAGAAAAGTTATCTTGGACTGCCCAGCCGAGCTGAGCCACCACCTGGGACCAGCTGACTCCGTCTGAACAGCGGGTCGCAGAAGACTCGCCCTGCGGCGTGCTATCCAAGCTCCTGACCCACAGAATCATGAGAGGTAATCAGATAGCTCTTGTCTTAGGCAAGACATTTTTGTCTTAAATTTCGGGGTGGTTTACTCTATAGAAATAGAAAACAGAACCAAATAAGGACAAAATAAGGTTTATTTGCAATATTTTGAACGGGAACAAGGAATTTCTGGGATCAGAAGAGCTCTCCATGATGTCGCCATCGAACTATTCCTCCAGATAATGATTCAACTAGAGAATACAGTCGACCCCATTATAGTAGCTGATTAAGGACTGAAAGCTCACGGACCTGAGAAAGCCGACGGACCAGCTGTCTCAGGCCCACAAGGGTGGGCTCCGCTACTCAGATGATGCAAGATGGAAGATGGAAGAATTCAGGACATATCTGGGAGAGAAGGCCCTCTCCTGTCCTCCCACTGAGGATTGGAAGAGGGTGGAAGGCCTCTGAGCGGAAAGAACTGGAAGCAGGACCACCAGATACAATTTCCAGAGCTCGGCCAGCTCTCCTTTCCTGCAGTCGTAAGTGCACAAATACAAGCTCTGCCCTCGGAGGGATGGCCTCATACACAGCCTGGGATCGGCCGGCCCTAGCCCCCGGCACTCAGAACCCCAAGCCCGGGAGGGCCGGGTCCCCGCCCCCGGCACTCAGAACCCCGAGCCCGGGAGGGCCGGGTCCCCGCCCCTGGCACTCAGAACGCCGAGCCCGGGAGGGCCGGGTCCTGAAGTCCCTTGCTCGGTTATTTGTCATGTCAGTGGTGGAGCTGGACTCGGGATCCTGGCTCTCCTGGGCTGTTTTCCGGGGGGATTTTTCTACTGTGTCCATGATGTTTCCTCTACCCTTGCGGCTAAGCACAGGAGCACATTAAGTAATAATTATCTCGAAATTCTCTGGGACCCTGACTCCCAGAGGTTCAGCCTTCTGCTCTGAGTGGTTACCTGCCATCACTCTGGGAGGTCAGAAGGGGCAGGCGTTGGTTTGCTGTCTTCGGCAGAGGGGACAGCAGCCCAGAGCAGGGGCTTGCACGGAGCTCGGAGCTCAGCAAGAGAAAGTCCGAGGCAGTGGGGAGAATTTCAGAGGGTCAGGTTTGGCCCTCAACCGTTTACATTCTAGGTGGGGACGTGGCATCTGCTTCCTCCAAGTGGGTGGGGGAAGGCAGGAAGCCATGACTAAGCAGGTCTGAGCCCGTCATGCTGCTCCTGGAATGGAGGGGAGAAGGGGAGGAGAGGTGCTAGTCACAGAAGGCCTCTTGGAGGAGGTGATAGGCCTGGATTGGGAAGGAGTGAGAGAAAATATCTAGGAGCCAACGTTTTGTGCAAAGTTGCAGAAACAGAGACAAGCACGCTCATGTTTGCGGCCTGATAAGAACGTGGCCAGAGATAGAGAGCAGGCCTGGCTGAGGGAGCAGGAGAGGTGTCATCAGAGAAATGGGGGGGCTCCCGGATGCTCAGGAGCGCTTTCTCTGATCCAGGGGCCCGGTACCACGGGTCTGGTCCCAAGGCCAAACCTCCAGCTCCTTCTGTTCCGTGCACATTCCTACCTTCCCTCTGCGTCTCTTAGGCCTCTGAGCGAGTCACAGAGCACGTCTGACACCTGTTGTCTGCTTCCTGCTTGACTCGTGCCAGGCACGGCCAGAAGCTCCGGTGCATTCTCCTGTGACCAAGGGCGATCTACACGTCACCGACTAGGAGAGAGCAAGTGTGAGAATGCTGGGAGCAGGGTGCTGGAGGCTTGACACCCGGCCCCGTGGAGCCCTGGTCCTTCAGGGTGGCCAGGCTGGGAAGGAGCCGGTGTCACCATCACCGTCCCTGTCCTTCTGAGTGGGGGACCCAGTGTCACTGTCCCCATCCTTCTGAATGCAGGACCGAGTGTCACTGTCCGGGTTGCCGCCCACGAAACTGGCTGAGGGTCATTGCGGAGACACAGGAGGGACAGACCTGCATTCAGCCGTTACTCCTCTCCTCTGCTCGGGCAATCGCTCAGGAGCCTCCTTCAGGGAGGGAGGGAGGACAGCTGGGAGCCGAGGGTGAAGCTGTCCCCTGGCTGATCCACCCTCAAGGACCCCTAGCTCCTGGTGGCTGGAGCTGCTCCCAGATGAGGGTCAGGCTGCGTGCAGCCCGGGGTGACGTGTTGTGTGGGTACACATCCACTCGTAAGGTGTGAAAGTGGTAAATAATCCAGGAATTTCTGCCCCTCTAGTGCCCTGTAAGTCCGTTTATTTAAGGTGCCCTTGCTGTGTGCACTCGGCCCAGTAGCGAGGGCAGGATGCAGAGCAAGGGGAAGGAAAGCCGACGCTCCCGGCCTCAGGAAGTTTTGCACTCTGATCGAGGATATAAGATTCATAAGCATTAAATAATTAGAAGACAATGCCAAATAACGTATAATTATACTGTCCATTACGTATGATGAAGTCCCAGCATATACTCCCCACACGTTACTTGCCGTGCGCGGTCTGCACAGAAGCCAGGGTGGCTCTGGTGACACAGCGTGGAGGGCTTCCTGCCATGGTGGCCTTTGTAGCTGGACCTTGAAGGAATCAGAGACGCGAGGGGGCCACTCACGGGTGGTGTGGGAGGTGTGCGAGAATGTTCACGAATGTGTGGGAAGGGAGAGCAAGACTGGGGACGGCATGAGCGCAGCAGGTGACCAGACAGGCTGAGCCCCAGGTGGGGGGCAGGTGGGTGGCAGGTGGGGACAGAGCTCCCGTGACGGACATGCTGCAGGGAACCAGGTGTGTGAGCTTCGGCATCATGTCACCTTCGCGAGCCTGGATTTTCTAAGACCATAGCATCTGCCGTTCAAGGTTGTTCTGAGTGATGTGCGGGAACAGAGGCAAAAGAAATGTAGGTAAAATTCAACTTATAACTTGCAGCCCATTGGCAAATACCCAAGGCAGGCAGAGTATAACCGTCCTCCAGGAAGCTCCCAGCTGTCTTCCTGTTAATGCCTTTCCCGAGGGAAAAGCAGCCTTAGCTTGACCATAGCCAGGCCTCTGGGATCCTGAGTCTTCTTTAACATATGAAAGTCCCTTTGGGAAGTCCTTGGTCATGACCTCCCCCAATTCCCAAGGATATAATCAATTGCTCCTCACAATCCCAGAGCAGTTCTTTCTGCCCACGGGGCCTGTCCTCATGCTTTAATAAAACTACCCTTTTGCACAGAACACGTCTCCAGGATTCTTTCTTGGCCGTTGGCGCATGGAGCCAAACTTCAAACCACATCACTAAGGACTATGTGATCCACATAGAGCCTGGCATGGAGCCTGGCACGGACTAGAGCTAAACACAAAAGGTTAGCTGTTGTGACAATTATTTTGCAGACACAGTCGCTGGCCTAGTAGGGTCAGAACGCGGCCGGCATCAAACCCTAGCTCCAGTCCACTTAAGCTCTGAGACTCAGTTTCTGCTTCTGAAGGTAGAGTTGATAGCATCCCCACCTTGTAGGGGGAGCAAGGGTGGAAGGACACATGACACACAAACACTGAGGACGGGGCCTGGTTCCTGGTGACCAGTAGCCGTTAGGTTTCGTGATGGCGAGCCCTCCCCACCCGCGGCAAGGGCATTTGTCATTCCCACATTCGTGGACGAAACAGTCTCAGAGGTTAAGTGACTGTCCAAGCCACCCAGGCAGTCACTGGTGAGCCAGGACTTCCGTGAAGAGCAAACACGCCGGCCCAGACTGCCTTCCTCGGGCCTCAGGTGGACACGTAGCTGTCGTTCTCACAGCTCTCTGTGCTTCCAGGATAATACAGTCAGACCTGCCCTGCGGTGACTCCCTCCAGGGCGACTGCCCCTGTCTTACTCATCCTTCATGAACCAGCGCCTGACATCTGCCAGCCTCTGGAAGGTGCCGTTGACCTGAAATGAAACAAGGTGCCCGGGGTTGGAGCCCCAGAGCAGGCGGGGCTTCCTGTGAGCCTGCATGCCGGCTGTCAGAGGAGAGAGGCAAAGACGATTCCACTCCCGGGACTGAGTCTGGACCAGGAGGAGGAGGGCGGGGCTGAGGGCACAGAAGGGAGAAGCTGCTGGCTTGGGTCAGAGAAGAAAGTGGGGGAAGGGCACACACAAAGGTCAGGTTGAGACAGGTGGTGATGCAGTCAAGAGCCATTTACTTAGAATTCTGGGCTATGAAAATCCAGTGATGGCTCCCTACCCTGAACCCGAGGACTGGCTTGTGACCTGGCCTCAAGGTCCCTGCCCTGGACTTGTTCCTACAGGAGAGACCTGAAACACACGCAGGAAACCCCAGTACTTAGAACACTTGCACAGCCACCTGTCAATACCCAGAAAAGGAAAGGGAGTCTGTCACTGTGAGGATGAGGAGCTCTGGATGGGGGTTGGGGAGGGGTCCCTCTAGGAGAGCTTCCTGGACAAGGAGGGGCAAGAGGGGCAGGAGGAGGGAGAGGAAGAGACTCAGCGTTGGCCAGGAGGGGGCAGCTAGCTGTGAAGCAGAGAATCAGGGGGTGATCGTCTTTGAGGGAAGATGAGCTTCCTGCCTGTGGCTGGGATGCTGGGCATGGTCCCCTCGCCCATCCATGGGAGTTGCTGGAGGAAGAGACCATCACAGCTGTCTCAAGGGGGCCCAGAACAAGATCTCCAGGGAAACAGGACAAGAATAACCATTGTAATGCACCCTTCCAGCTCAGCTGCCTTCTGTCCCTGCGGGGGCTTTGCTTTCTGCCTGGAGGACATCCTGGCCTCCATCCTCCATTCCCCAACTTTCCACCGGGCAGACTGTGGGGAGGAGGGACCACCACCTCCCAGCGAGGGGGGACAGCCGGCCCTGCCAGCTGTCTGTGCCCTCTCCTTAGCCCACCACCATCCCTTCCTCCTCCCTCTTCCTCCGGGGCTGGGAGCACCACTCTGGTCCTGACAGACAAGTGGGGCATCCCTGTCTGTGCTGGCCCACCCCCTCCCACCCTCCCAGCTCTGACCCCCTCCCCTCAGCTGGCCATATCACCCTGATGTCCATGAAGTGAAGGCCTGGATGAGGCTGTCTCTGTCTCCCTCTTGGGCTGCTGGCCCTGGCCTGTCCCCAGGTATCTCCCAGGACACTCTCCAGCCTCCCACCCCTCCTGCTCCCCAGTACACCTCAGCAGCACCCTCTGCCCCAACCCCTCTGCCCGGCCATTAAGGGGGCACAGCAGCTCCTGCCCGGCCGGGGCCAGCTGCGAGTCCCTGGGGGGCAGGGGCAGTTCTGCTTCTGGGAGTTCCCCAGCCTGCACTAGCAGGAAGCCTGCATGGAGAGGGAAACCGAATTCTGGGCATTAGGCCAGCTACTAAACCAGACCAAAGTTCAGGCCGGGAGCCTGTTGCCCTGGTCAGCTGGGGACTCCCACTGACCTCTACTCTTCAGATCTGGGTGGGGAGGCCTCAGAGGTCCAGAGAACAAGGTCAGGTGTGGGCCAGGAGAGAGAAGGAGGCACTGGAGGGCATGGGAGCCCTGCTGACCCCCGGCCCATCACCCTGTCCTGTCTGTCCCTGCCCTCGCTGTCCAGCAGTGGGGTGGGGGCTCCGTGAGACAGGCGGTTGTGGCCTGAGCCCAGAGTGTTCATAAAGGGTGCGTGGCAGAACCACCCTCCCCCACCCTCATGGGAACCCCAGTGTGTCCCAAGAGCAGAGCGGGCAGGTGGGCACCCTCCACTCGGGTCTCATGCAGAGACACCCAGGAATTCAGACAGATAAGTAGGGTAGCTGGCAGGGGGTGCTTCCCTCTGGTGCCTCAGTTTCCCCTTTTTGGGTCTCTTGCTGTTGGAGAGGGATAAACCCTGGGAGTGGGGGGGACATGGCCAGTGGCGCTGGTGGGGCGAGGACTGCCAGTCACCACCATTCCTCCCTGTTCTCTGCTCTGTCCTCACCCCCACCCCCCTGCACAGTTCTCTGGCTCCAAATGAGCCCCTGGGGACCCACAGCAGCAAACACAAGAGGGACAAGCAGGAGCTACCCCCAGGGAGCGCAGCAGACAACACAGTGACTGTGCACATTGCACGTGCCCGGGCCACCCTCCTCTGCCCTTCCTCCTTGCCTCGCCACCCCGACAAACCAGGCTGGCTGCCCTCAGGGCTCTTCCCGGGGCCCTGGCCAGGAATATACCCCAAGACCCAGGCAGCGGGGCTGGGAAGGGCTGCTCCCAGGGGCTAGGCTTCAGTCACTGCCCTGGGCCAGGGAAGCCCAGGAGCCACAGCCCAGGCAGGTGTAGGGACTGAGGGCAAAGCTGTGTGAGCAGCGCCGCCTGGTGGAAGGAGCTGCAGCGACAGCCGCCTGCACCCAGGTCTCTCAGCCCTGCCTTCTGGGCCATGGGGAGCAGGTCTGTCCTGGACACTTGCAGGGAGGACAGCATAGCCCTCCCAGGGCCCAGGGCATCTCTGCTCCTGCCGGAGTCAGGTCTGAGAAAGGTGTCCAGGAGCCAAGGTCGATCCCAGTGACCCGGGGTGGGCCTCCCACCTGTCCCCTGGTGTTCTCGCCTGTCCAGCAGGCGGTGGGTTATGGGACAGACTCTGAGGCCTGCTGGCTCTGGCATCCCGGGATTCTAGGTCAGGATGGACCTGATCGGGGTCCCTGTTACCTCGCTGACCTCCATGTCCTACCTGTCTTGCCTGGGCTCACGTGGGCTCTGGCCACACTGACCTCTTGCTCCTGGAACAGGCCAGGCAGGGTCCCACCTGAGGGTCATTCCACAGGCTGTTACCTGGGCCAGGAAAGCGATTCCCCCAGATGTCCACTGTCGCTCCTCACCTCCTTCCAGTCTTTTCTCAGGAGTCCCCTTCTTGAGGAAGCCTGTTCTGAGCTTCTGGGGTAACCCTGAAACCACACTCCCAGGTGCTGAGCCCCCAGCCTGCTCTTTCACCCCGAGCCCTGCTCACCTTCTTTGCTCTGGTTCCCACGCACTGCCTTTCCCCTCCTAATATGGGAGGAAGGCAGGGGGTGTGCTGGGTGCGCTCGTGCACGTGCGTGAGCCCCCGGAGCAGGGCCGGCGCGCAGTGGGAGCTCATGCACTGTCTGTGGAAGGAGCGAGTCCACCATCGGGGAGGGTCTGGGTTGGGGGCTGATGGGTCCCCCCTAAGCAGCTCACACTCAGGGCGTGGATGAGGTGGTGATACTGTGACCATATAGGGGTTCAGGGAAGGGAGTCCGGGGCCCATGAGCTGCCCTGCGGGGAGAGCGAGACGCGGTGGAGGGCTCGTGGGGAGGACAGAGCACAGCTCGGCCGCTGTCACCCACCGTGTCCTCACACTGGCACCCGACTTACCTGCATCAGACATTCTCAGTGGGATCCACGGAGCATCAGCTGTGAGAGATGCTGCTCGATAAAGGGGTGGGGGGCAAAGGTCAGGAGATACGGAAATGCTGCAGAGCAGATCCCTTCTGAGATGTTCACGGCCCTGCTCCAGGGGAACATCACGTAAATGCTGTAATCTGATTGTCACAATATGTAGGACCACAGATTCACGCTCCTGCTTTCCTCTTTGGAGCAAAGGCTCTTTGGAGCTCCTGCTAAGTTAGGGTCTGAATCATCACCTGCTCTGGGAAATGTCCACCTAGAAGACGAAGCCGAACTCCGAGCCCAGCTCCCAGGACTGTGGGGTCCCTGCCAGCCTGCAGCGGGTTCTGGGCCTGGGCCTGCTTGGGCAGGGGTGAAGCAGGGGCTCACTGGGTTAGGTCAGGGGCGGTGGGAGCAGGCAGCCTTCTCTGGCAGGACCTCTGGGAACTGGGCGGGGGGAGACCGAGGAGCAGAGTTCAAGCAGACAGGGCTCTGAGCTGGGGCTGGAGTCTAGAACACCGTCCAGGGAAAAGTCCGGGCAGAGCCTAAGGCCCTTTGTCCTTGGTGACGCCTGCGGAGGAATCCTACGTTGTTTCAGGCGCGGTGAGTTACCCACATCTGAGCTTAGTGTCCAGAGGAGAATTGCCCCAATTCCACCCCAAAGCTTCGGAAAGTAGAGTCGTCCTCACATCCAGCGAACGTGCGTTCTGCTCCCGCTACCTGAAGGGCCCGTGTGACGTCTGAGGACACGAGATGGAAGGTCTGTCCTTGGCCTCAGGGGCCTCGATTTCCTAGGGAGGCCCGGAGCGTCCCCCCCCCCCCCCGGTCTGGGGCCCACAGTCGGGAGGAGGGAGGTGTTGGTCCTGGCTGCTCTGCATGTTCATGATGCTCTCGTGGCCTGGGACACGGATCTGCTCACGCTCCTGGCATCCCTTGGCCGAGCTCTCCTGCCCTAACCCCGTTCAGCGTGGCCCGGCTCTGTCTCCCTCATGTGGGCTGTGCTGGCTTCTCCCCTCCTGGCTCTGGGCTTGTTCTCGGTGGATGGCGGACCAGGACCTGGCTGCTGCCGAGTCCTGCTGTCATCCAGGTCTTCGGGCCCCTGTCCTCAGAGGACATCCTCTTAGGGCTTGGCCGTGTCACCCGCCATCCCTCCACGCACAGGGACCCTGTGGCTTGAATCAGAGAGCTGGACGGGGGCAAGAGGGACTGGGCTCTCCCCCCTCTGCCCTGTTTGTACCCCTCCCCCATGCCAAGGTCCCCCCCCTTCCCTGATCCCCTGGAGGCGTGTGAGGAGAGACCTGGACAGAACAACGACCGGTGGGCTCTCTCCCTCCCCTTCCGTCCTTCCCCCCAGGCTGTCACTACTGTAAACTTTCATGCACGAGGAGCCTGTTTTCTCACTGAAGCAAATGTCAAGGCCATTGCTGGCCAGCTGCTGACCCTGCTCAGAGCTCGCTCCTGCAGACTGCGGGCAGGACGCCCACAGCACCGGGAGCAGCGTCCTCTAGTTACAGCTGCGGGGCCTCCGTCAGGAGCAGAGACCCGGCCACGGGGCCTGAGCCACCTGTCTGCCCCTGCCTGCAGCTCCTTCCCTTCCTGGTGGCCGCGTGCCCCCAGCCGCCCCCCGATGGGCCGTCCTGCACGCCTGCTCCGAGCCCCATTCCTGGGGTCTTTCCCTGTCTCCTGTGCTGCTCTTGTTCCCTGGATGAAAGAAAATGCCCAGGAGCCTCTGCGTGGAGGCTCCTCACCCTTCCCTGAAGGATCTGTGCTTCTGTCTTCGTCCAGCCTGTGGGCTCCCCTAGGACAACGACTTAGCTTCCTGTCTCTGCTTCCCCCTGCTGCACACTGTAGGTGCTCATGACCTGTGTGTGCAGGTGATCTGAGGTGGGAAGGCTTCTTGCCCCGGGTGTCTCCAGCATCCGTTTGGTCCTCGGCCACCAGGTGGCGCTGGTGCATGCGCTCGGGACCTGGAGGGAGGCTGCTCAGGGAGGCTTGGAGGCACAGGTGCTGCCCAGGGTGGGCGGGGCTACGGAACCTCTCCCTTTGCTCCCAGACCCACCATAGGGCAGGCAAACTGGGAGGGGCTGGCAAGTCGACATGGGGTGAAGGTACAGACGTGAAGGTGCAGCCGGGAGTCAGGGATTAGGAGCCCAGCCTGGAAGGTAAGAGCCCAGGTGAGTGATCTGGGGCAAGGTCCTGATGTAGGAGGGGTGCAGACTCGGGGTTAGGGAGGGGGATCTGGTGGTCCAGATTGTAACTGGGCTGGGTCAGCGTTCTTTGGGGCTGGGCCTGGGGCGGGATACCGTTGGGAATGGGGGAACCCTTGAGGGTCGTGAGTCTGAGATCCGAGCTTGTGATCCAAGTGTCTGGGGTGAAACAGCCTCAGGAGGAGAGAGGGACCCCGCCCCACCCCTTGAGACAGACCCTGAGACGTGAAGGCAGATTGCCCCGGGAGGGGAGATGGGACAGGGTTTCCTGGGGTGACAGGTCATTTGGGGGACACACCTGGCCCCTGAGAGAATGTTTTGACACTGGAAGTGGAGCCTGCCTCGAAGGACAGAGAAAAGTCAGAGCACACCAGCTCCCCAGTGAAGTGTCTGTCACCCTGTCACTGCCTCCTCACCTCTCTGGGCGGCGTTCTTTTCTCGGGAGTGGATGGTCACCGTGTGAGGCAGGTGGAGACACTCTGAGGGGAAGGTGGGGTGCAGGGCACCCTGAGGCACTTCCCGCCTGGTCCCCACCTGGAGCGATCACAGTTGCGGCTCCTGCCTGATTCCCCCTCCAGGCTGTGTGACCCAGGCCAAGTCTCCCAGCCTCTCTGTGCCTCTGATTTCTCTTGAAGTCGGTGAGGATGCTGATGGGACTGACCTCAGTAACCTGTTCACAGGATTAAATGAAAAACCAATGAATCGGTGATTAGCGTTATGTACTCACAGATAATACCTAATATAAAAGGTAGTCTAGGGCCTGGCTGGCTCAGTCAGAAGAATGGGCAATTCTAGATCTGGGGGTGGTGAGTTCGAGCCCCCATTGGGCGTAGAGTCTACTTCAGAAAAAGTAGTCTGAAGTTTGTTAGCTTAAATATTAAAAAATTAATGACACAGAGGAAATAAATTGTTCCGTGTTCTCTCTGTCAGGGAGCTCCTCATGACGGAGCTCACGTTTACACGTAGGATTGAAAATTGGAGCAGATGTTTCCAGAAAAAAAGTCTCCCTTCCACCTGTGTGTCCCACGGGCCCCTCTGCTCCAGGGGAGCCCGTCCTACTTTCTCATGGTTCACAGTGGCTACTGGGTTTCATCGGAGCTACACTGTATGGGTGACGTTGATACATCAGTCCTTTATGGACCGCTAGGCAACGTCAGTGCAAACGTGTGTCCTGACCTCAGAAATGTCCACAGTGAGGACACCCGAGCCCAAGGGATCCTGACGAGCAGGAGCCAAGATTCCTCTCCCGTGAGGCCCCGCGGCAGCGCTGGACCTCAGCCTCCTTCCCACTCATGCCTGCGATCTCTCCAGGTCTCAGTTCAAGCGGCCCCCCACCTCACCCTCCGCCCTGTGGCCTTTGTCCCCCTCCCCCTCCTACCCCTGGTTTAAGGTCTAACTTAAGTCCTTACTTGCCTCTCAGATTTCCCAGACTGCTCCCTTGTCCACTCCCTAGTTAACGGTGTCAGTCCCCAGAAGGTTCCCTGTCCCGTCATTCCCCCTGCTGGGAGATAGCCCCAGAGGGAAGAGCTCTGATTACCTCAGCGGTGACCCCCCCATGGGGCCTCAGACCATAGCAGGGAGTAGGCACTGAGCTGCTCGTGACCTTGGGACTCCTGGCTGGCCTGGTTAGGGTCTTGACACCTCCCGTTGGGGCCATGGACGCTCCGGAGAATCTGAGGAAAGCTGGAGAACACCTTCCTAGAGAAAGACTCACAGTTGCCAACAACACAGGAAAGAAGCCCATGAAAATGAGGCCATTCCCTTAGAAAAGGGGGTAAGGACTCAAAGCAGTAATGACACATCGTGGACAGGCCATGCGGGATCAGACGGTCAAGGTCAACATCCATGGGGACAGGTGGTTCTCTGCCCGGGACAAGTGTCGGGTTCCTTTGAAGAGGCCCCTGAAGATGGGTCCCATCGGCTGCCTCCTCTCAGAGTTTCTTGATGTTGTTCCAGAAGCTGGGACATTGTCGGGGTGCAATGGTGGGTACCGACCAGCATCTTCTCCATGTCCTGGGGACGTTGCACTTGAAACAAGCCTCCTGGGACGCGGTCGGCCCTCTCGTCTGGGGACCTCCGAGGTCTGCTAGGTGGGGCACCAACGTTGTCCGGATTTTCCCAGTTTTCACAGGCTGGTGACACTTTCCAGGTCATGAGAGCCAAGCCCCTTCCTTAGGCACGAGGCCCACAGACAGGTGCCGGGGGAGATGGCAGGAAAACGCCGAGCCTCCTGGACGGCCCCGCAACACGCTGCCAATTCCCTAAGATCACCCGGAAGGGTTGCCTTGCAGAAACTGAGACGACCAGAGCCACAGATGGATCTGGACTCCGGGGGTCCCCGGATTGCCAAGCAGGAGCTGACCTGCAGCTTGGGGTGCTCCTTGGGGAGCACAGGGCACAGGCTTGGTTTTTTTAATTTTGGTTTTTGTGGCAAAAATGCCACAGAGGCCCAACGCCATGTCCTTGCCAAGCTGCGGTGCCCATCGTCCGTCATGAGCTCGCTAGACGCGGCCCGGAAGGGACCTGGTTTCTTCTGACAGTGGGGTCAGTGGGGCCCATGGCCTCCTCCTGCCTGTCAGGTTCTCAGCGTTCGCCTGCTCTGGGGTTTGGAACAAGCTCCCAGTTCTCTATAAAGATCCAGTTCTTCCTGAGAGCGTGTGCTCCCGTCCAGGCCGCCCTGGCCCCGTGGGCTGCAGGCTGGGCTGGCTGGGACTGGCCTGGGGAGCGGTGTGCACGCAGGGGCGCCTGCGTTTGGGGAAGGCCTGACTCTGGCCGGAGCTGCGCGGCCATTGGAGGCTCCCGAGAGCTGTGTGGTCAGACCTGCGGTGCCAGACTATGGAGCCACCTCTTCTGGAAGCCGCCACGGAGCCCTCTCCCTGTGGGCCTGCAGACCCCCTGCCTCACCTGCACGGATTCCCTCCCCACCACTCTCTGCAGAGCCAGGCCTTCCCCGAAGTCACGGCTCCCCTCCCGACCTTTCTTCTGCACAGTGGAGCACCCCAGAAACCACACGGACCACTAGTAACCTGGGGCTGCTTGACACGGTGACTCTCTCCTACCAGGTGGACATCCTTCCTGCAAACCCTGACCCCGGATCCCTGTCCTCAACTCAGACGACTTGTGAGCCACGCAAGGCCCGGAGGGGTGACTGGGGAGGGAACAAACAAGGAAAAGGGACATATTGAAGAACTGTATTCGTACACGCGGAGTAGACGGACTGCTGATGTCCACAGTGCAGCTAGAGCTCTTCCACAAGTGAGCAAACGACCGGCAGCCCAGTGGAAGATTCTAGAGAGAACAGGAGGCGTCAGGGAAGAGACACAAGAGGCCACTTAACAAATCAGAGGATTTCTAGATTTGCTAATATTACAGGCATGGAAATAAAACAGCCTGTTAGTGTCACACAGATTTGCCAAGTTTAAAGACGTTAATAACCCTGAGGGGCCACGAGGGTCTCAGAGACGGGCGCTCTCATACACGCTGACGAGCTTCAGTTCCTCCAATCCGGGGAAAACGTGACGGTCCCTGTGAAGATACAGAAGGACACGTCCTGTGCCCCCGCAACGTATCCTTCTGGAAAACACACAAAGGCAAACAGGGATATCTACACAAGTAAGTTCGGTGCGACAGGTTTTGAGGTCGGAAACCCTCCAAATGAGCACTGATTGGGAACTGGTTACAGGAGGAAGGAGGTCATCTTCACACTGATGAGGAAACCTCGGTGTGTCCTCAGCTGAGCACGGGCAGCGGACACCCGCGGACCTCCGCGCTCTCTGAGCTCCGTGCTGCCAAAGCATCACACGGACAGATGTGAGCGTGGGAACAATCTAGACTGCACTGCGTATGCATCAGGGCTTGCTGTCTGCAAGTGGATCGGGAACCGTCCGCACCGGACGGTTCTACGTCATGTAAATCTCCCACAGGCCCAGGTCCTTCCTTTACGGAACAGGCTTTATTTTCGAGGAGCAGTTTTCATTCTCAGCAGCACGAGACGGAAGGTACAGGGATCGCCCACACGGCCAGTGCCGCACGCACACGTGGCCTCCCCGTGACGAACGTCCGCAGCGGCCTGGTGCGTTGGTCACGGGGGACGCACCTCCATCCGCGTCGTCACACCAGAGCCCGGAGTTCACCTCAGGGCTCCCTCTAGGACCGATGTCTACCCTATGGAAGCAGGCAGAATATTTCCTCTGCCCTCACATCCCGCCATCCACCTACACTGGACTGGCTCCCACCCCTGCAAACAAGGCGGTTTTTACTGTTTCCGTCATGTTGCCTTTTCCAGAAGGTGATGTAGTTGGCATCACACTGCGCGTAACCTTCTCGGGCTGGCTTCTTTCATGGGCTCACAGGCATTTAAGTTTCCTGTGGGTCTTTCTAGGTTTGCTTGCTCGTTTCCTTTTCGTACTGAGGGTTCGTCCGTCGTCTGCATGGACCCGTCTACTGATTTATTCTTCCAGTGCAGGACATCTTGGCTGCTTCTAGATTTTGGCGATTACGGATGAAGTCGCTAAAAACACCGGCATGTAGGTTTCAGAATGAGCTGAGTTTTCAGCCCTTTGGGTAATTAGCAAGGAGCACGACACTGGATCGTACGGCAGGAGTACGTGTAGTTGTGTAAGATGCCGCAGAACCGTCTTCCGAAGTGGCTGCCGCATCCCGCGTTCCCACAGCCGTGACTGGGAGCTCCCGGTGCTGCCCTTCCTCGTCAGCGTCCGGTGTTGTCAGGGTCCAGATTTCGGTCATTCTACCAGGTGTGCAGTGGAAGCTTGTTGCTTTCATTTGCATTTCCCTGATGACATGTGGTGGGGAGCATCTTTCCAGATGCTTAGTTCCCATGTGTGTGTCTTCGGGGAGGTGTCTGTGAGTGCCTTTGGCCTACTTATAATTGGGTTGTTTGTTTTCTTACTGTTGAATCTTCAGAGTTCTTTATATATGTTGAATAACAGTTTTTTATCAGACTGGTCTTTTGCACACATTTCCCCCCAGTCTGTGGCCTTTTTCTTCTTGTGATGTTGTCTTTTGCAGAACAGGTATTTCATTTTACTGAAGTCCAGCTCATCTCATCTTTTTTCCATGAATTGTGCCTTTGGTGTCTTTTCTGAACATCATCACCAAACCCAAGGAAACCTAGATTCTCCTATGTTATCTTGTGGGAGTTCCATAATTTTTCTGGGAGGTCATTGATCCATCAGTTAATTTTTGTGAAGGCTATAATGTCTCAGTTCCTTTTCCTTTCTTTCCTTTCCATTCCATTCCTTCCCTTCCCTTCCCTTCCCTTCCCTTCCCTTCCCTTCCCTTCCCTTTCTCTCTTTCTCTCTTTCTCTCTTTCTCTCTTTCTCTCTTTCTCTCTTTCTCTCTTTCCCTCTTTCTTTCTTTCTTTCTTTCTTTCTTTCTTTCTTTCTTTCTTTCTTTCCTTCTTTCCTTCTTTCCTTCTTTCCTTCTTTCCTTCTTTCCTTCTCATGTAGATGTCTGGTTGTTCCAGCACCATTTGTTGGAGAGATGGTCTTTCTTCCATGGTGATGCCTTTGCTCCTTTTCAAAGATCAGTTGACTGTCTCTATGTGGGTCCATGTCTGGGCTCCCATTCTGTTCCATTGCTCTATTTGGCTCTTCTCTCACGGATACCAGACTGTCTTGATTGCTGGAGGTTTAGAGTAGGTCTTGAAGTTCGGTGGTGTCAATCATCCATCTTTGTTCTTCTGCAATACGGTGTTGGCTACTCTGAGCCTTTTTCTCTCCATACATACTTTAGAATCACTTTATTCACATCTACAAAATAACTTGCTGGATTAAGATGGTGATTGCACTGAATCTCTGGATCAAGTTATGAAGAACTGATATCTGGACAATATTGAGTCTTGTTATCCATGAACATGGACTATCTCTCAGTGTATTTAGCTCTCCTCTGGTTTTCTTTACCAGAGTCTTGTAGTTTTCCTCATAAAGTTCTTGTGCATATTTTGTTAGATTTATACTTACATAGTTCACTTTTGGTGTGTCAGTGTAAACAGTTTTGTTTTCATTTTGAAATTCCATTTCTTTCTTGCTGGTGTATAAGTGGGCAGATGGGTTTGGTGCAGTGACCTCGTGGGTTCTGAAACGGTGCTATCATCACTCATCAGATCTAAGATTTCTCCTTCGTCCTCGTCTTCCTCCTCCTCCTTCTTCTTCCTCTTCCTCTTCCCCCACCTCCTCCTCCCCTTCTTCTTCTTCCTCTTTTTTTTGTCGATTCTTTTGGATTTTCTAAATAGAAAACCAGGTTACCTGTGCTCAAAGACAGTTTTAATTCGGGGCACCTGGGTGGCTCAGTCGTTAAGCGTCTGCCTTCGGCTCAAGGCGTGATCCCGGAGTCCTGGGATTGAGCCCCACATCAGGCTCCTCTGCTGGGAGCCTGCTTCTTCCACTCCCGCTCCCCCTGCCTGTGTTCCCTTTCTCTCTGGCTGTCTCTATCTCTGTCAAATAAATAAATAAAATCTTAAAAAAAAAAAAAGGTAGTTTTAATTCTTCCTCCCCAGTCTGTATGCTTCTTATTTAATTGTCTTGTCTGACCTTATTAGCTGGGACTTCCAGTCCAATCCTGAAAGAGGGGTGATAGGGGCCATCCTGCCTCATTCCTTGTCTTAGAAGGAGCACTTCCCATCTCTCACCGTTGAGTGTGCTGGTAGCCGAGGTGTTTTTGGAGATGATCGTTATCAAGTTGATGGAGTCGATAAACTAGTCCTAGTTTACTGCGAGTTTATGATCATGAGCAGGTCTTGGGGCTCAGTCACTTTTGGAGTCAAAGAAAACAATGACAAAATGAATTTGGCAGAGGACACCCCTCAGGCAGGTACCACTCATCTGAGCAGGGGACCCAGTGTCCCCTGCTCCCTGGGATACACACTCTACTCCACCTGCACAAATACCGTATCTACCCTCCAAGCTGCCAAGAACAATTTAGAACAAACGAGTTTCAAGCAAATGCATTTGGATCTCTTTTCTACACATACGGGAGGCAGAGCTGCTCCAGCGAAGACCATCTCTCACTACAGCACAGGCAGAGCTTCCTCCAGGACAAGCCATAGGGTTTCAGGGGGAAACGTGGTTGCTCAGCTGAAATGAGTGCTTGGCTTGTCCGAGAACACTGGCTAGTTACCTAGAGCCCAGCGTGAGCCACGGCTGAGCCCCAGGCACCTCTGTGAGGCCAGACAGCCGTGCTCTCCTTCTCCACCAGGCTGTCGGTGTTCGTGCTCTTGTTTCTGCTTGTCACCAATTCCTGGGGGTGCAGATGCTCTGGTTCCCTGTCAGGCCCCAACCCCTCCCAGCATCCCCCCCACCCCGACCCGGTCCCCAGCAGCAGGCACATCTCCAGCCTCAGGGAAAATTTCCTCTATGAGCCCAGGAACCTGTTGTCCACACGCCCCTCTGCACCTTGGTTCCACTGTACCCTGTTTCTGGAAAACACTCCCCCTTCTCTCCATTTTGAAATTAGGGGACAGTTAGATCATGTCATTTCTCCTAATAGACATCCGAAGAAGCTTTTGTGTCTTTTTTTCATTTTCAGCATGTAATTGTTGCATGAAAAAAACGAGTAAAATGATGCAAAACAGTCATCCCCTGTCCCACCCTCCCCGTCATCCTGACCCCTCTGCAAAGACAGTCACTTCCAGTTCTGAGAGATTTCTTATGGCATTTACCTCTGTGTTTCTAAAAAACGTTCTTTTTAAAAAATAATGTTCTTGTAATACTATTCTCAGATCAATTTCAGGCCCCATGTACTTTCCATCATAAAAGATGAGGATTTTCCTCTCTTCCATGGCTTTCCCCCAATTTCCTCCCTCCAACTAACATATATATGGCATATAACATATATATTGGTTAAATCAATTGTATTTATAATCTATAATTCTATAGATAGCTCAACTATTCAGCATTTATTATGAACTAGTCACCGTTCTTAGGTGTGAAGATATAACTACTAATTTATCCACTAGATACTATGTTTATCTCAGTTTCATGGATGATGAAAGCAAAGTACCTCTTGTGAAGATTGTGAGACCATGAAGCCAGTAGGGGCAGAGCTGGGATTTGAGGCCCGATAGCAGGTCAGCCTATAGACTCCGAGCTTGAACCACTAGGCGATCCCACCAACATAGCCTGTTTATGGATTGCTTACCATTGTGCTCAGTGCTGGGGGTACACAGTGAACAAAATTAATCCCCGGCCTTTGAGATCTTGTATTTTGGGGGGGACACTGGAAATAAGCCAGTGACTGAGTAGATAGGAGGTCGGTGGCCAGTGGAAGGAACACACGAAGCAGAGTCAGGCAGGGGAGCTGCTGTTCTAGATGGGTCTGTCTGGGGAGGTGGCAGAGGCTGAGTAGGGGTGAGTGGGAACCGTGCAGGTCCGTGGAAGGACATTGCAGGGAGAGGTGACATGAGCCAAGGCCCCGAGCTGGGAGCCTGCCCACAGTGCTGGAGAAGCTGCCCCGGGCTCGGGGCTGCAGGGCAGTGAGGGGAGCAGCAGGGAGAGGGATGGGGGAGGCGGCCTGAGCCCCCGGGAGCACCGGGTTCATCTAGGAGGGATGGGGGTCCGCAGAGCATGCTGAGCGGGGCAGGGGCAGGGCGTGAGGCTGGTGGAGAGGCCCAGGTGGCCGTGTGTGGAGGACACAGGGCAGGGCTGGGCGGGGAGGGTGCAGCCTGGGAGAGGACCCGGCGGAGGGGCTGCTGGTGGCTTGGCCTCGACTCAGAAGCGGGCAATCTGGAGCCAAAGCACTGGGCTTCGAATGCGGCCCTGCCCCCCCTGCTTCACGGGCCTGGACAGTGTAGCCAGAGGAGCTCCAGGTTCTCCATGGGTAGAATGGAGACATGGAGGAGGGGTTGGAACGAGGCGATCGTGAAATACTTTGGAGTCGATGGGTCAGATTTGGGTACGCGAGGAGGGGAGGTCGAGGTGGACTCTAGGACCTGGGCCTGGGACCCGGTCAGAGTAATGGTGTTACAAGTGCGTTCTGGAGCCAACAGGGGTCTCCTGGGGCTGGGTGACCTCACCGGCCCCGCACAGGCCCAGGACTCACCCAGCGACTCCTGCAGCAACTCCACATCCCCGCTGTGCTGAAAGCTCGGGCGCGGGGACATCCAGCCCTGTGTCCAGGGACACGCAGGAAAGGGGGGGAAGAGGAGAGTCAGCCTCACGGTGTCTGGTCCAAGAGCCCGGCTCCCCCGGCTGTGGACTGAGTCCCTGCACCTCCAGGAGGGTTTCCAGCCCGAAGCCCGCTGTCCGCACAGAAGCCATGCTACCCAGCACGAGTCCTCGGGCTCAGAGTCATGAGCTCTCTGCCCACCAGGGAGCTGTGTGCAGGAGGGTTAGGAAGTTTTCAGAAGTACCCGAGTGTGGGAGAAGCCACCCCCACCCTGAGCTGGGCTGGAGGAGCTGGCCTGAGTGTGACTCAGCCAGTGCAGGGGGGCGGCTGTGGACCTCAGAGGCTGCAGAGCTGTAACCATAGGCCTCGTGTCCTCTGCCTGGGGTGTGAGAAAGGAGAGAGGCTGTCCAGGGTCAGGTCTGGCCTCCTTCCCCCTCATGTGCTTCTCAAGGTCTGGGAGGACTTGGTTCTGGAAAGACCAGTGGCCTAGGAGGCCTGAGACCTGGGCCTGGCTCTGTCCCATCCTGGTGTCCAGACTGTGGGGTCATCATATCACCTAAATGGCCCTGACTGTGGTCATCTGTAACATGGACGGTAATGCTGAGCCCCTGCTGGCCCTCACAGGGACAGAGCTTGTGACCCACAGAGACCTAGACACACGGAGGCCCGGTGACCTTAGCTCTCTTGCTGCACAGGACGGCGGGAGGGGACAGAGAGTAGTATCAGCAGATGTAACAAGTCCCAGGGGCTGCCCCAGCATGGAACGTGTCCTGGGTGACCCTCCGGGGTTCCCGGCCTGCAGCTTCTGGGGGCTCCCTCCTGGGCCCCGAGCCCCACCCCAAGCTGTGGTTTCCACAAGCAAACAGTCCTCACCCTGAGAGGACTCGCCCAGGGCTGTAGGGACGGGGACAGGGGCACAGCTGACTTGGTCCCCATCACCCTGAAGGGACAAGGGGAGGAGCTGCCCAGATCAGGACTCTGTCCGAGGACTTTGTACCGACAGGCTCTGGGACGGCCCGTGGAAGGGATCTCCCATCACTGGCTGGGAGCGGGGGAACAGGGCAGTGCTGAGTGCTCTCCGGTTCGAGAGGCGCAGAGCAGGTCGGGGGAGCCCAGACAGGACGTGGTGACTTGCTGGAGGGCGCACAGTGGGACGGGACAGCGGCGGTGAGGCGGGATTTCTCAGAGCTCCTTGTTAGGAGTCCAGACCCTGACTCTGGCTCTGCTGTGTGACCTCTGCGGGTGGTCCAAACCCTTAGGACTCCGGTCTCACATCCAGAAAGTGGGTTTAACGGCCACCAGGCTGACCACCTTGAGTGCGGGGCCCCGTGCCAGTCCTGGGGTCCAGCCTTGTCATCTGAGGGTCTGAGCAGCTGAGGGGGAGCCCAGGGGGCGGGGAATGGGGCACCGGCCGGGGGTGAGTGATGGAGCTGCTCCCCCGGGTCCCCGGGAGGACAGGATTCTCAGAGGTTGTGGGAACCCATCTGAGAAGAGGAGGCCGGGCCTAAGCCTCTGTAGGCGGCCGTGAGTCTGAGGCCGCTGAGCCTGGGGCCAGAGGCGCATGTCACTCTCCACCCCTGCCTGTGTGTGAGTGCGGGCCCAGGGCTGGCAGAGCCTCACAGGGAAGGGGGGCTGTGGCTCTGGTCCGGTGGGGGTGGGCTCGGTCCTGTGTGTGGGGGCAGGGCCGGCCTAGGCCGCAGACAGAGCCCTGGGGCAATAACACTAGGGACATGGCCTCATGTGCATTGGGGTGTGTGTGTGGGGGGGACACTTCCCAGGAGTGCTGTGTTCTCGAGTTCCTAGCTTCTCACTTGGACACTGACAGGGAAGATCCTAGAAAATCAGAAAGGAAACGTGACTCGTGAAATGGTGTAGGGACAGAGGACAGGCCCAAAGCAGGAGAGGCCCTGTGTCCTTGGCTCTAGGATGTGACTCTGTGCTGTCCATTGGCTGGCGCTGGCGAGCAGGGCGGCCTGGGCTGAGTGGGACCCAGGGACCCAGGTCAGGGGTCCTAGGGGTGCAGGCAGGGGAGGGGAGACCACTCAGCTGGTTGTGAGCATGGGGACGGGGCCTCTCCAGCTCTGGGCCTCCTAGAGGGGGGCTGTTCCTACATTTATTCTGCAATTATTTCCTGAGGCCTCTGCACGAGCGAGGTAACAGGAGAGATGGGAATGGCTTGCTCTAGACTGGACAGTGAGTCCAGGAACTAACAGTCAGCCCCCCCCCCGTGGGTGGAGCTAAGAGCTCTTCCGAGTGATGCTTTTCCTCCTTTCTAGATGTTTCCTGTGCAACCTCATAGGCCCAGGCCGAGCCAGCAGAGAGGCCGCCGGCCATGGGCACCTGCTCAGAAGACCCCCACCTGGGTGGGGCCTCCTGGCTCCTGGGATTCACCAGCCTTCTCCTCAGTGAGTGGCCGGGCTCCCTGGGAGGGAGGGCTGCTGGGTGGGCGGGAGGCAGGAGCCGTTCGGCCGTCTGAGGACTTTACTGAAGAACCAGAGAACCAGCTCTGTGATGACTGAGCACACGCCGTGCATTTGGTTCAGAGCCCGGGGTGAGCGGAGGGAACAAAGGGAGCTGGTGGCTGAGGCCGGACTGGGAACCCTGAGCCCTGGCTGCCTGGCTGCATGAAGGGAACCCCTACCAGGGGGGAGGGCAGGAGAGCCCGGAGCCTCCTGGGGAGAGGGATGGAGGAGACAAGTTAGCGGCTGGGGGACCCAGGGGTACAGATGGGCACCCCACCTGCGATGCCCAGGGGACTCGGCAGCATCTGCAGCTGCTGTGTGCAGGAGGGGCCGGCCCAGAGCCCCTGTCTGAGCTGGAGGAAGCCGCTCTAGTCCGGCTCCTTGGGCAGGATGAGGGCCCGGAGTCCTATGACAATCTGTGCAAAGGAAGGAAAGGAGCCCCCAGAATTCAAGGGTCTGTGCCCACCGGCTGTGTGTAGGGCGAGCCCAGAACAGGAGACTGCTGACCTGGGCTCCGGGTGGGGGTGACCCGGGGGGGACAGGAGGGAAGCAGAGGGGGCCCCAGAAAGGGAACTGAAAGAAAGCCTGTCCTAACCTATGCCGGATTTCTGGTTTTTTACTTCATCAGGGTTGATCTGCTTGGTGTAACAAATGGAATGAGAACTAAGGCGAAAGCTGTTTTTGTGTGTAACGTTTCGTGTGAGCGCAGCAGCCCCTTACTGAGCTGCCGGGATTCTACGACATTTCCAGAATCCCAGGGGATCTATAAACAGGGCAATGAGTCATCACAAAATGAGCTTTGCAAGGCAGGAAGACCCTTTCAAGGAGGGAACTTCCTGTCAGCAACATGTGGCCTTTCTCTTCCTTTCTGTTTTATTGAAATTGAGACATAGGGGCCATTACACAGTTTCCTCTATAAATGTCAGGGTTGGATGATTGAGAAAGAAAGCAAGAAAGGAAGAAAGAGAAATGGACAAAGCATTATGTTGATGGTTGAATATTGAATTTCTTCTTATTTAAATAACTCAGACTCTTGCTCACAGCCACCCACCCCTGCCCTTGTGTCCCTCTCTGGGTTTGGCACCTTCTGCAGACCTGAGCGCTCTCCTGCCTCCCCCCGTCTTGAGTGGGCTTCCCGCTTGCTCAGGCTGAGGCTCACCGTCCAGCTTCTGGGCAGCTCCTCCCCTGCAGCCTGAGGGCTGAGCCTCCTCTCTCCCGGGTTCCCCCCTTTCCAGCTAGTGCTGTTTGACCCTCAGCTCACCCCACGTCTCTGCCAAAGCTGCCGAGTACTTGAGTCCCCTCTCCCGGGACAATAGCTGGAGGTGAGACCCCAGAACTGCTTGGACCCCGCTGACCAGACAGCAGTGCTGGGAGGGAGAAGCCCTGAGCAGGGCAGAGCAGAGCAGGGCAGGAGGAGTGCAAGGGGAGAGCTGTAGGGCAGGTCCCTGCAGGGGAGGCACTGGGCTGGGGGAGAAGGAAGCTGGCTCCAGGTCTGGCTCTGCACGGTGTGACCTGGGACAAGTTCCCCCCTTAGGGACCCTCTCATCTTCGAAAGGTCCTTAGAAGTCCCTCCAGCTGTGACATCCTGGGATTGGGTGTCTCCTGTACTGCCCTGAACTTTGCATATTTCCACATGAGATGAGCCTTGGGTGTGTTGACCTAGGGTGGGAACCAGTTCGTACAGGACAGTGTTCTTCTGTCCATTAATTCATAAGGGAGCCACCAGGCTCATTTACAAGAGAAATGCTCATTCAAATATGATGTGATATAATTTTCCCTTATCAGTTTGGCAAAGGGCAACAAGTTCGGTCACCGTGTGCTGGTGGGAACTCAGCATTATTGGGAGGAGAGCAGCTGGGGTCACTGTCAGGGGGGTGGTGAGCGAGGTCTGTCGAAGCTGAGAGGGACCTGCCTTTGGTCTGTTAGACCTACCCAGTGGGTGGTCCCAGTGTCTCCACACCCACGTGTGCTGTCCACAGAACCGTGTGTCACGCATGTACACGCACATCGGGCATGCATGCACTCACATGTGACAGATGTCCGTGTGTGATGTCTAGGTGCCCACAGCAGTGAATATGAGCTCCATGTGACGTATAGAGGTCCCTGTGTGCGGACAGTCCCCCCAACCTGCCCAGGGCAACAGTGTCTGCAGGGACAAGATCAACACAACTGTCACCCGAGGAGGGAACTAGAGCCCCATTCACTCCATGAGCAGCTGTTAAATGAGACGTCTCCACGAGTGTAGACCCTGCAGGCTGTTGGCCAGAGGCTGCCCCATCTGTCCCTCTCCATGGGGGCCTCTGCACAGGGCCGCCCACAACACGGCCGCCGGAGTCGTCACAGCGAGCAGGACACAGGGTGACAGCAAGATGGTGTTACCCTCGTGTAGGACCTGCTGTCCCTGAGGGCCGTCCATCCGGTAAGTGGCACTCTGCTCCTTAGAGGCCAGTCCCGGGGGCGGCCCCCACTCCAGGGGCAGAGCTTGCCCGGCCTGCAGGCAGGAGGGTCTCTGCAGGCCCGTGAGAGGCTGCCTCCTGCACTAATGCGCTCGGTATGGACCGAAAACATGCTCGTGCTTTGCTCCGACCTCTCCTGACATTCCTGCTCGCGCTGTCAGGGGTCAGGGCACCACAATTGAGCAAGTTAGCAGGATCCGTTCAAGGGGACGCTCCCCTGGGACCAGGACGGATCCCAGCCTCGCCTCCTATTCACGGCTCTCTCCCACCTTCCAAGAGTCTGGGGAGCAACGGGACAGATCTCGTGAAGATGGTTCTAGGGATTCCTCCTTTATTTCTAACGAAAACCTCTGACATTCCTGTGTCCTGTGCCCTAGGTGTCTGTGGTGCTCTGACCCAGAGCTCTGGAGTCCGTGGTTCTGGAGTGGGGGATTCTGGAATCCCTGTTTCTCTGAAGATGAGAGGAAGTTCTGTTTCGTTTCATGTGATCAGAAAACCAGAATTACCCCCAGAAGGCGAGCTGGAGAAGATTTCATGGGGCATTGTATATGGGTCAAACTACAGAGTCATGCTGAATGTCCTTCCTGGGAGGAATGTTCCAGAATGGGTCAACTTCCAGGACAAGTTCAAGACGAGGGTCCATGTGCCCATCATAACGAATTTCACTATAGACAACCTGACCCTAGAGGACAGCGGGCTGTACCGGGCTCGAGTCTACTACACGAGAGGAAGACAGTATGACCAGGATTTCCACCTGACGGTCTATGGTACGTGGTGGCCCCTCCCCAGCCCCATAGCTGACCTCCTTCCTCTGTCCCTGGAGTGTCCATGCGCCCTGATGGCAGGATCCCTTCCAGACCGCAGCCTTCAGACTCGATCTTCTCCCCTGGAACTAGATGCCGTGTGTTCAGCACAAACGCAGGCAGAGCTGAGGTTCACACCGGGGATGAACCACTTCTGTGCCTCAGGAGGGGAACACGGAGCGGGGGGGAAATGGGGACTTGGCCATAACACTCACTGTCCCCATAGCACTCAGGGTGCTCAGTGTGACTGTCAGCTGTCTAGTGCTGCTGTAACAGGTGACTGACCCTCAGGGGCTGACTGCACCACCACCTGAGTGTCCTCCTGGGCTGCAGGGCAGGACTCAGACCCCAGAGGCTCGGCCATGAAACCAGGTGTCGGCAGGGCTGCTCCTCTCTGGAGTCTCCGGGGAAGATCCATTTCTGCTCCTGTCCCTCCTTCTAGTGGCGCCCGCATCCCCTGGCTCGTGGCCCTTCCTTCCCCTTCACAGCCGGCACTGGAGGGATGAGTCCCTCTGACCCTGAGTCTCTCCCTCCTCCTCTCCTGCCCCCTCCACTTGTGCGGACGCTGTGATCACTTGGGGCCCATCTGGGAATCCAGACCTTCTCTGGTTTAGCGTCAGCTGGTTAGCAGCCTCAGTTTCCCTTTGTCATGGAACCTAAGAAACTTGCAGGTTCTGAGGGACAGCTCGTGGCCACGGTTGGGGGACACTCGTCACCTAGCAGGATGCGGAAGCCCACGTGTGGTTCTCCCTGCCCCGTCCCCTCGTCCTTCTCAGCACCAGCCCGAGGCAGCTCACTCAGACTCACGGGTCCAGCTCTAACCCTCCACAGATGTAGGAGACGCTCACAGGTCAGCCCTTCCTCAGAAGCTCAGTGAGCAGCTCTCTCTCCCTGCACTCCCCCCTGTGCAGGGAGACGTCCTGCTCCAGAGAGAGTGGCCTGTGCCGCTCAGGTCTGGGGGATTCCCAACACTGACTGTCAGTCTGTCCCTTGTCTTTGTGGACCCCAAGTTCAGTGCATGTTCCTACAACACTCAGGGAGGCTATTCCTTGTGGCCACCACTCTGTCCCCCACCACAGTCTTTCCTGGTGGGAGTCCGGCGTGATCTGGGCTCCCAGAGCTGGCCAGTGGCCTTCTGTACCATGGGCTGTTGGGTTCCGGGCACCATCCGAGCTGGAGAAGCAGGCTGGGACCTGGACCAGGCAAATCCTCTCCCTACTTCTCCTTCTAGGGGACACTCCACTTTCTTAGAATTAATGGGTTTCAGGTAGGTGCCTCTAGCACTGATTTTCTTCAGGGAGATTTTTTAAGACTTACTCAGTCTAGTAAATCACATAGAGCTGAACACAGCGTCTCCCACTCCTTTTTGGCACCTGCTGTATATTTGGTTCTGTTCTGAGTTATCTGTAAACTGCAGGCATCATCCTTCGGGGGAGGAAGCCAGAGCGTCAGGGAGAATCCGCAGGAGAAAGCAGGAGCTGTGATGCTCTCCACTCACGTGAGCCTCTGTCCTCTTGTCTCTCCCACCACAGAGCCCGTGCCCCTTCCCCAGATCCGGGCCACGGTTCCGTCCCTCACACCAGGCTGGTGCAACGTCACTGTGGAGTGTGACACCACGGGAACCAGGGAGGGCCTGACCGTGTCCTGGGAGAGCGAGGGCCTCCCCAGGGAGCTGGAACAGAGACCGGCCCCGGGACCAGCCCCCAACCCCTGGACCCTGGCTGTGACCCTGCCCCTGAGCCAGCCCAACGCCAGCCTCACCTGTGTCATCCGCAACCAGGTGGACCAGAAAACTGCCACCCGGGACCTTGGGGACGTCTGTGGCCACGGTGAGCGCATCCTGCCAGAGGGGAGGGGCTCTCCCCGAGCTCAGGCAGTCCTGGGTGAGGGTTCTCGGCTCCTGTCCCCCATGTTTATGTCACCACCTGCCACCTGGTCACCCTGTCGAGGACTCTGGGAGGCACATCCAACCTGCTTCTGCCCTTCAGTGTCCCTCCCCTGCTGCTCTCCTCTCCTCACCCCTGCTGGTCAGGCAACACCAGCAGGTACCTCTCCCCACCCTCATCCATCATCCCGTGTGTGTCTAGGCTCGTTTTTAGGAAGAACGAATTGGGGGTGTCAGTGGTCTGTGCCCTCTGAGGGGTCTGAGCCAGGAACTCCCTGCAGGATTGAGGGCTCGGGGCTCCTCTGCCCGTTTCTGGCCTCACGAACACGCTTCACACCCACCTGCTTGCTTGCGTTCCTGGGTGTGTCCTGCTCTCCTCAGCTTCCAGCCTCCACTCAGGCCCCTCCCTCTGCCCTCAGCCCTTCCAAGTCAGGGGTCCTCCACTCCCCCACTTATTCCCATCCAGGGACCCCTTCACTGCACATGCTCCGGGGCCCGTGACCCCTGCAGTCCCACAGGACGGCTGCTGGGTGCAGTTCCAGCATTCAGAGTTTTTGCAGAGGGGCTCCTCAGCCTCGATGGCTCAGGGCCCTGCAGGAGCTGCCGCTGTCCTGCCCTCACACCTCATCTCCTCTACGGAGCGGTCAGGGCCCCACATGGAGAGTTGATGCTCTGGGCTGGGATTAGTCTCCTCTGCAGCCTGAACACCTAGAGCGCAGGGGCCACGTCTGTTTCTCCTTTGCATGCCTGTCCCACCCTCGGCCTCGGGTAGTCTGCTCACAGTCAGTGTGTCCCTGAACGAATGATGACCTGGGTCCCCGCCTGCCCCCTTGTCCCTCCACCCCCTCTTCCATCAGCTGCGGGGGAACCTGGTGCTTCAGCATCTCTGATCCCAGAGGAAGCTCAAGGCTCAGTGACCCACTGGACCCTCTGGAGAGAGGCTCCTTCCTCCCTCTCATCCTCCTACCCGGCTCCCCCTGCCTGGTCCCTCTCCCTTCTGCCCCAGTGGGTGCTGGCAGCTCCCAGGGCTGGAGAGTTGACACAGCCATTCCTGTTCATGGTTCTCCTTCCTGGAATGCCGCACCCACCCTGAATATCGGGTAATCGTCCACTCCTTCCTCAAGACCAGGTTTCTCCATCACCTCCTCCAGGAGGCCCTCCCTGAAGACCTGGGTGTAAGCTCTAAAGCTCTTGTGCCCTGGGATGGCTCTGGCTGGCTGGCTCTGGCATGTTCTCAGCCTTCCCCCCGCTGAGGGGCTCCTCAAGGGCGGGCACCATGTCCCGTTCCTCTCAGCACCCTGGCCCGAAGCAGGAGCTTGGGAACTGGCTGAGGGAAAGCACCTGCCGTGCTCCTCCCTCTTCAGCTTCTGACCAGGTCCCTTCAGACGTCTACGTGTGCACGGTCACCGGCTTCTTCACTGCTGTCTTGTCTTAACCTTCCTCACTCTCTCTGTGGCCAGACACAGGTCCACGTGCACAAGCCCCCACTGCCCATGTGGGAGTCACCCAGTGCGTTGTTGTTCTTGCGCTGCTGATTCTCGGAGCTGGACTGTGACCTTGTGTGACAGGTAAGAAGAAGAAGAACTTGGAGCCCCAGAGAGGCAGGTTGCACTTCTCCACCCCTCCCCCCAGTGGACCCCGGGCCCCCTTTCTCCTGCCTTTTGCGGCTCAGGGAATGTCCCGCAGGAAGCTGGCTGCTGTGGCCATGGCCGTGGGGTCATGGAGGGGGAGGGTCCAGGTTTCCAGGCTCAGACTCCAGCTCCGTCTGTGCATGACTCAGGTGCAGGATCGCAGGAGGAGCACAGGGACCCGGACGCTGGCATCCACTATGCAGAGCTGGGCCAGCAGGAGTCTGGAGACAGGAGGGACAGGATGAAGCTGGGGGAGGGGGCATCTGGGTTCTCCCCAGTGCCTCTGTGCCTGGGTGTGTGTCTGTCAATCCCAGTCATCTGCACGATCTGGCCTGGATGCCTCGGTAACCCTTTCCAGACAACTCGATATTCACTAAGAAAGTTCTCCTCAGGCCCCATGCAGTGCTGGACACTGGGGGAGGTCATGTCAGCAGCACTGGGTCTGTGCGGGTCCCTCTGGGGCGGCTCTGTCCCTCAGCTGTTCCAGGAACCCTATGTCTGCATTCCAGGGTTTGGATTTTAGAAATATGGGGGAGGTCCTTGAGAGATTTCAGACCGGGGTTGTAATTTTAAAAAGCAGGAGAATCTCACCCTCCCGTGACACCTGTCTCGTGAGCATGACGCCTGCAGCTCGGATCCTGCCTCCACCACCTCGGAGGCTCTAAGCAGGGACTGGATGGACCCACCGTCAGTTATTTCTGTGCTAAATCGTTCCGCACAAGGTCACTGTGAGACACACACAGGGGTAGATCAAGGGGGGAAACTGAGTAAACAAACCTGTTTCAGGACCGCTCAGCCTCAGCTACGTGTCAACCCCAGACGGCCCCCGCTCTGCCCCTCGTATCTACGACATCCAACTGCCTTTCAGACCCGCAGCCCCGGGGACGAGCCCTGGTGAATTCCCAGTATCCCGCCTGGACCGTCTGAACACCACCCAGCGGCCAGTCCCGTGCGGAGAGCTATTCACGGACCCTGTGAATTCGTAACCGTGAGCGCTGGCTGAGTGCCGCTCTGTGACTCGCACTGTTCTGACCGTTCTGCTCCCTCCTAACTCACAGGGTCCTCGTGGACTCTCTGAGAGGTGGGGATCCTTGTGCCCACTTTACAGATCAGTAGAAGGAGCCAGAAAGCCTACTCTCCAGGCCACATAGCTGGGAGTCTAGGAGTCAGGGCTGAGCCCAGGGAACGGAGCTCCAGGGCTTCTCTCTCCAACCCTCGGCTGTCCTGCATCCCGGCAAACCTCCCTTCTGTCCTGTCCTGCTGGCCGATGGCCTAGCCTGCTATTGCTCAGGAAAAAGCAGAAGTTTTTACCTCCTGATAGTTAGCTTTACTGACTGCATTGACAGACACCTGCCTCCTCTCTCTCCTGTCCCCTTGGAGGACGCTGAGCTCTTCGGGGCTCAGTGAGGACTTTTCCCTACACTCCAAGGCCCTTCTCTGGGGATGTACTGTCTCCAGCATTCTTCTCTCTGGCTCCTCCCCCTGACCCTGCTGGCTCCTTCCCTGCAGCCCTCACCTGGTCTCTGTGCTACCCCTGCTCCACGCCTAAGCCCTCACCTTGGCCTCACTTCACGGGGCCCCCTAGAGCACCAGGAGGTGACCCCACCTGACACCATTGACCCCCTTTTCTGCTCCAACCCCCTCTGCCCTTGCGTTCCCTGACGGACACAGTCCTGGACCCTCCGGCCCACCTGTCGCCCTCCCAGACTCCTCAGCTGTCCCCCAGGGCTGCTCTTCACTCACAGGGTGGGGCTTCCAAGGGCTGGGCAGGACCCTTCCCATCTCCTGTGTCCTCCTCTCTCTGGGACCCCTGCCCCGGGGCCTCAGTGACCAGTGACACCACTGGTGCTCAGGGAAGCCTCCCCGCCCCATGCCTTCTGCTCAGCCCCATCCCTGCCCTCCAGCCCCACCGGCCACATAGCTGCCCCTATGTCTTCCTCTGCCTTCTCCCCCTGTGGTCTCAGTGCCCACTTCCCCTTCTGTAGTACCCGGGACCTGGTGAGAAAGAGCAGGAGCTCCTCTCCCACAGGAAGGAAAGCAGAAGCAAGTATCACCTGTGTAATCAGGAAATAAATGTGCATATTTTGTTTGCGGGAGTCGTGGGAGCCATTCACTGGAGCCCATGAAAAATACTGTAAGGTTACCTCTTGGTAAGGGACACATTTTCTCTCCTTCCTTGCTGTACCCACAAATGCTGGGGCTCCTGACCTGAGTCCCAGAGCCTGTGGGGGAGGGATTGAGCCAGCAGGGAGCCCAGCTGGGGTTCTTCTTGGAGAAGCAGCTGCATCCAGGCCGCTCCTCTGTCCCCTGAGCTCTGTCCCTGTTGTGCCCGCACAGCGTCTGTCCCCAATCTCAGAGAACTGTGAGCATGGCAGCGTGAGGACGGTCCCGGCAGCCACCTGTGCCCCCAGCAGACCTGGGTGTGTGCTCTGGGCTGCCCACAACCACGGGGGCCAGACGTGCTCTGGAGAAGGTGACAGGTGTCCCTGCCTCGGCCACGGGGACGTCACGTTACCTGCTCCTGCAACCAGGCTGCCCGGCGTCCCCCGTGCTGGGGAAGGACAGGGACGTGGCTGGGGCCAGGTGGCTCTCCCAGGGATGTCCTTTCTGTCCTTCAACGCTGACACATAAGACGCTTTCCTGGGAACACGACGTGAGTCCAGCAGATTTGGGCAGGGCCGGCTCGTGATGAACTCGTTTTTATCAAGAGTCGAAGTTGACGGAACTAACGGAGCTACTGCTGTCAATTATTTCAAAGGATAATTTCTAGGGCTTCTGGGGGCTCAGTTGGTAAAACTTCTGATTCTTGATCTCAGGTCTGGATTCCTGGGTTGTGAGTTCAAGCCTCACGTTCGGTGGGGAGCACACTTGAAATAAATATGTAAATAAATAAAAGGATAATATTGAAAACAACCGAAGGACATGGCATCACATCCTCATATTTAAGTGCAGTTCTCTGTAAGTCTGTGAGGGGAAAGCTCGTGGACGTATATTTGCATGTGTCCTCGAGGCGGGACACAGGACTGTTGGCAGAAACCACCAGAATGCAGAGCCCTTCCCAGGCTTTCATGGGATCGGATTCGGTCCTTTTCTGTGTGTCCTGTGAGTTCCAGGAGGACACTTGGAGCGTGAACGCCAGGAACACGGATCCTGTAAGGATTGTGGCACCAACGTCTCTCCAGTGGTTTTTCTCCATTTTCCTGTGACTGGAACTCCATCTCCTTCTCAGAGTGAAGAGTCTCTTCTGTAGTCTGTGAGATGTCCCTTCCTAAATTGCTTAAGTATCAGTCAGACAGACAGAGAGACAGGAGTGGGGCAGCTGGCAGACCCACAGGTGCGCACGTCACCTGCCCCGCTGGGTGAGCTCCTGCCTCCGTCTACACTACACGGTTGGTCTCCGGAAATTCCCTCCCTCCCAGCTTTTCCTGAAGCCCGGCCACTGTCTTCTCTTGGATCATGGAGCTCCCTGTTCAAGACCCAGCATCGCTGTGTGGAAACCTGCTGTCTCCTACCCTAAGGCGTTTTGTCTGAAAGATAAAATCCTGACTCAGTGGCACCTGGGCACACGCAGGATCTCGTCTCTGCAACCCTTCACCACCCGCTCCGAAAACCTAACTGCCTAAAAGATGAAGTTAAAAATCAGCAAATAAACATAATTACAAAGGAACCGAAACAAACAATGACTTTGCTGAACTTACACGAATGTATTGAAACCTTAGGAGAAATGGATCACTTTCTAGGCAGTGTCATCTGCCTCTAGGACTCTGGAGGAGGAAGAGCATCTGAGCGGGTAGGTGTCTGCTCTGTGAACAGCTCAGCGCTGCGTGCCTTCGTCACCCCCAGACCCGCCACACCGCAGCTGGCCCTGGGTGAGGTTCTTTTCCCCACACCAGGTGCCTTCGTGATTTCGGGTCCCCAGCTGGGTGTCCTAGAGTCTCAGGCAGTCCTGACGCTGCGTCCCTGCAGCTCAGGTCAGACCCCACCGGGTAGGGTTGAAGGGCACCTCACCTGTGCCTCCACTCGGACGCCAGACAAGCTGGGGTCTGTGCCTCTGAGCACCTGCTGTCCCTCGCAGGTTCCCACGAGCTGCTTGTCTGGTTGTTTATTCACTGGAGTAGCTCACACGACAATGGGGACGCAGTCCCTTCCTAGCTTACTGGTTGGTTCTACAGGGTATAACTCAGACCAGCTGGGTGGCAGAGGGGCGGAGGACAAGGCATGTGGGGAGGGGAGCGGAGCTGCTCTCCCTCTAGGTGAGCCCCCCCCACCTGTGTGTTCTCCCACCGGGAAGCCCTCCTAATCCTGTCCTTCCGGGGTTTCAGGGAGACGTGATTACACGGGCACCCCGATTAAATCCTTGATGACTGGAGACTGAGGAACTCACGCTGCAGCCCTTCTCCCTCCCAGATGGTCAGTGCGTGGGTCCTTAAGTTCCCACCTGCTAACACGGTTGACGCCCTGGCAGCCAGCCCCCTCCTTAGCAGTTTTCCCGAAGTATGTCACTGCCACAAGCTCAGGTGTGGTTGTAGGGGCTTGTTACGAACAACCAAACGCCCACTCCCCCTTCACTGTTCTGGCCCAATTTCAGGAACTGGGAACAATCCTAAACGTAACAATGCCCCCCGGGCTCTCATGGAGGAAGTCGCTAGATTCCAGGGGCTGAGGGCCAGGGATAGCACATGAAGACTAGTAACTTCTTCTTACTATAAATCACAAGAGTGCATCACATTATGGTCAAGATGGGTGACATCGTCTAAGACCTACTGTGTGTCTTTAATTGTATTTGTAATTAATTGTTTTTTATACTCTGGCTTCTGTGACCGCGCACTCAGCAGGCGTCCCCCTGGCAGCTCTGTCTCCGTCTCTCTTAGTGGACCCCATCCTCTGCTGCTCAGCGCCAGGCCCCCTGTTCTCCCCTCGCCATACTGCCTCCCTAGTGATTTTTGGGACCCCCAGGGCTCTCAGTAGCCCAGCTGCGTTGAGGCCGCAGCTCCAGCCCTAATGGGACTCCCACCCCCTACTGCCTGATAACCTTCTGCTCTTCGAAGCCAAGGTGACCATGTGGAGCACTGAGTCCCTGTCTCCGGCCTCCCCTCCCCCGACAGCTGCTCCTCCTTATGCTTTCCTGATACTTACAGCTCGGGAAGGTCACAGCATCCTCCCAGCTGCTTTAGCCAAACACCTGAAAGTCTCCTGGATTCTCTTTGCCTCCACTCTGGGGTCTAAGCTGCCAGCAAGTCCTAGTTCCCAAGTCCCTCCCCTTCTCTCGGGCCCCGTCCCTCTCTCCCTGCACCTGTTCCAGGACCTCCTCCCTGAGCTCCTTCCTCCTGGTCTTGCCTGTGTTATTTCATCTGCATTTTGAAATTTTTAATATATGTTTGTACATAGCGTTTCCCTATAATTTATAAAAGTTGTTGAAATTTCAATGCCTTGATTTTCATTCCTAAAGAATTAGGTAGAACGTCAACTTTTTCTTCATATCTCAGGATTTTGCTTTTGATTGATCATTTTAAAATCGACTTCTGATTTTGCTGATGAAATCCCCTTCCTTGTTGTCATCCGTGCATAGAAGTCAGGACTACGTCTGCCTGCAGCGAGCGTCCAGCTCGGCTCTCAGCGCTGCGGCAGGTGGGTTAGTGATCTCTGCAAAGGAACTCAGGCGATGGCAGTTGCTGGGGTCGGGTCGTCTGCTCAGCACGGTCCCCGGGCTCCCAGGCTCCCCATCTTTCTGCTCCACCATCCTGGACACGGGGTCTTGACCTCCTGCGTCTTCCTCATGGTCGCAGACGGCTGTGGCTGCAGACAGCAGCGCACAAGGGAGATCGCCAGCGAGAGAAGGACGAAGGGCGAAGTCTCTGTTGTCGTGAGGCTCTGTCTGCCAGGACTGAAGACCCACGGGTCTCCTACCTCAGTGCTGAGCCCCAGGGCAGCTCTAGGGAAGCCTGGACCCCATCCCTGAGGTGCCTGTGGGTGAAGTTGTGCCAGCAGCGCCCCCTGGTGGAAGGAGCTGCAGCGACAGCCGCCTGCACCCAGGTCTCTCAGCCCTGCCTTCTGGGCCATGGGGAGCAGGTCTGTCCTGGACACTTGCAGGGAGGACAACACAGTCCTCCCCGGGCCCAGGGCATCTCTGCTCCTGCCGGAGTCAGGTCTGAGAAAGGTGTCCAGGAGCCAAGGTCGATCCCAGTGACCCGGGGCGTGCCTCCCACCTGTCCCCTGGTGTTGTCGCCTGTCCAGCAGCAGTGGGTTATGGGACAGACTCTGAGGCCTGCTGGCTCTGGCATCCCGGGATTCTAGGTCAGGATGGACCTGATCGGGCTCCCTGTTACCTCGCTGACCTCCATGTCCTACCTGTCTTGCCTGGGCTCACGTAGGCTCTGGCCACACTGACCCCTTGCTCCTGGAACAGGCAAGGCAGGGTCCCACCTGAGGGTCATTCCACAGGCTGTTACCTGGGCCAGGAAAGCGATTCCCCCAGATGTCCACTGTTGCTCCTCACCTCCTTCCAGTCTTTTCTCAGGAGTCCCCTTCTTGAGGAAGCCTGTTCTGAGCTTCTGGGGTAACCCCGAAACCACACTCCCAGGTGCTGAGCCCCCCGCCTGCTCTTTCACCCCGAGCCCTGCTCACCTTGTTTGCTCTGGTTCCCGCGCACTGCCTTTCCCCTCCTAATATGGGAGGAAGGCAGGGGGTGTGCTGGGTGCGCTCGTGCACGTGCGTGAGCCCCCGGAGCAGGGCCGGCGCGCAGTGGGAGCTCATGCACTGTCTATGGAAGGAGCGAGTCCACCATCGGGGAGGGTCTGGGTTGGGGGCTGATGGGTCCCCCCTAAGCAGCTCACACTCAGGGCGTGGATGAGGTGGTGATACTGTGACCATATAGGGGTTCAGGGAAGGGAGCCCGGGGCCCATGAGCTGCCCTGCGGGGAGAGCGAGACGCGGTGGAGGGCTCGTGGGGAGGACAGAGCACAGCTCGGCCACTGTCACTCACCGTGTCCTCACACTGGCAGCCGACTTACCTGCATCAGACATTCTCAGTGGGATCCATGGAGCATCAGCTGTGAGAGATGCTGCTCGATAAAGGGGTGGGGGGCAAAGGTCAGGAGATATGGAAATGCTGCAGAGCAGATCCCTTCTGAGATGTTCACAGCCCCTGCTCCAGGGGCACATCACGTAAATGCTGTAATCTGATTGTCACAATATGTAAGACCACAGATTCACGCTCCTGCTTTCCTCTTTGGAGCAAAGGCTCTTTGGAGCTCCTGCTAAGTTAGGGTCTGAATCATCACCTGCTCTGGGAAATGCCCACCTAGAAGACGAAGCTGAGCTCTGAGCCCAGCTCCCAGGACTGTGGGGTCCCTGCCAGCCTGCAGCGGGTTCTGGGCCTGGGCCTGCTTGGGCAGGGGTGAAGCAGGGGCTCACTGGGTTAGGTCAGGGGTGGTGGGAGCAGGCAGCCTTCTCTGGCAGGACCTCTGGGAACTGGGCAGGGGGAGGCCGAGGAGCAGAGTTCAAGCAGGCAGGGCTCTGAGCTGGGGCTGGAGTCTAGAACACCGTCCAGGGAAAAGTCCGGGCAGAGCCTAAGGCCCTTTGTCCTTGGTGACGCCTGTGGGAGGACTCCTACGTTTTTTCAGGCGCGGTGAGTTACCCACATCTGAGCTTAGTGTCCAGAGGAGAATTGCCCCAATTCCACCCCAAAGCTTCTGGAAGCAGAGTCGTCCTCACATCCAGTGAACGTGCGTTCTGCTCCCACTACCTGAAGGGCCCGTGTGATGTCTGAGGACACGAGATGGAAGGTCTGTCCTTGGCCTCAGGGGCCTGGATTTTCTAGGGAGGCCCGGACCCCCCTGCCCCCCGCCCCGGTCTGGGGCCCACAGTCGGGAGGAGGGAGGTGTTGGTCCTGGCTGCTCTGCATGTTCATGACGCTCTCGTGGCCTGAGACACGTGCTCCATGAAGAGATGAGCCTCCGCGTCCAGCACACAGTAGGCGCTCAATAATGTCCACAGCCTGAAAGATGCCGGAAGCACCTGCTCTGGGAAACAGGGAGACCAGATGTCCCAGGCCCACAGGTGTATTCAGACCCCCCACAGAGATTTTGTTAGAACAGCAGAGTGTGGCCTTTGCGTTAGGATACGGGTCAAACTATTGCAAGGTCCACATTCAGCAACACCCGCACAGCCGTCAGCAGTCCATGTTCCCCCAGGTCGGGGTGGGGGCGCTGCTCTGTGGCTCAGATGCTGGTAAGCAGGTCCCCCGAGATCTGCCCACCCTGCAGAGAATGGGGACAGTGAGCTGCCTCCCCTCCTCACAGGATCCTAGGCAGCGGGCCCAGAAAGAGAAAAGGGGGCTGAGCAGTAGGGTCCGTACTGCTCTGGGATGGGCCAAGCAGCTCTCATGGGGTCTGGAGAACAGGGGCAGTTCTGAGCTCAAGGACGGGTTCTGCCCCTGGGACGGCATCTCAGGGAGGGAGGGCTTCCACCCCCATGAAGGAGGGCTTGAGGGTTTGGGCACAGATGGCAGCATCCCTTGTGGGGTCCCGGGGCTCTGAGGGTCACAGGGAGGAGGCCCCTGGGCCAGGACGGAGCTGCTGTCCCGAATGCTGATGGTGGGAAGGGCAGGGCTTGGCTTCCAGGCCAACCCCACGTGGGACGCCTCCTTCCCTCTCCGCTTGTTCTCGGCTTGCTGTGTCCAACGCCAGGCAGTGGGGAGCCCATGGGCCCTCTGACCCCCCCACCGAGCAGCTGGAAGCTCGGGGCACACGTCCCCTAGTTGTCCCCTGTTTGTTCCAGAGCCCGTGGGAAGTGGTGCATGTCTTGTTCCTCACCAGTCCCTTTCCATCTGACGGCCACGCCAGGATCACTGACTCCCTGGGGGTCATGGTGTTGCTCTTCGGGGGGCGAGGAATCCAGTGTCCATGTCGGGAAGGATGTTCTGATTCCCACTGACGCGTCCTCACTGGATGGGTGCTTCGGGCTCCTGTGTGGAAATGCAGACAGGCGCTGGCTCACGGACGGAGCTTCTACCCTCAGGGGCTGCCTGTCCCCAAGTCAGTCCTGTTCCTCCGAAAGGACAGGAGGGCAATGGAGAGGCAGGAGGGGCTGCTCCTGGGAACCTGGTCCAGCAGGAGAGCCAGCATGTTCTCGTGCATGAGGTCTCTCGGACAAGGGCGTTCTGGAACCTACAGGGGTCTCCTGGGGCGGGGTGACCTCACCGGCCCCACACAGGCCCAGGGACTCACCCAGCGACTCTTGCAGCAGCTCCACATCCCCGCTGTGCTGAGAGCTCGGGCGCGGGGTCGTCCAGCCCTGTGTCCAGGGACACGCAGGGAAGGGGGGGAAGAGGAGAGTCAGCCTCACGGTGTCTGGTCCAAGAGCCCGCGCTCCCCTGGCTGCGGACTGAGTCCCTGAACCTCTAGGAGGGTTTCCAGCCTGAAGCCTGCTGTCCACACAGAAGCCACGCTGCCCAGCGTGGGTTCCCCGGGCTCAGAGTCATGAGCTCTCTGCCCACTACAGAGCTGTGTCCAGATGGGATGGAAGTCTCTGGAAGAGCCTGAGTGTGGAAGAAGCCACCCCCACCCTGAGCTGGCCTGGAGGAGCCGGCCTGAGTGTGACTCAGCCAGTGCAGGGGGGTGGCTGTGGTCGGCAGAGCCTGCAGAGATGTAACCATAGGCTTCGTGTCCTCTGCCTGGGGTGTGAGAAAGGAGAGAGGCTGCCCTGAGTCAGGTCTGGCCTCCCTCCCCCTCAGTGTGGCTTTTCAAGGTCCTCCAGGGACTTGGTTCTGGAAAGATCAGTGGCCTAGGAGGCCTGAGACCTGGGCCTGGCTCTATCCCATCCTGGTGTCCAGACTGTGGGGTCATCATATCACCTAAATGGCCCTGACTGTGGTCATCTGCAACATGGATGGTAATGCTGAGCCCCCGCTGGCCTGCACAGGGACATAGCTTGTGACCCACAGAGACCTAGACACACAGAGGCCTGGTGACCTTAGCTTTCTTGCTGCACAGGACGGCGGGAGGGGACAGAGAGTAGTATCAGCAGGTGTAACGAGTCCCAGGGGCTGCCCCAACATGGAATGTGTGCTGAGTGACCCTCCGGGGTCCCTGGCCTGCAGCTGCTGGGGGCTCCCTCCTGGGCCCCGAGCCCCACCCCAAGCTGTGGTTTCCACAAGCAAACAGTCCTCACCCTGAAAGGGCTTGCCCAGGGCTGTAGGGACAGGGACAGGGGCACAGCTGACGTGGTCCCCATCACCCTGAAGGGACCAGGGGAGGAGCTGCCCAGATCAGGACTCTGTCCGAGGACTTTGTACCCACAGGCTCCGGGACGGCCCATGGAAGGGATCTCCCATCACTGGCTGGGAGCGGGGGAACAAGGCACTGCTGAGTGCTCTCTGGTCTGAGGGGTGCAGAGCAGGTCGGGTGAGCCCAGACGGGATGTGGTGACTTGCTGGAGCGCGCAGAGTGGGATGGGACAGCGGCGGTGAGGCGGGATTTCTCAGAGCTCCTTGTTAGGAGTCCAGACCCTGACTCTGGCTCTGCTGTGTGACCTCTGCGGGTGGTCCAAACCCTCAGGACTCGGGTCTCACATCCAGAAAGTGGGTTTAACGTCCAACAGGCTGACCACCTTGAGTGCGGGGCCCCGTGCCAGTCCTGGGGTCCAGCCTTGTCATCTGAGGGTCTGAGCAGCTGAGGGGGAGCCCAGGGGGCGGGGAACGGGGCACCGGCTGGGGTGAGTGATGGAGCTGCTCCCCCGGGTCCCCAGGAGGACAGGGTTCTCAGAGGTTGTGGGAACCCATCCTGGAAGAAGAGGCTGGGCCTGAGCCTCTGTAGGTGGCCTTGAGTCTGAGGCCGCTGAGCCTGGGGCCAGAGGCGCGTGTCCCTCTCCACCCCTGCCTGTGTGTGAGCGCGGGCCCAGGGCTGGCAGAGCCTCACAGGGAAGGGGAACTGTGGTGCTGGTCCGGTGGGGGTGGGCTCGGTCCTGTGTGTGGGGGCAGGGCCGGCCTAGGCCGCAGACAGAGCCCTGGGGCAACAGCAGTAGGGACATGGCCTCATGTGCATTGGGGTGTGGGGGAGACACTTCCCAGGAGTGCTGTGTTCTCCTGCTCCTAGCTTCTCACTTAGACACTGACAGGGAAGTTCCTAGAAAATCAGAAAGGAAACGTGACTCGTGAAATGGTGTAAAGACAGAGGACAGGCCCAAAGCAGGAGAGGCCCTGCATCCTTGGCTCTAGGATGTGACTCTGTGCTGTCCGTCGGCTGTCGCTGGCGAGCAGGGCGGCCTGGTCTGAGTGGGACCCAGGGATGCAGGTCAGGGTTCCTAGGGGTGCAGGCTGGGGAGGGGAGACCACCCAGCTGGTTGTGAGCACAGGGACGGGGTCTCTCCTGCTCTGGGCCTCCTAGAGGGGAGCTGTTCCTACATTTATTCTGCAATTATCTCCCGAGGCCTCACTGCAGGAGCGAGGTAACAGGAGAGATGGGAATGGCTTGCTCTAGACTGGACAGTGAGTCCAGGAACTAACAGTCAGCCCCGCCCTTGGGGCGTGGAGGAGCTAAGGGCTCTTCTGGTTAAAGAATCTTTCCTCCCTTCTTACATCTGCATTCTGGATGTTTCCTGTGCAACCTCATAGGCCCAGGGTGAGCCAGCAGAGAGGCGGCCGGCCATGGACACCTGCTCAGAAGACCCCCACCTGGGCAGAGCCTCCTGGCTCCTGGGATTCACCAGCCTTCTCCTCAGTGAGTGGTCTGGGCTCCCTGGGAGGGAGGGCCGCTGGGTGGACGGGAGGCAGGAGCCATTCGGCCGTCTGAGCACTTTGCTGAAGAACCAGAGAACCAGCGGTATGATGACCGAGCACACGCCGTGCATTTGGTTCAGAGCCCGGGGTGAATGGAGGGAACAAAGGGAGCTGGTGGCTGAGGCCGGACTGGGAACCCTGAGCCCTGGCTGCCTGGCTGCATGAAGGGAACCCCTACCAGGGGGGAGGGCAGGAGAGCCCGGAGCATCCTGGGGAGAGGGATGGAGGAGACGAGGTAGCGGCTGCGGGGACCCAGAGGTGTGGATAGGCACCCCCGCCTGCGATGCCCAGAGGAGCCGGCAGCCCTGCAGCTGCTGTGTGCAGGAGGGGCCGGCCCAGAGCCCCTGTCTGAGCTGGAGGAAGCCGCTCTAGTCCGGCTCCTTGGGCAGGATGAGGGCCCTGAGTCCGATGAAGATTGTGTGCAAAGGAAGGAAAGGAACCCCCAGAATTCAAGGGTCTGGGTGCACCTGCTGTGTGTAAGGGTGAGCCCGGAATAGGAGACCGCTGACCTGGGCTCCGGGTGGGGATGACCCGGGGGGGCAGGAGGGAAGCTGGGCCCCAGAAAGGGAACTGAAAAAAGCCCAGTCCTAATAGAAGGCCGAAATTCCAGTTATCCTACATCTGAGACCGTCTGCTTATATGTAATAAAGTAAATACGAACAAAGGAGAAAAAACTAAGCTCCCGAGGTATGTGAATTCTGGAGACACCTCGGAAAGCTTTTACGGTCTGTAATGTATGGTGTGAGGGCACCAGCCCCTCTGTGAGCTGCAGGGATTCTAGGAAATTTCTGGAAACACCGGGCATCTGTAAACAGGACGTTTACTCATTAGAAAATGAGCTTGCAAGGCTTGAGACCCTTTCAACAAGACAACTTTCTGTCAGCAACATGTGAGCTTTCTCTTCAATTTGGTTTACCTGGAGACATAAGGGAAATTACATGGAGTTTCCTCCATAAACCTCTCAGTTGTAAGATTAGAGAGATAGAAAAGAAAGAAGGAAGAAAGAAAAAGAAACAGAAAGGCAGGAAGGAAAGACGGATGCAAGGAAGGAGAAAGGAGGAGAAAGAGAGAGAGAAATGGACTAAATATTATGTTGATGTTGAATGTTGAATTTCATCTTATTTAAATAAACAATGACTCTTGGTCACAGCCACCCGCCCCTGCCCTTCTGTCCCTCTCTGGGTTCAGCACCTTCTGCAGACCTGAGCGCTCTCTTGCCTCCCCCCGTCTTGAGTGGGCTTCCCGCTTGCTCCAGCTTGCTCACCGTCCAGCTTCTGGGCAGCTCCTCCCCTGCAGCCTGAGAGCTAAGTCTCCTCTCTCCCGGGTTCCCCCCTTTCCAGCAGGTGCTGGTTGACCCTTAGCTCGCCTCACGACCCTTCCCTGCCAAAGTCCGCTAAGTACATGAGTCCCTTCTCCTGGGACAATAGCTGGGGTGTGAGACCCCAGCACTGCTTGGACCCCTCTGACCAGACAGCAGGGCTGGGAGGGAGGACCTCTGTGCAGGGCAGGGCAGGGCAGGGCAGGGCACGGGGAGGGCAGGGGGAGAGTTGTAGGGCAGCTCCCTGCAGGGGAGGCACTGGGCTGGGGGAGAGGGAAGCCGGCTCCAGATCTTGCTCTGCACTGTGTGACCCAGGACAAGTTTCCCCCCGAGTGACTCCCTTCTCTGTGAAAGGTCCCCTCGAAGACCTACAGCTGTGATATCCTGGGATTGGGGGTGTCCACCTGGAGGGGACTGACCTGTGGCTTCTCCCAGGCCTCTGCTCTGTGTCTCCCTCCTGTCCTGTCCTGTCCTCGTCCTGCATCCTGACGGGGACAGACAGTGGGGAGCCTGTTTGGAGCCCCTTCAGAACCCAGAGCCCAGGCCTATCGTTGTCACGTCCATGGTCCCCAAGGAGGGAGGAGATGCTCTCTCCAAGGCTCCCCTGCAATGCCCTGGCCCTCTGCGGTCTCCGTCTCTGCTGCCGAGCTGGGACTGCAGAGCCCCTGCTGCAGGACCCCGGCTCCTGCCCTGGTGTGTGGACCCCGGTCTGCACGGCCCGCTCAGGACCACGAGCTGCAGCGGGGAGCCGCCAAGAAGCCGCTGGCGAGCAGCCTGGTGGGGGCTGCGCAGCTGCTGACGGAGCGCCGCAGAAACGCCCGCTCCTGTCGCCCTGTTCCCCTGGGGCGGACGCCTCTGACCCACGCGGGGGCACTGAGGGGGACGGCGTGGGCTCAGAATTCCTGGGGAGCAGCCTGCGGGCAGGGGCCACCCTGGGGCCGGATCTGCTGTCCCTCGGGAGCCCCAGGCACAGTTCCCACTGTTGGAAGAAGGGCCGCTTCTCTGACTCGGGGTTAGCGTCCTGTGGGCATCAGACTCTGTGTATTTCCACCCGAGATGAGCCCTGGCTGTGAGTACTGCGGTGGGGACGCAGGTGTGACAGGACACTGTGGTTCTGTGCATTAATTCATGAGGAAGCCCAGTCACAGGAAGAGTCAAAGTCCACCCTTCACAGGCCACCAGGAACCCCAATCGACTTACGCGGATGTCCTGTGTGTGCACGGGTCTAGCGTGTCTGCGGCCGCACAGAGAGGACGCACATCTTCATGGCACTGACTTTTGGGAGGGGGCGGCCCTCGAACTTCTGCTGGAATCAACCCCAGAATCCTTAGGATAGCTTTGGATGACACAGAACACTTCACAATCCCGAGACGACCCGCCGAGGGGAGCAGACATGCCCACACCGAGTCCCGGGCACGATAGACACCACTCTGCCCAGCATCTCGGGGGTCTCAGCCACCTGGTGACGGGGGACGTGACAGGGACCACGGAAGCCAGCTGCTGTGGACATGGCCAGGAGTGTCCTCTCGCTCAGGAAGGCCCTGGCCGGACTTTACTCCTGTGGCCACCTATGGGATCCCAGCATGGATGTCTGTGTCCCGGGGGCCCATCCCTGATCCCAGGAGGAGCCCCCAACAGGGGCAGCTGGGGAGAGACGTGGACTCCATCCTGGCACCTGGGAAGGCCGGCTGATCCCAGGTGTGCTCGGCCAAGAATCAGCATCGTGGCGGTGAGAGCAGCTCACACGATGGGAACGCCTTCCTCTCCTGACATCCTAGCACACATTCTGGGAGGGCTGCACGGCTAGTATGTCCCCGTCCCAGAGGAAGGCTGGAGGCAGGGAGGTCACTGCTCCCATCCACGGGCTCAAGGGAACAGAGGACCTGGTCTCACACCTCCCGGACCCTCCCGTCCAGGGTGCCGACCGCCCTGCTGCACTAGACCTCCCGGTCTGAGACCCAAGCACGTTCCCTGTGCGTCAGACTCACACAGGACGCTGAAGTCAAGAAGGTTCTAGAAGGAAACGAGAGAGAATTAGGAGCACACTTTGATGTTGGGGGGTGATCTTTTCATGCCAGAGATAAACCAGTAAGCCTTAAACGATCCGTACGTTTAGCTTCATGAGGACAGTAGCAGGGCCATCAGTCCAAGACAATGGTGAAACGCAAACTGGAAACTATTTCTATTATTTTGTTAGAAAACAGGCTAATCTTCTTAAAATAGGTCTAGCTCCTGAATGCTAATAAGAAAAACAGAATCATGGGGAGAGGACATGAGCAGACAGCTCACAGCGGCCAGAAAAGGAGACCAACAGTCCTAGGACATGATGACCGGGTTCATGTACAGGAGAAATGCTCCTTAGAAGATGACGTGATATAATTTTCTCTTATTCTTTGCAAAGAATGAAACCTTCGGTCACCATGTGCTGGTGGGAACCCTGAGCATTATTGGGAGGAGAGCAGCTGGGGTCACTGTCGGGACGGCAGTGAGCAAGGTCTGTCAGAATCTGAGACGGACCTGCCTTTGGTCTATTAGACCCACCCAGTGGGTTATCCCAGTGTCTACACAGCCATGTGTGCTGTCCACACAGGAAGCCCGTCTTGGTGGCAGGCACAGCAGAGCTCACCAGACCATCATCAGCTCCCCCACATTTTCTCGTCCCGGGCAGTTAGTCAGGCCGGGTGACAGTGTGGCCGACAAGACTGAGCAGAGACCCCACTACTTCTGGATTAGAGAGACACCCCCCGGGGTGACTGCACTGTCTGCGTCCCTGCTGTGGCCCCGAGGGGCACCTACCAGGGCGTGGAGCCTCCCCCAGTGTGACAGGCCCTCCCTCAGTCTGGAGGACTCCCCTGGTCAGACCCTGAGCTCCTGGATGTGTGAGTGACAGCAGCCCAGCCTCACCAAGCTGACTGTGGGCCTGCCCAGAAGGGGGGCAGGGAGCCACTTTCATCAGCGCCTCAGCGGTCACCTGTTGTGGGTAACCTGCCGTCCCCTCAGCCCCTGGACTCACACTGGGTGTGGGTTCCCAGCTCGTGCGGTTCAGGACACAGGGGGCTCGGCGGGGTCCTCAGGCCCAGCGTCTCTGGGACAGACATTAAGGTCTGGGCTGGGGCTGCAGGGAGCTCAGGGGTCACCCGGGAGGCTGTGCGTCCAGCTCCCGCCGGTGCTTGCTGACGGGGTGCGCTTCCTGTGGCTGCGGATGGAGGCCTCACCCCTCCCTGGCTGTTGGCCAGAGGCTGCCGTCCGTCCCTCCCCATGGGGGCCTCTCTACAGGGCCGCCCACAACACGGCCACCAGAGTTCTCACAGCGAGCAGGACACAGGATGACAGCAAGACGGTGTTACCCTCGTGTAGGACCTGCTGTCCTGAGGGCCGTCCATCATGTGAGCGACACTCTGCTCCTTAGAGGCCAGTCCCGGGGGTGGCACCCACTCCAGGGGCAGAGCTTGCCCGGCCTGTGGGCTGGAGGGTCTCTGCAGGCCCGTGAGAGGCTGCCTCCTGCACTAATGCACTCGGTATGGACCGAAAACATGCTCATGCTTTGCTCCGACCTCTCCTGACATTCCTGCTCGCGCTGTCGGGGGTCAGGGCACCTCAGGTGAGCAAGTCCGCGGGACCTGTTCAAGGGGACGCTCCCCTGGGACCAGGAGGGATCCCAGCCTCGCCTCCCATTCACGGCTCTCTCCCGCCTTCCAAGAGTCCGGGGAGCACACAGGACGGATCTCGTGAAGAAGGTGGGTTCTAGGGTTTCCTCCTTTATTCCTAACGAAAACCTCTCACATTTCCCGTGTCCTCTGCCCTAGGCGTCTGCGGCGCTCTGACCCAGAGCTCTGGAGTCCGTGGTTCTGGAGTGGAGGATTCTGGAATCCCTGATTCTCTTAAGAGGATGCAAGGAGCTTCTGTGTTGTTTCATGTGATCAGAAATCGAGAATTACCCCCAGAAGTCGAGCTGGAGAAGATGTCTTGGGGCATTGCATTAGGGTCCAACTGGACAGCCATACTGCAGGTCATTCCTGGGTCAGATGTTCCAGAATGGTTCAACTTCCAGGACAAGTTTGAGAAGAGGGTCCATGTCCCCAACACAACGACCCTGAGGATTGACAACTTGACCCTTGAGGACAGCGGGCTGTACCGGGCTCGAGTCAGCTACAGTAACGGAACACAAACTGACCAGGATTTCCACCTGACGGTCTATGGTACGTGGTGGTCCCTCCCCCAGCCCCATAGCTGACCTCCGTCCTCTGTCCCTGGAGTGTCCACGCGCCCCGATGGCAGGATCCCTTCCAGACCGCAGCCTTCAGACTCGATCTTCTCCCCTGGAAGTAGATGCCGTGTGTTCAGCACAAACGCAGGCAGAGCTGAGGTTCTCACCGGGGATGAATCACTTCTGTGCCTCAGGAGGGGAACACGGAGCGGGGGGAAATGGGGACTTGGCCATAACACTCACTGTCCCCATAGCACTCAGGGTGCTCAGTGTGACTGTCAGCTGTCTAGTGCTGCTGTAACAGGTGACTGACCTTCAGGGGCTGACCACACCACCACCTGAGTGTCCTCCTGGGCTACGGGGCAGGACTCAGACCCCAGAGCCTCGGCCATGAGCTCAAGGTGTTGGCAAGGCTGTGCTCCTCTCTGGAGGCTCCGGAGAGAATCCATTTCTGTTCCTGTCCCTCCTTCTAGTCGCATCTGCATCCCCCGGCTCGTGGCCCTTCCTCCCCCTTCACAGCCGGCACTGGAGGGATGAGTCCCTCTGGCCCTGCGTCCCTCCCTCCTCCTCCCCTGCCTCCCTCCACTTGCAAGGACCTGTGATCACTTGGGGCCCATCTGGGAATCCAGACCTTCTCTGGTTTAGGGTCAGCTGGTTTGCAGCCTCTGTTTCCCTTTGTCATGGAACTTAAGACACTTGCAGGTTCTGAGGGTCAGCACGTGGCCATGGTTGGGGACACTTGTCATCTAGCAGGATGGGGAAGCCCACGTGTGGTTCTCCCTGCCCCGTCCCCTGTCCTTCTCACCACCAGCCTAAGGGAGCTCACTCAGACTCACGGGTCTGGCTCTAACCCTCCACAGACGTAGGAGACGTTCACAGGTCAGCCCTTCTTCAGAAGCTCAGTGAGCAGCTCTCTCTCCCTGCGCAGGGAGATGTCTTGCTCCAGAGAGAGTGGCCTTTGCAGCCTGTAGTCCCAGAGATTTCCAGGAAGATAATCTGTCCCTTGTGTTCATGTGTGGACCCCAAGTTCAGTGCGTGTTACTACAACACTCAGGGAGGCCATTCCTCGCGGCCACCACTGTGTCTGCCACCATAGTCTCTCCTGGTGAGAGCCTGACACTGATCTGGGCTCCCAGAGCTGGCAGTGGCCTCTGCACCACGGGCTGTGCAGTCCTGGGCACCATCTGAGCTGAAGTAGGTGTAGGGTCTGGACCAGGACATATCCTGTCCCTACTTCTCCTTCTTCTAGGGGACACCACACTTTCTTAGAATTAATTGGCTATGGGTACGTGATTACAGTATATTCTCATGCGACATTTTTAAGACGCTCAGTGTAGTGAAATCACATAGAGCTGAACTCAGTGTCTCCCACTCCTTTTTGGCACCTGCTGTATATTTGGTTCTGTTCTGAGTTATCTGTAAACTGCAGGCATCATCCTTTGGGGGAGGAAGCCAGAGCGTCAGGGAGAATCCGCAGGAGAAAGCAGGAGCTGTGATGTTCTCCACTCACGTGAGCCTCTGTCCTCTTGTCTCTCCCACCACAGAGCCCGTGCCCCTTCCCCAGATCCGGGCCACGGTTCCGTCCCTCACACCAGGCTGGTGCAACGTCACTGTGGAGTGTGACACCACGCGAAACAGGGAGGGCCTGACCATGGAGTGTGACACCACGGGAACCAGGGAGGGCCTGACCGTGTCCTGGGAGAGCGAGGGCCTCCCCAGGGAGCTGGAACAGAGACCGGCCCCGGGACCAGCCCCCAACCCCTGGACCCTGGCTGTGACCCTGCCCCTGAGCCAGCCCAACGCCAGCCTCACCTGTGTGGTCAGCAACCAGGTGGACCAGAAAACTGCCACCAGGGTCCTTGGGGACATCTGTGGCCATGGTGAGTGCATCCTGATAGAGGGGAGGGGCTCTCCCCGAGCTCAGGCAGTCCTGGGTGAGGGTTCCCGGCTCCTGTCCCCCATGTTTATGTCACCACCTGCCACCTGGTCACCCTGTCGAGGACTCTGGGAGGCACATCCAACCTGCTTCTGCCCTTCAGTGTCCCTCCCCTGCTGCTCTCCTCTCCTCACCCCTGCTGGTCAGGCAACACCAGCAGGTACCTCTCCCCACCCTCATCCATCATCCCGTGTGTGTCTAGGGTGGTTTTCAGAAAGAGCGAATTGGGGGGTGTCAGTGGTCTGTGCTCTCTGAGGGGTCTGAGCAAGGAACTCCCTGCAGGACTCAGGGCTCGGGGCTCCTATGCCCGTTTCTAGCCTCAAGAACTCGCTTCACACCCATCCGCTTGCCTGAATTCCTGGATGTGTCCTGCTCTCCTCAGCTTCCAGCCTCTGCTCAGGCCCCTCCCTCTGCCCTCAGCCCTTCCAAGTCAGGGGTCCTCCACTCCCCCACTTATTCCCATCCAGGGACCCCTTCGCTGCAGCTGCTCCGGGGCCTCTGACCCCTGCAGTCCCACAGGACGGCTGCTGGGTGCAGTTCCAGCATTCAGAGAGTTTGCAGAGGGGCTCCTCAGCCTCGATGGCTCAGGGCCCTGCAGGAGCTGCCGCTGTCCTGCCCTCACACCTCGTCTCCTCTACGGAGCGGTCAGGGCCCCACACAGAGAGCTGATGCTCTGGGCTGGGATTAGTCTCCTCTGCAGCCTGAACACCTAGAGCGCAGGGGCCACGTCTGTTTCTCCTTTGCATGCCTGTCCCACCCTCGGTCTGCTCACAGTCAGTGTGTCCCTGAATGAATGATGTCCTGGGTCCCCGTGTGCCCCCTCGTCCCTCCACACCCTCCTCCACCAGCTGCGGGGGAACCTGGTGCCTCAGCATCTCTGATCCCAGAGGAAGCTCAAGGCTCAGTGACCCACTGGACCCTCTGGAGAGAGGCTCCTTCCTCCCTCTCATCCTCCTACCCGGCTCCCCCTGCCCGGTCCCTCTCCTTTGTGCTCCAGTGGGTGCTGGCTGCTCCCAGGGCTGGAGAGTTGACACAGACATTCTGTTCATGGCTCTCCTTCCTGGAATCCTGCACCCACCCTGAATATCGGGTAATCGTCTACTCCTCCCTCAAGACCAGGTTTCCCTATCACCTCCTCCAGGAGGCCCTCCATGAAGACCTGGGTGCAAGCTGTAAAGCTCTCGTGCCCTGGGATGGCTCTGGCTGGCTGCCTCTGGCATGTTCTCAGCCTTCCCCTCACTGAGGGGCTCCTCAAGGGCGGGCACCATGTCCCGTTCCTCTCAGCACCCCGGCCAGAAGCAGGAGCTTGGGAACTGGCTGAGGGAAAGCACCTGCCGTGCCCCTCCCTCTTCTTCTTCTGACCAGGTCCCTTCAGACGTCTCTGTGTGCGCGGCCACGGGCGTCTTCACTGCTCTCTTGCCTTAACCTTCCTCATTCTCTCTGTGTGACAGAAACAGGTCTACATGGACAGGTCACTGCTGCCCTATTACGAAACATCCTAGGATCTGTTGTGATCGTGCTGCTGATCCTGGGAGCTGGGCTGTATCTTTGGAAGACACGTGGGGAGAAGAAGAACGTGGACTCTGGGAGAGGCAGGTTGCACTTCTCCTTCCTGAGCCCAGACCCCTCCCTCCCCCACTCTTCCTGGAGCTTGCTCTCTCCTGCATTTTGCGGCTCAGGGAATGTCCCGCAGGAGGCTGGCTGCTGTGGCCATGGCCGTGAGGTCATGGAGGGGGAGGGTCCAGGTCTCCAGGCTCAGACTCCAGCTCCGTCTGTGCATGACTCAGGTGCAGGATCACAGGAGGACCACAGGGACCCGGATGCTGGCATCCACTACGCAGAGCTGAGCCAGCAAGAGTCTGGAGACAGGAGGGACAGGGTAAGGCTAGGAGAGGGGGCAGCCTGGGTTCTCCCAAGTCCCTCTGTGCCTGGGTGTGTGTCTGTCAATCCCAGTCATCTGCATGATCTGTCCTGGATGCCTCGGTAACCCTCTCCAGACAACGCGATATTCACTAAGAAAATTCTCCTCGGGCCCCATGCAGTGCTGGACACTGGGGGAGGTCATGTCAGCAGCACTGGGTCTGTGCGGGTCCCTCTGGGCTGCTCTGTCCCTCAGCTGCTCCAGGAGCCCTCTGTCTGCATTCCAGGGTAGGGGTGCCCCTGATCTAGAAGAGGAGAGCCCTCTCACCACTGTCTACAGTGAGGTCCGCAGGCCAGGCCAGGCCATGAGGAGGATTTAATGGGAAGAAGCAGGAGAATCTCGCCCTCCGGAGACACCTGTCTCGTGAGCATGACGCCTGCAGCTCGGGTCCTGCCTCCTCCACCTCTGAGGCTCTGAGCAGGGACTGGATGGATCCACCGTCAGTTATTTCTGTGCTAAATCGTTCTGCACAAGGTCACCGTGAGGCACACACAGGGGTAGTTCAAGGGGGAAACTGAGTAAACAAACCTGTTCCAGAACCGCTCAGCCTCAGCTACGTGTCAACCCCAGACGGCCCCGCTCTGCCCCTGGTCTCTACGACATCCAACTGCCTTTCAGACCCGTAGCCCTTGGGATGAGCCCTGGTGAATTCCCAACATCCCGCCTGGACCGTCTTGAACACCACCCAGCGGTCAGTCCCGTGCTGAGAGCTATTCACGGACCCTGTGAATTCGTAACCATGAGCGCTGGCTGAGTGCCGCTCTGTGACTTGCACTGTTCTGACCACTCTGCTTGCTGTTAACTCACTGGGTCCTCGGGGACTCTCTGTGAAGGGAATTTGAATGGCTCCATGATGCAGAAGACAAAATCTGGGTGGAGGGGACCTGAGATGTCCCTAAATCTCTCAGTGGATCTCATTCCTTCTACCGCGTCCCCATCCAGGTGGAGTGGAGAGGGACCCTCGTGTCTGGCACCTCTACTATCTCTGCCATCTCTCTCCCTTCTGAACTTCCACAGTCGTGGGCGTTAGTGGGATAGACCAGACCCTGGGTCCTGCTCGACTCTCCTCCAGGGGAGCCTCTCCAAGCCTGTCGGGTTCCTGCTTTCCTGATTTCTTTGCCAAAGTGAGCAGATAGAGCTTGTGTGAGGAGCTCCCTCTCCTCTTCTCGCTTCCCTTTCTCAGCTGCTCCCTGCGCTGCTCACAAGTGCTGCCCGTGCTCTGGGGTGTCCTGCGTCTCAGGGTCATGTCTCCCTCACTAGCCTGCAGGCAGCCCGAGGCCAGAAGCTTCACCTTGTTCTCCGTCCCATCCCCTGTGTCGCGGACAGAGCTGCTTCCTGGTGGCTGTTCAGTAGCTGTTGCTGGAAGATGAGAGACGTTTGCTCAGAAATCATTTGTCCCTCATCTGGGCTGCAGGAGAGCCCACCCAAGCCCCCTGTGAGATCTCCTGAAGTGACATCACTGTCCTTGCAGACGACCTGCTCAGAGCCGCCCACTGGTCCTGCAAGACAAGCTGCCAGGGTCTCCTGTGATCGGACCCGCTCCGTGTGCATCCAGCCGCGGGAGCTCAGCTCGGTTGCGATCATAGCTGCCTGTGATGTGGGAAAGAAAGGCAGAAGAAAAATTATTAAATTTCCTTACTATCCACAGCCCATTGACTAGTCCTTGAAACAGGCAGAGTGACCTTCCTCTAGGGATACAACTCTTGATGTTAATACTTTGCTGAGGACAAAAGTCAATCCTAGCCTGGGATCCTGTAAGTCTACTTTAACATACAGAAGTTCTTTAGGAAACTTCGTTTATCTCTACCCGTCCCCCCTAGAAACATGTTGGGAATCATCCTCAAGCGTATGACCCACCGATATGCATCTGAAGGGTTTCATGACTAAGGTTTTATCAGATGGTAATAAATGACCTTTTCCCAACAATAGCTACCCCTCTCAATGCCCTCAAGGCCCTGGAAACCTTGCTTCCAAGTTCCTTAGAGACTTAAGCTCTCCCCAACCTCCTCCCAACTTGAGGGTATATAATGGGCCACTCCTCGTGACCCCAGGGCAGCTCTTTCTGCCCACAGATCCTGTCCATGTGCTTTAATAAAACCACCTTTTTGCACCAAAAACGTCTCAAGAATTCTTTCTTGGCTGTTGGCTTCGAACCCTAACGTTCTTTCTTACATCATATGGCCCCTGAATGTCTCATCTGGACTCTGAGCCATGGTACAAACTTGGTGAATACTTTCTCTTCTCTTCCTTTATTCTCATCCCAGGGACTCTTCAAGGAGTCCAGTCTTAGGAGAACACTTTGATGTCCGTTGCTCAGGCTGCAATCCTCTAGCCCTTTTCTGGTCTACGGGGAGGTGAAAGCCTGCATTTTGGGTGGAAATCAATACTCTGGCCGGGATAGTAATACGACCCAAAGGAAAGTTGTAGAAGTTTTGTGATGGGAAAACTTTGGAAAGGAATTTAAGGTGTGGTCAGGACAGACTAAGATTGAAATGGATGGATTTTAAAGTTCACTGGTATAAGATTGAAAGTCTGCTTTCTCTCTGTTCGAAAAGACAAGTTTTCTTGAATTGTTGGTCTGCTCTTGATAAGGAAATGTAATCAGTTTTCTCCTTGCCTGCCCAGAAAAACCAGTTTCTATGTTTTGCCTTTATCAGGTCTTAAACATCCTTAATCCTATACTAGGCATCCTATTAGGCAAGGTTTTAACACACTTCCCCGAGATTTATATTGTGAACAGAATCTCGTTGACTAATTGGGCTTGTTTGTTGATATGTTACATTCTGCGGTAAGTCTGCCTTGGGACGGGAAGTCGATATTCTGGCTATTGAAGTGTTACGTGTCACAGAATAACTGAGTTCCCCTGTCAGTTGCGTCATATGGAATTCTCATATCAGATCATTAGCAATGTCCATTTTGGAGTTTTTGTCATTTATAATCATTCTTATTGTCTTGCAAAATGAGTTTCATCTTCAAGGAAGTTCATAAAAAGGGCTTTTAGGACAAAGACAGGTATCCAATATCTTTAAGATCAAAACTGAAATGGGTAAGATGTCCAGAACTAACTAAAAATCTGCATTCAAATTAAACAAGAATTGGTAACATGGGACTAAATGGACTAAAAGACGATTATGGTGTTGTGACTCTTATCTCAAAGATTGTTGGTTCTCTAATGTTTGCTTTTCCAGATTAAGGAAATGTTCTCTTAAGATATGACTTACAGAAACATGATAAAGTATTCATTTGTAAACATACTGAAGGATTTACCTTTTCTCTCTACCTGAACCCTCTGAAATTCAAAAGGTCTCAGTAAGTATTCTTTCTTCCATGGCAATCAGAGTTATTTGCATACGTTCAGTATGAATCTGTTCTCCTTGTAACAGGACACCATTGGAAACATTGGTTATTTTACCAAGGCTTTGACTGGAATGTCCTATTTGAGAGAGACATACAGACTCGGATATGACCAGACAGCTTTACGGAACTAGGGTTGACTTTATGAAACCTGGAGCCATAAAGCCCCCTGGGAATGTTGGCCTGACACCTTGCTTACCGAGTTCCCAGCAGCCTCACCAGGTGAGTAAAGAATGTCACTTCCCGGCTGGTGCAGGGAACTCAGATATATCGGGGACCTCAAGAAGAGAAATCCATCCAAATCTACAGGTATTGCAGGCATGTCTGATGTCAATTACCTGGTTTGGCTTTGGGCCTGGAGAGGCTACTGAGAGTTCAACCTAGAGATGCCTTATGAAAGTTCCAGCAAAGCAGATTCTAAAAGATCTATGTGATCAATCATTATTCTTGCTGAGCTTATGTAAGTAATTAGGCCAAGTTTGTGAAAATTGGACTTACAAATTAGTCCTGGCTTGGTTATCTCTGATTAAAAATGAGGGTTATTTTAGAGAGAAGAATTATGTTTCAATAACACACCTTTGTAGATGTTAATTCCTAGTTCTGGTTGTCTTTGAATGTTGTTTGCCTAAGCTAGACAGCTTGAGGTAAACGTCAGAGAAATTGCCACAATAGCTGATATAGACAATCTCCTTGCTGTTATTCTATGGGGATAATAACAGGACCTTATGAGCATATGATTATTTGAACAGCTGAAAAATGGGATTGATTCCCCAACAATTGTATAACTCAACTGTCTCCTTGACCAATTCTGTGTGGGTGGGATGACAGAATCACTCCTAAAAAGCCAGAACATACCCCACTCTACGGGGTTAACTATGGACTTGTGAAGATAATGGATGACCCCACTTTCTTTATGATTGGATTGCATGATGCACTTGGGGATGCCCTTATCTCTTGAGACAATCTTCTCCCACTTGCCAGTGATTCCTTGTAATTAGGATGTTGTTAACACTGGACCTCAAAGAGGTCTTCTTGATGGTATTACCCCTTAGTCACCTTTATCCTAGAAGCCACCGCTATTGATATAAAATTGCAAGTAAAGGCTTTAGCCAAGCAGACAGCAGCTCTCCTGGTAGAATGAGCCTCAAAGCTCACTTTGGGACAATCCCTGACTGTAATGACTTCACATCAGGTCCAGAATGTCTTAGAGACCAAAGGCCCCTTGTTGGGAGGCTGACTTATTAAACACCAGGCTGCACTTACAGATATGCCTGAAATAATACATGAAATCTGTCAGACTTTAAAACCAGCTACCCTTATACCTGGACCTGACCATCGTACTTCTATAGAGCATAACTGTGCAGAGGTTATTGATCCTGTTTATTTTAGCCAACCAGATTTAAAAGATTCCCCTATCCAAAGTGCAGATGACAGTTGGTTTGCTGATGGCAATAGTTTCATGGAAAAGGGAATAAGAAAAGCTGGGTATGCTGTAGTGCTCACTTGTGCTTTGCAATTGTCAGAGCCTTAAAAATTAATATTTGTACCGACTCCAAATATGCATTCCTAGTGCTACATGCCCATGGAGCAATTCGAAGAAAAGAGGATTATTATCAAGCCATAACTCCCCAGTCAAATAGGGGCCTAAAATTATTACACCTTCAAAGAATGGCCCTCCAAAACCGAGTAGCCCTTGAAATCTGACTACACTTCACAGAGGCCCAGTATTATATGACTGGCTCCTGGCTGGGATCCAGTGGCTGTGTGGCTCTAACTTGTGTCCATGGCTTCCCCCAGGCTGGATAGGTCGCTGTGCTCCGGGTTGTGCCTGGACGCACGGATGCATTACTAAAACCATGACCAACCTGGCCAACCTTCCAAATTTAAAACAATGGTGGACACGTTCTGCTTCTCATTGGTATGACCACCCAACCTTCATCTTTGTTCCCTCTTTGAGACTGGATGATGTTGTTTGGCACATGGAAGCTCTTGATAAGTACATGGTCAAAGCCCCAAGTAATACTTTACAAAAGAGAATGGCATTAGATGTTTTAACTGCTACACAAGATGGAACTTGCACTATCATAAAAACAGAATGCTGTGTATACATTCCAGATGACCACAAACTATTTTTGGGTTTCTAACTGACAAGAATACTCAAATTGGTCCTTTAAACAATCCTTCTCTTTCCTGTAATGATTGATTAAACTTCTGGACGAGAAGAGGATTTTTGTCAACTATCAAAGGATTCTTATTCGAGCTTCTTTTCCTTTTTGTTACACAAATCGTGTTTTTGCTGTTTTCTCCCATGTCTCTCCACTTGGTGCCAAGACTCCTTTGCTGCCATAACTTCAAGCCAACAGATGATCCTTTCCACTTGGGGAGATCCACACACATAGTCTCCCCTGGGTTCAGCTGCCTCCCTGTTTTGTAACTCCGCTAGACATTCCCCAACTGACCAATATTGACCCATAGGTAGGGACATCTCTATGCCCCTATTCCGCAGGAAGACGTTACAGAAGATGAGACCTTCCACCCTCAGCGACCTTAAAGATTTAAGGGTCAAAATTGTTCAGGGGGGAATGATGTGGGGAACAAAGGCAGAGGAAAAATTATTAAATTTCCTTACTACCTACAGCCCGTTGACAAGTCCTTGAAACAGGCAGAGTGACATTCCTTTAGGGACTCAGCTGCATAGATGTTAATAATTTTCTAAGGGCAAAAGGCAATCCTAGCCCACCCCCCCCAGGATCCTATAAGCTACTTTAATATATAAAAATTCCTTTAGAAATTTCCTTTATCTCTAACCCCCCAAGATACGTGTTGGCAATCATCCCCAAGCATATGACCCACCGATATACATCTGAAGGATCTCATGACTAAGGTTTCATTAGACAGTAATAAATGACATTTTCCCAACAATAACTAGCCCCCTCAAGGCCCTGGAAACCTTGCTTCCAAAATTCCTTAGAGACTTACACTCTCCCTAACCCCCTCCCAACTTGAGGGTATATAATGGGCCACTCCTCGTGACCCCAGGGCAGCTCTTTCTCCACACAGATCCTGTCCGCGTGCTTAAATAAAACCACCTTTTTGCACCAAAGATGTCTCAAGAATTCTTTCTTGGCTGTCGGCTTCGAACCCTAACATCTTTCCTACATAACTAGAATCATGCCTCACTCCCTCTGCCCTCATGCTGATTTCCTGTGGAGACTCCAACACATTGACGTGACCAAGTGAGAAGGAAGTAGCAGGTGCACTAGATGTCCCTGCACAGAGAAGCACCGGAAAATGGATTATAAATCCCATGAAAATCAAGGATCCTGACATCATTGCATAGTTTCTAGGGGGTCCAATCATTTGGGGAAACATTAGCATATCCCTTCAAAGTTATTTCAAGTTCAATGAGCCTTATTCTTCTGTATCATTTTCTGTTTTCCAAATTTTTGTATAATCAGCATGGATTATTTTCATCAGAAAAAGCCCTTATTTTTCAAATCTATTTGCTGTTGCTGATCAAGCCGTCTGAGTCCAGACAGTTGGCTGATTATCAAAGAAGAGGAGGGGCCTGGGTGTTAAGGGGGCAGAGGGAGGGGGCGGAAGGAGGGGAGGAGCAGGACAGGAAGGGGAGGAGCCCGTGTGGTCTGGGTCCCACAGTTATGGTTTCCCTGTGGGACAGCCGGTTCTCTGGCCAGACCTTGATGCTCCAGGTCAGCCTCTTCCTGGGTGAGTGGCAGATCAGTTGGCGGGGGAGGCTCTGGGGTGGGTGAGGATGGGGGGTGGGGGGGCCAAGAAGCAAGTGTGAGGGAGGCAGTTGGGCAGCAGTGGGCTTGCTGGTATCAACATCCTGATTTCTCCAGAGTCTTGAAGGGTTGAGGAGAGAAGGGGGACTAGGGTCTGTCTGGGACGCCCTCAAACTCCCCGGGATGGGGAAACCACCTCAAACCTCTCTAAGGAAAGGCAGGTATTCGCCCTGCTCCGGGGGCCGAGGCTGAGATCATCAGTGGCTCAGGGTCTCACTTTCCAGAGTCCGGCTTTGTCCCTGGAGCTGTGTCTGCAATCTCGGCCCCATGTGTGCACCCCCTCCCCACCCCCCAGCCTGCCTGTGTCCTGGCTCCCAGCTGAGGAGGGCGTGTAAGTGGGTGAGGGGGCCAGGACGGCCACCCATGGCCCCCGTATTCGGGACAGCTGGGCTGTGACACCATCTATGGGGAGGGCAGGATAAGGGGAACTTCCCTTCTTATCTGCCTGTGATCTTTCTGCGTGGTTAGAGCTGTTTTTAGTCTCTTGTGGGGGAGGGGGCCCCTGCAGGCGGCCTCATGTGAACCAGGCTTCCACTTGGTGGCCTGGACCCGCCCTTGTCCCCACAGCTCCTCACAGTGCAGAGAGGGCCTGGGCTCTGCAGTCAGACCCACTGGTCACTCATTCTGCTTCTGCCCCGAGTTGGCTCTAAGATTCTGGTCGTGGCAGCAGACAGATTGCACACTCTCCTGTGCTCCCTCCCCCTCTCGCTCCACACAGGGGTGGACACCGAGGGAACCTTTACAAAAGCTCAGGTCCCCCCGCACATCAGTGAGAGAAGTAGGGCCACCATCGTCGCTACACAAGCAAAGGGCGTGAGCTCAGTTCATGCCGAGAAGAGTCAGATCAGGTGCACGAGCACCTGGTCACCGTATTTGCCTGTCAAATGATCACACTTGTGTGTGTTGTGTTGGAGTTCCGAGTGCAGTGACAGGGGTGGGACAGCCTCTCTCCTGTCTCCCTGGCAGCTGCTTAAGGAGGAGAAACTCCGGGCAGTCGTGTGACCTGTCAGAGACCATGAACCATTTCACACGCTGCCCCCTGAGCGTCCTCCCCCATCTGAATCTCTTTCCTCTTCTACCCATAAATGCTGGGGCTCCTGACCCGGGTCCCAGAGCCTGTAGGGGAGGAGTGAGCCAGCAGGGAGTCCAGCTGGGGTTCTTCTTGGAGAAGCAGCTGCATCCAGGCTGCTCCTCTGTCCCCAGAGCTCTGTCTCTGTTGTGCCCGCACAGCGTCTGTCCCTAATCTCAGAGATCTGTGAGCGTGGCAGCGTGAGGACGGCCCCGGAAGCCACCTGTGCCCCCAGCAGACCTGGGTGTGTGCTCTGGGCTGCCCAGCAACCACAGGGGCCGGACGTGCTCCGGAGAAGGTGACAGGTGTCCCTGCCTCGGCCACGGGGACATCACGTTACCTGTTCCTGCAGCCAGGCTGCCCGGCGTCCCCCGTGCTGGGGAAGGACAGGGGCGTGGCTGGGGCCAGGTGGCTCTCCCAGGGATGTCCTTTCTGTCCTTCAACTCTGACACATAAGACGCTTTCCTGGGAACACGACGTGAGTCCAGCAGACTTGGGCAGGGCCAGCTCGTGATGAACTAGTTTTTATCAAGAGTCAAAGTTGACTGAACAAATTTGCTACTGTCCTTTATTTCAAAGAATAATTTTTAGGGCTTCTGGGGGCTCCGTTGGGAGAACATCTGATTCTTGATATCAGGTCTTGGTCTCAGGACTGTGAGTTCAAGCCCTATGTGAGTGTGTAGCCTATTTTAAAAAAGAAATAAAAGGATCTGGGTGCCTTGGTGGCTCAGTTGGTTAAGTATCTAACCTTGGCTCAGGTCATGATCTTGGGGTCCTGGGATTAAGCCCACTTTGGGCTCCACACTCAGTGGGGAGTCCGCTTCTCCTTCTTGCTCTGTCCCTCCACCTCCTTTTGCACTCTCTCTCAAATAAGTTAATAAAATATTTAAAAAATAAAAGGATAATATTGAAAACAACCGAAGGACATGGCATCACATCCTCATATTTAAGTGTAGTTCTCTGTAAGTCTGTGAGGGGAAAGGTCTTGGACGTATATTTGCACGTTTCCTCAAGGCGGGACACAGGACTGTTGGCAGAAACCACCAGAATGCAGAGCCCTTCCCAGCCTTTCATGGGATCGGATTCGGTCCTTTTCCGTGTGTCCTGTGAGTTCCAGGAGGGCACTTGGAGCGTGAACGCCAGGAACACGGATCCTGTAAGGATTGTGGCACCAACGTCTCTCCAGTGGTTTTTCTCCGTCTTCCTGTGACTGGAACTCCATCTCCTTCTCAGAGTGAAGAGTCTCTTCTGTAGTCTGTGAGATGTCCCTTCCTAAATTGCTTAAGTATCAGTCAGACAGACAGAGAGACAGGAGTGGGGCAGCTGGCAGACCCACAGGTGCGCACGTCACCTGCCCCGCTGAGTGAGCTCCTGCCTCCGTCTACACTACACGGTTGGTCTCCGGAAATTCCCTCCCTCCCAGCTTTTCCTGAAGCCCGGCCACTTGTCTTCTCTTGGATCATGGAGCTCCCTGTTCAAGACCCAGCATCGCTGTGCGGAAACCTGCTGTCTCCTACCCTAAGGTGTTTTGTCTGAAAGATAAAATCCTGACTCAGTGGCACCTGGGTACACGCAGGATCTCGTCTCTGCAACCCTTCACCGCCTGCCCCAAAAACCTAACCACCTAAAAGATGAAATTAAAAATCAGCAAATAACTGATGTGGGAAACAAAGGAAGAAGAAAAATTATTAAATTTCCTTATTACCTACAGCCCATTGACAAGTCCTTGGAACAGGCCGAGGGACCTTCCTGTAGGGACTCAGCTGCCTCATGTTGAACTTTGCTAAGGGCAAAAGGCAACCTTAGCCCAACCCCCAGGACCCTGTGAAGCTATTTTAACATAATAGAGCTTCCTTTGGAAACTTCCTTTATCTCTACCCCCCAAGATGCATGTTGGCAATCATCCCCCAAGCATATGACCCATTGATATATATCTGAAGGGTCTCGTGACTAAGGTTTTATTAGACGGTAATAAATGACCTTTTCCCAATAATAGCTCGCCCCCTCAGTGTCCTGGAAACCTTGCTTCCACATTCCTTAGAGACATGTGCTATCCCTAGCCCCTCCCAACTTGAAAGTATATAATCAGCCCCAGTGCAGCTCTCTCTGCCCACAGGTCCTGTTCCTGAGCTTTAATAAAACCACTGTTTTGCACCAAAGACGTCTTAAGAATTCTTTCTTGGCCATTGGTTTTGAATCCTAATGCCTTTCCTAGATCATAACCACATACAAAGGAACTGGAACAAACAATGACTTTGCTGAACTTACACGAATGTATTGAAACCTTAGGAGAAATGGAGCACTTTCTAGGCAGTGTCATCTGCCGCTAGGACTCCGGAGGAGGAAGAGTGTCTGAGCGGGTAGGTGTCTGCTCTGTGAACAGCTCACCGCTGCGTGTCTTCGTCGCCCCCAGACCCGCCACACTACGGCTGGCCCTGGGTGGGGTTCTTTTTCCCACGCTAGGCAACTTTGTGACTTTCGAGTCCCCAGCTGGGTGTCCTAGAGTCTCAGGCAGTCTGACGCTGTCTCCCTGCAGCTCAGGTCAGCCCCAAGGGGTAGGGTTCAAGGCCACCGCACCTGTGTCTCCACTCGGACGCCAGGCAAGCTGTGGTCTGTGCCTCTGAGCACCTGCTGTCCCTCACAGGTTCCCATTGATGTAGTTTTGGAATGTTGGTGGGGTCTGGGGCCCTAAGGCCAATAAAGAATTCTTGAGAGATCTTTGGTACAAAAAGGTTGTTTTATTAAAGCACGGGGTCAGGAACCAGGGGCAGAAAGGGCTGCTGCCCCTGGATTTCGAGGAGCAACTCTTTATATACTTTGGGGGTTGGAGGAAGTAAAGATAAGGGAAGTTCCAAAAGGACTGTCATTTGCTGAACAAGACTCACAGGGTCCAGGTGGCCTTTTTATCGTCAAACCCAGGTTAGTTTTCACCTAGCAAGACCTTAACATTAAGACAGTTGGGAGCTTCCTGCCTCCAGGATTGTCAATGGGCAGCAGGCTATAAGGACATTTACTTTTATTTACATTTCCCTCTGCCTTTGTTCCCCACATCATTCCCCCCTGAACAACTTTGACCCTTAAATCTTTAAGGATGCTGAGGTGGAGGAACTTATCTTCTGTAACTTCGTCCTGTTGAATAGAGGCATAGAGATGTCCCTACCTATGGGTCCACATTGGTCAGTTGGGGGAATTTATATATGAGTCACCAAAGTCAGAGGCAGCGAATCCAAGCTAGACAACGCATCCGAACCTCGCTGAGTCAAAGGGATCGTCTCTGGGCTGGAAGCTATGGTAGCGAAGGAGCCTCGGCACCAGGAAAAGACAACAAAATGAGGTTAATGCTATAATGAGAAAGAGAAGCCTGAATAAAAAGACCTTTGATAGCTAACTAAAATTTTCTTCCAGTCCTTTATTGTCATTTGAAGAGAAATTTGAGGTTTTCCGCAGGTTCGTGGGAATAATAAGAAGGCACGTTAATTTACTCATTGGTTTCCTGTGACGGGGATGCAGGTTTTATTCTGATCTATGAGCCCACGGAGAGCGCCCCTCTATTTTTACTGCCGCAGGAGTGCATAATACGACCCGCTAGGGACCCTTCCATTTTGGAGTTAAATCCCTTGCTGTGTTAGACTTCCAAACCTTTAAATAAACGAATTATCTGGGGTTTATATGGAGTGGGTTGCTACTGTCAGATCGGGTTTAGGGAAGATAAGTTTTGCCTATTTATTTAGAGGTTTATGAATTAACCTGGCCTTAAGTGAATAATTAAACAGAGTGTTATAGTCTCCATCTATTGATAGGTCTACAGTGAGAAAAAGTGTTTCATAAAGTAACTCAAAGAGACTTAACCTTATTGGTTGTTTTGGGGGCAACCCTTCTCATCCTGAGAAGCCCAGCTGTAAAATAGTAATCTGGTTTTCTTGAGTCTCCATTCCTGAAATCTAATATCTACAAAGATGTGTTACTGAAACATTTCTCTCTATAATAACCCTCATTTTTACTTTATTTTTTAAAGATTTTGTTTACTTATTAGAGAGAGAGAGAGAGAGAGCACACAAGCAGGGGGAGTGGAGAGGGAGAGAGAAAAGCAGGCTCCCTGCTGAGCAGAGAGCCCGACATGGGGACTCGATCTCAGGACCCCGGGAACATGACCTGAGCTGAATGTAGTTGCTTACGTGCCTGAGCCACCCAGGCATTCCAGTAACGCTCATTTTAAATCAGAGATCACCAAATCGGGACTAATTCGTTTGTAAAACAAGTCCAATTTTAACAAACGTGGCTTAATTATTTGTATAAGCTCAGCAAGAATAGCGATTGATCATATAGATCTTCTAGAATCTTCTTTGTTGGAACTTATTATAAGGAATCTCTAGGTAGAACTTTCAGTAGCCTCTCCAGACCAGAAGTCAGACCAAGTGTTTGCTGTCAGACGTGCCTGTGATACCTGTAGATGTGGGTGGATTCCTCTTCAGGAGGTCCCCAACATATTCTGAGGTTCCTGCACCTGCCACAGTGACATTCTTTACTCACCTGGTGAGGCTGCTGGGAGCTCTGTAAGAAAGGTTTCGATGGGGGAAACAATGGCAAAAGAAATGTAACTTAAAATCTTACAGCTTGCAGTCCACTGATAGATCCCTGAAACATATGGAGCGTGACCTTCCTCGATTAACTTGTGGCTTCCTCAGGGCCTTCATGTTTAAAGGAAACATTATCTTGGTAGCAGCCTGCCCCTCAAGGTTCTTTGAAAGCCTTGCTTCCAGATTCCTTGGAGACTTGCACTATCCCTAACCCCCACTGACTAAAGTGCATACAGTCAGTCACTCCTCACAATCCCAGCACAGCTCTTTCGCCCCACAGGTCTTGTCCTGGGAGCAAGGAAGGGGTGAGGGTACAGGCAGGAGAGATAGGAGGCTCCTGACTCCCCTGAAGAGGATCACGCAGGGGGCTACATGACCAGGCTCACAGAAACTCCAGATGTGGAGAAATGCTGAGGTGTATGGAACCAGAGATAAGGGAACGTAAGGAGACCACCTCGTTATGTCTTAAATGTCAGAGATGAGATGGCCCTATGACAGTTACAGCTGGACCACAGAAAATGACCAAACTTCAAAGAACAAGTAAACATGTTTCTATCCATGCTTGAGATGTCAAATTTCAGTTTCCTGGTCTGTTCTCAATAAAAGACTGTGACAGTCCTCAGTGGAAACCCATCCGAGACCCTTCTCACTTTAGAGAGCTTCTTCTTTCCTCTCTGCTCTCACCTTCACTTAACAAATGTTCACTTCCCTCACCTTTTTGTGTCCACAAGGTTCATCCTTTGACCTTGCGAGACAAGAATGCTGACATCCTGCAACAGTATCAGGCCAACGTTTCCAAGGGGCTCTATTGGCTTCATGCTTCATAACGTCAACCTTAGTTCCTTAAAGCTGTTTGGTCATATCTGAGTCTATGCATGTCTCTCAAATATGACATTCCAGCCAAAACGTTAGTAAAATAACCAATGTTTCCAATGGTGTCCTGTTACAAGGAGGACAGATTCATACTGAACTTATGCAAATCACTATAATTGCCATGGAAGAAAGAATACTTATTGAGACCTTTTGAATTTCAGAGGGTTCAGGTAGAGAGAAAAGTTAAAGGCATCAATTTGTTCACAGAGGAATACTTTAGAATTATTTCTGTATATCATTGATGTCTAAGAGAAAGTTTCCTTAATCTGGAAGAGCAAACATTAGAGAACCAGCAACGTTTTAAACAAGAGTCACAAACTGTAGTCTTCCTCAGTTTATTTAGTCCCGTGTCACTAATTCTTGTTCAGTTTGAATGCAGCTTTTTAAAGTTAGTTCTAGAAATTCTTACCCATTTTAGTTTTATGATTTTGAAGATACCAAAAACCTATATTTGTCAAAAGCCCTTTTTGTTAATTTTAGCCATTCTGACTGGTGTTAGGTGGGATCTCACTGTGGTTTTGATTTTTGTTTCCTTGATGTTGAGTGATATGGAGCATTTCTTCATGTGTCTGTTGGCCGTTTGTATGTCGTTGTTGGAGAGATGGCTGTTCATGTCTCTTGCCCATTTCTTGACTGGATTATTTGTTTTTTGGTGTTGGGTTTTATAAGTTCTTTATAGATTTTGGATACTAGCCCATTATCTGATAAGACATTTGCAAATATCTTCTCCAATTCTGCAGGTTGTATTTTGGTTTTGTTGACTGTTTCCTTTGCTGTGCAAAAGCTTTTTATCTTGATGAAGCCCCGATAGATCATCTTCACTTCTGTTTCCTTTGTCTTTGAAGATGAGTCGAGCAGGAACTTGCTGCAGCCAGGGTCAAAGAGGTTGCTGCCTGTGTTCTCCTCTAGGATTTTGATGGAGTCCTGTCTCACATTTACATCTTTCACCCATTTTGAGTTTACATTTGTGTATGGTGTAAGAAAATGGTCCAGTTTCATTCTTCTACATGTGGCTTCAACAATTCACCATTTGTTGAAGAGACTGTCTTTTTTCCCATGGGATATTCTTTCTTGCTTTGTCAAAGATTACTTGACCATAGTGTTGAGGGTCCATTTCTGGGTTCTCTATTCTGTTTCATTGATCCACATGTCTGTTTTTGTGCCAGTACCATACTGCCTAGATGATTACAGCTTTGTAACACAGATTGAAGTCTGGAATTGTGATGCCACCACCTTTGGTTTTCTTTTTCAACATTCCTGTATTTGGGGTCTTTTCTGTCCATACAAATTTTAGGATTATTTATTCCAGCTCTGTGAAAAATGTAGATGGTATTTTGATAGGGATTGCATTGAATGTGTAGATTGTTCTGGGTAGCAGAGACATTTTCACAATATTTGTTTTTCCAATCCATGAGCATGGAATGTTTTTCCATTTCTTTGTGTCTTCCTCAATTTCCTGCATCAGTGTTTTGTAGTTTTTGGAGTACAGATCCTTTACCTCTTTGGTTAGGTTTATTCCTAGGTATCTTATGGCTTTTGGTGAAATTGTAAATGGGATTCATTCCTTAGTTTCTCTTTCTTCTGTCTCATTGTTAGTGTATAGAAATGCAACTGATTTCTGTTTATTAATTTGATATCCTGCCATTTTTCTGGCTTCCTGTATGAGATCTAGCAATTTTGGAGTACAGTCTTTTGGATTTTCCACATAGAGTATCATGTCATCTGCAAAGAGTGAGAGTTTGACTTCTTTTCTGCTGATTTGGATGTCTTTTATTTCTTTTTGTTGTCTGATTGCTGAGGTTAGGACTTCTAGTACTATGTTGAACAGCAGTGGTGAGAGTGGATGTCTCTGTTGTATTCCTGACCTTAGGGGAAAAGTTCTCAGTTTTTCCTCATTGAGAATGATATTTCCGGTGGGCTTTTCATATATGGCTTTTATGATATTGAGGTATGTTCCCTCTATCCCTACACCGTAAAGAGTTTTAATCAAGAAAGGATGCTGTATTTTGTCAAATGCTTTCTCTGCATCCATTGAGAGGATCATATGGTTCTAATCCTTTCTTTTATTAATGTGGTGTAACACATTAATTGATTTGTGGATGTTGAACCACCATTGCATCCCAGGAATAAATCCCACTTGGTCGCGGTGAATAATCCTTTTAATGTACTGTTGGCTAGTACTACTGGCTAGTATCGTGTTGAGAATTTTGGCAACCATGTTCATCAGGGATATTGGTCTATAATTCTTTTTGGTGGGGTCTTTTTCTAGTTTTGGGATCAAGGTAATGCTGGTCTCATAGAATGAGTTTGGAAGTTTTCTTTCCATTTCTGTTTTCTGAAACAGCTTTAGAAGAATCGGTATTAGTTCTTTAGATGTTTGGTAGACTTCCCCTGGGAAGCCATCTGGCCTTGGACTCTTGTGTGTGGGGAGATTTTTGATTCCTGCTTCAATTTCCTTGCTGGTTATGGGTCTGTTCAGGTTTTCTGTGTCTTCCCATTTCAGTTTTGGTAGTTTATAAGTTTCTAGGAATGCATCCATTTCTTCCAGATTGCCTAATTTGTTGGAATATAGTTGCTCATAATATGTTCTTATAATTGTTTGTATTTCCTTGGTGTTGGTTGTGATCTCTCCTCTTTCGTTCATGATTTTATTTATTTGGGTCCTTTCTCTTTTCTTTTTGATAAGTCTGGCTAGGGGTTAATCAAACTTATTAATTCTTTCAAAGAAATGGCTCCTAGTTTCATTGATCTGTTCTGCTGTTATTTTGGTTTCTATTTCATTGATTTCTGCTCTAATCTTTATTATTTCTCTTCTCCTGCTGCATTTAGGCTTTACTTGCTGTTCTTTCTCCAGCTCCTTTAGGTGTAAGGTTAGGTTCTGTATTTGAGACCTTTCTTGTTTCTTGAGAAAGGCTTGTATTGCTATATACTTCCCTCTTAAGACCGCCTTTGCTGCATCCCAAAGGTTTTGAACTGTCACGTTTCCATTTTCATTTATTTCCATGAATTTTTATTTTATTTTATTTATTTTCTTAAAGATTTTTATTTATTTATTTGACACAGAGAGAGAGACAGCGAGAGAGGGAACACAACCAGGGGGAGTGGGAGAGGAAGAAGCAGGCTCCCAGCAGAGGAGTCAGACACGGGGCTCGATCCCAGAATGCCGAGATCATGCCCTGAGCCTAAGGCAGACGCTTAACGACTACGCCACCCAGGCGCCCCTCCATGAATTTTTAAAATTCTTCTTTAATTTTCTGGTTGATGCATTCATTCTTTAGTAGGATGCTCTTTAACCTCCATGTATTTGTGTTCCTTCCAAGTTTTCTCTTGTGATTGAGTTCAAGTTTTAAAGCACTGTGCGTGACCCAAGGCTGTGTGCTCTAGGCAAGGCCAACATCTAAGCAAGCAGCTCTGCAGCTTGGCCTCCTCTTCTGTGAAACGGAGCGGCTCCTCTGCTTACAAACACGCCTGTGATGTGATGGGACCGCAGGTCCTACAGCAGCGTCATGCTTGTTCCCTTCTCTCTTCCCCATTGTAGCTATTCCCTCAACAAGCGTCCAGTCTGTGGACAACCTCAGCACCTCCTGCACCCTGGAAAGGATCGTGGGGGCGTCTGTCCAGCTGCAGCTGACCTCCTCCTTGTACCCGAACATCCGAGAGATAGAGTGGAGTTGGCATTCTGAGCCTGAAAAAGAAGAGATCCTGGTGTCCTGGAAACCCAATGCCACTGGTCCTGACTGGTATGAGCTGGAGGAAAAATTCAGGAGCAGCCTCTCCCTGACAGAGATGGCAGTTTTGAGCATCAGGAATCTCACTATGGAAATGAGTGGATGGTATACAGCAAAGGTCAAATTCCGCACAGGAAAATCCCAGAAGGAAGTCTTCAGACTCTGTGTGTATGGTAAGGTGAGCCCGTCAGGAACTCCAACAATCTCTTTATCTCAAGTATGTGGACTAAACAGATTTAAAAAAACCCTATCTTCTTTAGGAGTATTTGCAACTCTTTTGATGCCCTAACCCTAAAAGCTAAATTCTAAAGATGTCATCTTAGGAAAAAGTAGCTAAAATGTCTTAAAAAGTATAAAAAACACATGAAATGGGGGAAGGGCAGGAAGTCATCCGAAAGGATAACAAAAAACTATCTTCAATTGCAAATTATTTCAAAATTGATTATTAAACATACAAAATTATATCAGAAAGTTTCTTAACCAGTTGTTTCAAAAACTAATTTAAAAACTCGTACGTGACCCAAAAAGCTGGCAGAAACAAAACAAGAAACCAGACATCAGAACAGTGAGCAGCAACCCCAGGAGGGAGACCGAGGGTTAGAACTCCACATTGGGTAAAACCCTTTCCACCACTTGCCCTGCACTCCCGCCAGGAGGACCGTGGGACTCAGTCACATCCTAGACCAAGTGGAGGACACAGAAGGAGACCCAGGCCTGGCTCCTGGAGCTCCCGGGCCAGCAAGGACCCCCCACCCCCAGGAGCAGACACCTGGGCAGACAGTGCAGGGGGAGCAGGACAAAGGGGAGAGGAGCAGAGCCTGGGGTGTCTGCCTGCCTGAGCTCTCTCCCATCCGTCCCCTGTTCCGGGCATCATGGCGGCCTCCTCACAGGCTTCCCTGCGCCCGGTCTTCCCCTCCAGATCCCCCTCTACCTTACTGCTCTGTGGAGCTTTCAGAAATGCAGGCCCCTCCTGTCCTTTCCCTGCCTACAGCTAACCCGCTCCCACCCCCGCTCCCCACAGGATCCATGGCACTCAGGAGAGAAGTCTCACCCGCTCGGGATCTGGTCCCTGGCTGTCTGTCCAGCCTCGTTTCCAACATTGTCCCCTCGTGCCCTGTTCCACCTGCGCTGCCCTTCACTGCACCTGCTGCCCGCTCTTCCCTCCTTCCCGGATGCTGGGGCGGCCCGGGGGTACCCATCTCTCACCCTCTCCTGCATCGTGGACAAATGCTCCTGTTTCCAGTCCTTTCCTGGACCATCTTTCTCAGCCTTGCCCTGGAGTGAATGGGTGTGGTCTACTCTCCACCTGCCAGCCCCATTCCCGGCCCCGCCCTCTGTGGCACCTGCCGGCCGTTCTACACGGCTCCCAGCAGGCATTGAGCAGGTGTCCTTCAACTGGGTAGATGTCAGCAATACGTAAAGGAAACCTACAGAAACACCTAAAGTTTCTCGGAGTTTTGATTCTTCAAGCCTGACTCATTCCTTCACCTGTTGAAAAGAGCCTATAACAAACACTCATATAAACCAACTGCTGAGCAAATTCATTCCCAAAAGCAGAAGCTTTCTAAATGCCTGCGTGTGCTTTCTAACACTTTGTAACACACATTCCGTTTGATTTTGTATTTAAATTATTACCTGTTAATTAATTCCATTATTTTAAAGAAGCTACTTAAAAGGATCATTTCCCCTAGTCACATGTGCAGTGAGTTTTGGGAAGGGTTGCAAGTTGGTGTTTTTATTAATCCCCTGATCAGGGGTTGGCAGACTATAGCTATTGGTCAAATATAGCACATGTGTGTTTTTGTAAGTAAAGTTTTATTGGAACACAGCCACATCTCTACATTTTTATGTGTATTTGGCTGCCTTCTCCCTATAGTGGCCAAGTTATGTATTTGTGACCAAGACCATACGGCCAGTTACACCATAAATATGTACTGTCTGACCCTTTCCAGTAAAGCTGTCCATCCCGCCCTGGATGACACTGCTGACACAGGGGATCGTGTAACTCTGTGGGTTCTCCTGGGGGTTAGAGAAGGTGATGGAAAGCCCGTGCAGCTGTGCCTGGGAGTCCGCACCTGCTCCGTAAATGGGAACGACTTCTTCTTCCCTCTGCTGCTGGAGTAAATTCCACTAATGAATTTCCTGGTTACACGGTCCTTGTATTCCTACAATAAATGCAACGTGATCATGAGGTATCATGTGATTTTATTTGCTGATATTTACTTTAGGAAGTTAAGGTCTCTGCGTGTGACTGACTGTAACCCGTGGGTTAGCAGGTGTTGTCCTGTGTTGGGTGTGGGATTCTCCTTGTCTGACGTGAGTGGTAAAGCCGAGCTATGCTTTCATGACCTGACAAACCCTCCACCTTTCCGAAGCTGGAACACTGTCCGTAACACAGGACTGTTGTTTTCCCTGGTCATGGACAGTGCTCACGCCCCGAACTGTGTGTCCTTCATGCTCTTGATGACATCCGACCTCTGGCCACCTTCCTAATTTTTTCAAAGTCGGTGCGTATATCCAGGTTTCTCGCATCTTCTTACTAGAATTTTGATCACTTCATGTTCCTAGAAAGGCATGATTTCACCCACGTTTTAAAATCTCTTACTGTGTTTCGTACATAGAGTTTCCCTGTAATTTGCAGTGTTGGTTCTTACCTGTATTTACGCCTTGATCCTCTTTCTTAATGACAATTGGTAGAACGTCAGCTTTTTGTTCAGACCTCAGGATTTTGCTTTTTGATTGGTCTATGTTTTTAATCGACTTCTGATTTTGCTGATGAAATCCCCTTCCTTGTTGTCATCCGTGCATAGAAGTCAGGACTACGTCTGCCTGCAGCGAGCGTCCAGCTCGGCTCTCAGCGCTGCGGCAGGTGGATTAGTGATCTCTGCAAAGGAACTCAGGCGATGGCAGTTGCTGGGGTCGGGTCGTCTGCTCAGCACGGTCCCCGGGCTCCCAGGCTCCCCATCTTTCTGCTCCACCATCCTGGACACGGGGTCTTGACCTCCTGCGTCTTCCTCATGGTCGCAGATGGCTGTGGCTGCAGACAGCAGTGCACAAGGGAGATCGCCAGCGAGAGAAGGACGAAGGGCGAAGTCTCTGTTGTCGTGAGGCTCTGTCTGCCAGGACTGAAGACCCTTCCTCCTGTCCCGCACGGGTCCCCTACCTCAGTGCTCAGCCCCAGGGCAGCTGTAGGAAAGCCTGGACCCCACCCCTGAGCTCTCCAGGGTGCGAGCAGGTGTGGCCAGGACAGACGGCCGTGCAGCTGGGTGTGCAGGGAGCTGCCTACCAGGCTGGCCAGTGGCTGTCCGTGTCATGGGTGACCCGGGCTCCTGCCTCCCCTCTCGTCTGTGTGGGCCTGTCCCCAGAGGGAAAGACTCCTCTGCAGGAAGCCTGCATTGGGTCATTGACCCCGGGATTCCCAGCAGAGTTTTCGTTTGGATTTTCTGGTTTGCTTTCTGACATTTCCCCATCTCCAGTCTCTGTTGTTAGGTCTGTAGGAATTTAAACTCTCTCTGTGGCTGCTTAGTGTTTTCTAGGTGAACCTGGATTCGCTCTGCAGTGACTGTTGTCACACCTGCCATCACGTAGTTGACATGTACCTTTGGATGGTTTTCCTTCTCTGTCTCTTCAGTCTCTCTGTGTCATTAGGTGATGGGACGAGCACGCGGTGGCAGGACCAGAATCCGAGTCCTGGGTTGTAACAGGGGGACGTCATGCCCGCAGGTGATGTTCAGGTCTACACAGACGCGCCTGCTCCTGACGTTTCCTGTTCTCGACTCACCCTTGTTCGTATCTTCTTGCCTTGGGCTGGATTGGTAGAGTTTTCATCAATCTAAACATCTCTAGAATGTTGGAAGTTTTAACCCCTTGTACTTTCATCTTATTGGATACTAAACTTAAATATTTATTTCAACATTTAAAGATAATCAGTATTTCTCTTTAAATGTGAACGTCTAATATGTTTTCCCACTGTATTCTCAACTCCTTTCATGTTGTGTTTATTGTATCTGTGAGAATAGATACAATTATTATCATATGTATAATCATCATGTGTATATATAATTATAGAATTACTGGGGCACCAGGGTGGCTCAGTGGTTAAGCATCTGACTCTTGGTTTCTGCTCAGGTCATGATCTCATGCATGAGACTGAGCCCTGCCTTGGTCTCTGCACTCAGCATGGAGTCTGCTGGAGATCCTTCTCCTCGCTTGTGCTCACCTGCTTTCTCTCTCAAATAAGTAAATAAAATAAATCTTTTTAAAAAAGGAATTATCATATCGATCATGATTACTGGGTTTTGTAGACATAACTGAGCATGGAAGGGCCTCAGCCCTCTGCTCTGGGCTGGGAGTCAGAACCCCTGGGCCAGGGGCAGTAGGTCCCTTCCCAGGCCCATAGTTAGGAACCCCCACAGCTGGGTCACTTGGCAAACGTGCTGATCCCCTTGTGTGTCCTCCAATGCTGAATCTCAGTTTCTCTTTTGTCTCCTCCTCCCCCAGAGCCCATCCCCCACCCCCAGATTGTGATTCATTCATCTTCCAACCATGCAGGCTGGTGCAATGTCAGCCTGGAGTGTGGGATCCCAGGAGCCACAGAGAACCTGACAGTGACCTGGCTGAGTGAGGGGCTCCCCAGGGAGCTGGAGCAGAGAAGGGCTCTTGGGCCAGCCCCCAGCTCCAGGAATCTAAGCCTGAGCCTTCCCCTGAGCCAGCTGAATGGCTCCCTCACCTGTTGTGTCAGCAACCCCGTGGACGAGAAGAATGCAACCTTACTCCTGCAGAGCGTCTGTCTGTGGAGGGGTGAGTGGGACCTCTGGGAAGGGCTGGCCGAGAACAGGGCAGGGCACGACTGGGGGACTCAGGGAAATCACTGGGACAGAGGAGTACTGGAAGGGGGTCACTATGGGCACCCCAGAGGCAGGTGCATGGCCGCACCCTCATTATGGAAGCTGAACGGGTATGAGGAACAGCTGCGTCTCCCAGGGCATCCCTGTGGGGCTCATCGGGGAGCCGCGGAGGCCGACCTAGTCAGCAGGATGCAGGCAGGGGAGGGGAAGAACTTGAAGACGACAGACTGAGGACCCTGAGGGCACCCCCTCCCCAGCCCTGGAATCTCAAGTCCCAGAACCCCGGATGGTCTGGACGCTCATAGCCCTTTCAGGCTGATAAATGCTGGTTTTTTGCTGTGTGCCAGACACGACCTTTCTTAGGATGGTTACCACCTGTGAGTGCATAAACCACAGTTCAAGCCTCCCCTGAGCCGTGTGAGCCCCTGCGGTCACCACAGCCAGCCACCATCCTTCCGCGTCAGCTGCGGGGTCCCCTTGGCCATGCAGCAAGGGAGTACATACAGTAGTGCGTGGTAGGTAAGGGGGTACTCTACCTTCCCTGGAACCACAGAGCAGGAACAATGCATATAAAGAAGGAGGTTAGTAATCGGTGTGGCTGTCCTGTCTCACCAGGTTCTTCCTGGGCTCTGACGTCCCCCGCTGCTTCTCCTTGCCACGTCCTTACTCAGCCACCCGGCTTTCAACCCTTAACACCGGGCTGAGTGCTCACCACATACGGGGCGGAGGAAAGACGCAGGGAACAGTATGACGAGCCCCCACTGAAGGAACCTCCGGGGCCGTGGGGGCATCTCCACTTCCTGGCTGTGTGACTCCGGACAAGTTACTCAGTCTCTGGGGCCTGTCTTTGAGATGGGTGTTAGTGACACCCACTTCATAGGGTGGTTTAAGCTATCAGCACAGCCTGTGACACACGGCTTATCAATACGTAGCCGGTAATGGTTCACGGACGAGGAGGGGTATGTTTGTCGACATGTACGAATTTCTGCATGACGGTGGCGGAAATCGAGGCAAATACAAACTATATGGTTCCCGTACGAAAGGAAGAAAAACAGTGCTTAGTTGCTGCAGGACTCGGGAAAGGCATTGCAGAGAAGGGACCCCCTGAGTTGAGCCTTGAAGTGGGAGCCGTGTTCGTGTGGCAGGCAAACCGAGGGCAGGACGTGCACTGACGTCAGGGGGCCCTGGAACCTTCCGTCCCCTCCCCCTCCTAGACTGGTTCTCTCCCGGGAGTCTGCCAGGGGAGAACAGGGCCAGACTGCAGGGATGGGGGCACCTGCGGCTGCTGGGAGCCTCTGAGGTCTCTGGGCAGAAGCGGCACAGAAAGCCTGGTACAAGGGCCGCTGCGGGGGCCTGGCCAGCAGACAGGAGCCTGTCGGGGCTGCAGCAAGGGTGCACACTTGGGACACAGGCCCCGAGTCGGGGGCGGGAGGGTCCCGCCTTCTCCCCCGCACCCTCCCCCCAAGGGTGCACCTAACAGCAGCTTTTGATGGCAGGTTCTCAGAGCAAGTGGGTTTGGACAGGTGTCCTGCTCACGGTGCTGACGCTGAGCCTGGCTGGTGGAGTGGTCATCTGGAAAAGGAAGAAAATGCGGTCCAGGAGGGGTAGGTGCTAGCCAGGGCCTGAGCGGTGCTCTCGGGGAAGGCAGTGGACGGGGGACCCGGGAGGGGGCCGGGCTGGCACATGGGGCTCACTGACCTCTCCTGTGAGTCATCCGGGTGGGAGGCTGGGACCACGTGGTACCGAGGGCAAGGGCTGTGTGCACGCCCAGACGGGAGGACTGGTGGGCGGCAAGGATGGGCAGGCGTCTGGGACCTGACCTTTTAGCCCATGGAGTGATGGCTGCCCTACCCTGGGGCTGACGAGGGGTCACCTCAGTTCCATACGCTCTCACTGTGCGTGCTGTGTGCAGGCCAGTCCACTCTGCTGCCCACAGAGCTGGGCTCCGCCGCTCTTCCCCAGGCCCCGCCCACAGAGGAACCTGCTGGGGCCACGAGCCACTGCCCTCCCGATGTGGAGCTCAGTCTCCTAAGACACGCCAAGGTGGGTCCACGGAAATCAAACCAGGTCAACTGACTTGTGCTCGGAGGTCGTGAGCGCTGGCCGGTCCAGGGCACTCAGCTGCCTGTCGGGCTCTGGTCTGGTCCTTGCTGCGGACAGTATGGTTGTTGTGTCTGGAACTGGGCGTGAAGGGTGGAAGCCACCGACAGGGACACCGCGCTCACATGTTCACAATCTCGTCCTCGCCACAACCCAGGGAAAGGTGGATGGCGGAGCAGGAGAGGGAAGGAGGCAGGCTCAGTGAGGTGTGTGGCTGACCCGAGGGCACACAGCTTGGCAGGGGAAGGAGCAGGAGAGAAGCCAGGCTGCTCCGGAGGGGCTCACCACCCAGCAGCTCAATGTCAAGCCCTGGGGAGAGGCAGGAGTGTAAGCGACTGCTTGTCATGTGGGACCTGTCATCCATAAAAGACCCAAAGCCGGTAGGAGAGGGGCCTACTAGTGGGGCCGGGAGGCAGGGCAGACCCAAGGTTCTGAGGATCATCAGGAAAGCCCCATCCTCTCCGCCCCCCCGCAATACCCACCCCACCTGCCTGAGATCCTGTCATTAATGCCTCCTTTTGGGGCAAAGACTTTATCGCCCCAGTGTGAGTTGCCCCTGAAAGAACATCTCAGTTGCTCGGCCCCCAGTGAGAAATGGTCACAGATGGCATGACTACACAAGGGGAAGGCCCGGACACGGGAGCAGCCAAGGTGAGGGTGCCTAGAGCGCCACCGGGAAGCAGTGGTTCTCAAACTGAACTCACATCCGAAACACCTGGAGGGCTTGCTGGACCCCCTCCCAGGACTTGTTTCAGTGGGTTCAGGGCAGACCTGAGACCTTGCATTTCGAACACGTTCCCAAGTACGGCCCCACCTTTGGGAACCACTGGACTAAAGTCGAGCAGAAGGAAAGCAAACAGAGCCACTGTCTGCACTCCCAGGAGCAGCCAGTGGCCGGGTCCTCTCCTCTCCTGCCCTTTGACTTTGCCAAAGGGAGACACCTCTGGGTCATTGACCCACAGACCATCAGGACCTTAGAAATCCCCTGGTCCTGTCCCCGCAGTTTATGGTGGTGAAAAGTGGGATCCAGAAGGAGCACTAAGAAGGACTCGGGCAGGAAACCACGGCGGCACCGGGTAGAACGGGGTCTGCTTGCTCTCAGCTGAGTGTGCTGTGCACTGTCCCCAACTGTCTCAGCACCTGGCTCGCTGGAACTTTCCATCTCAGCCCCTCTGAGTTATGTTCCCATCCGACCCAGGCCACAGGGAGCTCCGGACCCAAATCCCGATACCGTCACTGGAGAAGCACAGGATGGGAGCAATGTGTGGCTTTGGGATAAAGAAACAAATCAGGCGACCTCTGACCCAGACCCCCAGCCTTACCCCCTCAGTCTCTCTGCCCCTGGGGAGCTTCCTAGCTGATGAAGAAAATTATTTCCCTCCCAGGGCACAGGGAGGCAAGCACAGAAGAGAGATGGGGGTAGCGTGAAGGAGCGAAGGGGCAGAGGTGGGAGAAGTGAGTGTGAGGCTCTCATGCTGACTTCTCCGTCAACCTTACAAAACTACTGTCCGGCGTTCAGTTTCTTCTTTTATAAAATGCAGATTGCAAGAGTAATACCTTTATCTGCTGCTTTGCAGTTTTTCAAAGCACTTTTGCAATGAGAGTAGCCAAGGTGAGTTACAAATTTGTCCAACTAATATTTAACGAGTGTCTACTATATCCCAGAGCTATTCTGATCTGGGACACAGAGGTCAACACAACAACAAAAAATCCTCGGCCTCGGAAAATACACATTCTAGGCTGGGGGAGGGGAGAATAGCAAATAAAATAAATAAGCAAAATGTGAAGTGTTAGGTGATGATACGTGCTCAGGGGAAAATATGGCAGGAAGGGGGCGGGGTGTGGTATTATCAACTAAGGCAGTCAGGGAAGGGAGAGAGTGAGTACAGTGGTGGCCCAGCGGGGGCGGGGGAGGGGGGCCCAGGGGAGAGGACGAAGACTCCGCAGTGTTCAAGAGGGAGGTCTGCACCGAAGCTATGTTTTGGGGTTACTGGGGTTGAGACCCGAAGCGCGTGAAGAGCCGTAGCTTGACTGACCTCTGTGCCTGAGTCTTTGAAGTTGACCATGGGCACCCCTAAACTCTGCTTGAATTGCAGAATGACATGGAGAGGGGCAGCTGTCATCCCCCTAGCCCTGAGTGCCCCCCAACAGTCTGCACCGTCTACGACAAGATTCGGATGAGCCGAGAGCCCCAGGAGGACGCCTAGATTAATGAAGACATCGGGGCAGTGAAGGGCCTTGGCAAGATCTGGCCCACCCTGCCTTCCACCCAGGGCCCCAGAAATCCCTCCTCAGGTAGACCTAGTACAAGACCCCAGGTCTTCCTGACGTGCCGCCCCCCTCCCATCCAAGGTGGCAGAGCAGCACCACGTGTCCCTGGGCTCCTCACCAAGCTCTTGTCACTTCGCAGGTGGTAAGCATCGACTATGCCACCTGAGCACCCAGGATGAGAGGCTGGTCCTTGGGTGGGCAGTCAGATTTCTGACCTGTGACCCACTCACCCCTGGGAGGGGTCACCCGTAGTCAGGCAGGACCTGCAGACGCATGTCTGGGAGCAGAGATGCTGTCCCAGAATCGGGCGGGCTTTGGATGGAGGACCTCTAGGCTGTCACTGCCCAGCCCGGCCCCATGAATAGAAGAGGGAGGGCCCTGGACTATGGGAAAACAAGAGCTGCAGAGAGGAAGTTCAGGGTCAGCTTCAGCACGGAGGGAGGGGCGGAAGGGAAGGAAGTAGTTTTTGAGCTCCATCACCTGCAGGCTTACTGTAAACACCAGAAATGCACTATCTCAAGATCTCTCAAAATTCAAGCAATTTATCAACCTTTTTAAAAATTACCTAATGGGGGTGCCTGGGTGGCTCAGTCGCTGAGCGTCTGCCTTCGGCTCAGGGCGTGGTCCCGGAGTTCTGGGATCGAGCCCCACGTCAGGCTCTTCCGGTGGGAGCCTGCTTCTTCCTCTCGCACTCCCCCTGCTTGTGTTCCCTCTCTCGCTGGCTGTCTCTCTCTCTGTCAGATGAATTAAAAAAAAATTACCTAATGTACATAAATTGCAAGAAAGCCAAAGGCACATCTCCTTGACATTATATTTCATCAGTTGCAAATGGGATCCTGTTGCAAATGGGATCCCGTTCCCGTTGTATCTTCTCATGAGTTGTTACAGTAACACATACATAACACGTATTGTCACATCGCTTAATTTCTCTACCGTTTGAAATAGTTTTTCATTCGACCCCTTTGAGTTTCTGGGCAAAGAACCATATTATTGACAAATAATTAGATTTTTTTCCTTCTTTCTTTCAATTTTTATGCTTCATTCTTGCCCTGCGTCTCGGTGCTGAAGGCTGGCGAACACCTCGCAGACCGTGTTTAGTAAGAGTGATTCTGAACCACGTCTTGTTTAGTTCCTTACCGTGAGTGCTCCTAGGGTGCCCTGTTCAGCATGATGTTTACGGTTAAGGCATAGGAGGCAAGTCCACAAAGTATGTTCTTATTGCTATTTTATCAAGAATTTTACCATGAATAAAATGTTAAACTTTATTCTTTTCCTTTTATCATCTGTGATGATGACATCTGTTTTTCCTGTTTTTCCTCTATGAATAATGCACTAATACATTTCCTCCTATTGAACTATTTTTGTGCTAAGGGAATAAATCCCAGTTGATGTATTATTCTCTTAATGTGCTACTGTATGATAACGTTTTGAGTTGGGATTTTGCATCATTATTCATAAATGAAATTCTCCTGTTTTTTTTTGTGCTTTACTTTGTCACTTTGGTATTTGTATTATGCTTATTAGAGGTTCCTTCTGTCTCCACTTCTTGTAATAATCCAAGAAAAATTTGCTTTCTAGTCCAAAAAAACGTTCCTTAAAAAAAAAAAAAAGAAGAATTCCCGGGGCGCCTGGGTGGCTCAGTCAGTTGAGCATCTGCCTTCGGCTCAGGTCATGATCTCAGGGTCCTGGGATCGAGTCCTGCATGGGGGGGGCTCCCTGCTCCACGGGGAGTCTGCTTCTCCCTCTGCCTCGGCTTCTCCCCCCACTCATGCGCTTTCGCGCGCTCTCTCTCAAATAAATACATTAAATCTCACAAAAAAATTAAAAAAGAATTCCCATTACCTCGTGTCGACTTAAATTACTTTTATTGTAAATTACTTAAAGATCTATAAATATGCAACTATGCAAAAACGTCTTGTGCTTTTAGCTTTTATACTATAAACTCAAAAATATGTATAAAGTAGATAAAAACAGAGTGACAAAACAACAAGCAATGGTTTTTCCAGCTAGTATTCAAACCCACAACTTTAACGTAACATGATGGGTGTTTTCATTTTGCTAAAATGAAATCACTGATGTTAGGATTATAGGAAAATACTGTAGCTCTGCATCTGACTCTATATTTAATTTTTAACACTTTAATACAAACAGTGCTAGTTCATATACATTTGTTGTACAACACTTGATTAAAGTCTTTGTTTACCAGTTCAAGCTGGTCATTCTCATCCTTAACCAAAACTCTGCCAGGTGGCAATGGATAGATCTGTAAAACTGTTTCATTCACCTTAAAAAAAATTAGCACCACAGCGTTGTTAAAATCCCCACTGCCTACATACCTATCTCCTTACTCCTGGAATCGTAGAACAAAAAAGTTCTTCATTGAGTATTTGCTGCCGTGGTGGGTGTTTGTTACGTTCCCGCTAATGAACTTCTGTAAGGTGGTGACGCGAAGACAGGCTCCCATCCATCCGCTTGCACATCAGACGCGCCCCGGACGGCCACAGAGCAGGAACTTTGGAAGCTGACCTGCCTTTTGGAGAGGTGTGGGGCAAAAGTAGGCCAATCTGACAGGTGCCGGTTTAGTGCGTGATCAAGTCGCCAAAATGATCAAATCTATCTTTTTACCAGAAGCTCCTTTCTTTTAGCTATGTATAAAGCTTAATGCAATTTACGGTGGATAGATGAGTTTAAACAGCTTTTGAAGGTTTCTGTAGTTCTAGTTGACAGGTTTCATGATTTCTCCCTACGAGCTCCCTGAGCAAGGGTGGAAGTTTCCCTATGGGCTCCCTGTAGAAGAAGAAGTCAGCACACCAGACGGCCTGGATTGGTGTGCCTTGAACTGGGGGAGGCTGGGGGACACAGGGGGACCCTGAGGCCCGGGGAGGACGTCTGAAGCCAGAACCCTGGAGTCCGCTCCCCAAAGTTCTCACTGGCTCTCTTAATCCATCGATTCAAGTTGCCATAGACTTTATCAGTAATTGATGGAAATGAATATATTTTTTTAAGATTTTATTTATTTATTTGACAGAGAGAGAGACACAGCGAGAGGGGGAACGCAAGCAGGGGGAGTGGGAGAGGGAGAAGCAGACTCCCAGGGAGCAAGGAGCCTGATGCTGGGCTTGATCCCAGGACTCCGGGACCACGCCCTGAGCCGAAGGCAGACGCTTAGCTTCTGAACCACCCAGGCATCCTGGAAATGAATATTTTGTAAATTTAGTAAATTCAGCAAATAGTGCGCTCAGTGATTTGCTCATTTAGGAGATACAATGGTTCTAGATGAATTGACCTTGGGGCAAGTTGATGTGAAGCTTACAGCTTAACGGGGAAGACGTGAGGTTTCGGGCCGCGCTGCCTGTGTGGAAACCTCATGCACTTCCTGGCTGTCTACTCCTGAGCAGGGACTTGGCTTCCGTGTGCCTCGGTCTCCTCGTGCAGAGAAGCGGAGTCATCAAAGGCCTTCCTGCACAGACTTGGGGTAAGAGTCACTTGTGAGCACCCTCGTGGAGCTCAGAGAGTGCTGGCTTGGGGAGGGCTCAGTCTAGGCTCCTGCTGCCCCCCTGCCCTGCGCCGGCTGCCGACTCTTCCCCCACCCGTCTGTCTAAGTGAACCACAAAGGCCCTTCGGGACCACGCTTTGCACACGTCCTCATCCGGTCCTCCTGTGAGATGCTTGAACATTAAAGCAAACCCGGCCCCCGAAGGGACCTTTGCTATAAGGCGACCACCTACAGCATCCAGAATATGGACAGATTCGAGTGCAGATTATTATCTGAGTGCGAGCATGACATATGCATGTTCTAACAGCCCTCGCTGGCCCCTGAGACTACAGAGCACAGCGGCTTGAGGTATAGCGTATTAGGGGCAGCAGAGCCACGCAGGAAAGAGCAACGGTGGGGGGAGTGAAGCCCATGAACCACAAGGACGTCATGCCATGTGGGTGGCCCAGGCCGATGGGGAGGAAGGCGGGGAGGAGGGAGAAGGAACAGACGCCCAAAGCGCCTTCCTCGTGGGACCTCCTGGGCGGGGATGCCCTGCTCAGTGGAGACTGCTTCTCTGTGGCTTTCACAGAGCTGGGCAGCTGGAGCGCACAGGGTCCTGCCTGCCAGGCAGCTGTGAGATGGACGCAGAGCACACGCCATCCTGTCTGGTTCTCTAACTCCCGTGCTAAGAGCTCAGTGTCCAGAACGCAATGCCACAAGGAATCCAAGTACACATGTTTGCTAAGCAAAATGAACAGAAAGTCCCCCAAAGCTAGCAAAGCAGAAAAAAAGAAAAAAAGAAAACCCTAACAGGAGCCCTATACACATATGGGGACTTCCCAAATATAGGAAAGACACAACCTTTTGCAAAAGACTAACTCAAGCCAGAGATGAAAGGTGAACAAAGGCATTGGAGTGTGATGGGGGAGGGGGAGGGCTAAGAAAATAACTGGGGAGAAAGTGATTCTTTGGCAGAATTTTAAAAAATGCGAAGAACAGAATCCATGCTACAAGAAAGCCTATGGTGACGTGGAAGACGGCCGAGAAGGAGAGGAAAGCACTTAGAACGAAGAGGAGGAGTATGGGTTGGCAGTGGAGACGAAACATAGAAAACTCGGTCCCCAGAGAAGAGAGAGAACGACTGTGCTCCCTGCCATCCATCCCCTCCCCCAGAGCCACTGTTCTCGCTAACAGAACCCGCCCGGCTCAGTGGCACAGCGGCTGCCCCGACGCCACGGTGGGCCCGTGGCCCTATTCTGGCCGGCGATGAGGAAGAGAAGCTCACTGGGAGTTTCTGAGAATGACTTCCACCCCGACAGGAGTAGGAGGGAGGGGAGACGCTCCTGCTCCTGCTGCCCACTGGCTCTTACCTCTGAATGGCCGCGTGACAATGTGAGCCTGGAAACCCATGGAGCCCCGGCCGAGCAGAGGGGAGGGCAGGAGGGGCCGAGGCTGAGCCGGAGCCTGGCACTGCCGAGCGCTGACCCACGCCCAGCGCAGTTTCTCTCCGGGCTTAGGAATTACCTGGGAGACGCGAGGGTGGCGTTATTGCCCCGGGAAGGAGCAGTGTGTCCACAGGGGAAGTGAGGGGCAGTGGTCACGGAGTAGTCTGCGGACTTGGTTGGCTGGTTTGTTTCTTTGTGCTGAATGACAGCCTGCAAAGGAGTGGTTGGAAATTAAGTCGCACGTGGGCAATGAGAGCAGGTTTGGGACTTTGTGTGAAGATGTTCATAAACCATGTAAATGCATGTCTCCTCCCCTCCCCAGAACCTGCAAACGACAGCAAGTTTAGGTGTCTAAATCACAACGTCACAGAGGACGGGCGGTAACTGACAGCCGACCAGAGATGCCTTGGAATCTCAGAGAGAAGGAAGAGGGCTGCCTGGGTCGGCAGAGCCCGAGCCCAGACCAGTTCCATGAAAGTCTCTGGGGTAGCGCCCAGGGAACTGTTAATGACCCCTCATGGTGAGTCCATTATGCAGCCATGTTCGAGAACACCCTCCTGGAATACCCACGTGGGGCTCAGCAGAGGCTGGAGCTGTCTGCCTATAGGACTGGGGGACGCTCTGAGCTCAGAGAGGCCACGGAGGAATGGGAGGGCTTCTTGGGGCTGACACAGGGGCAATGCTAGAGGTCTGTCCATGAAGCAGCTCCCAGACCACCGTCCAGTGGCAGGCACGGAGTGTCCTGGAGCCGGGCACTGCCTTTTCAGCCGTCAACAGAGGAGCACTCTTCTAAAAAATCCCAAAATACCCTACAGAGAAATCGGGCGGCTCGTGTGCTCACCGGAGCCTTGGGGAAGCCTCCTCATTCTGCCGCAGACGGTTCCGGCATGACAGCCAGCTCCCTGCCCCGCCCTACGTGGAGCCTGATTGCCCACATGGCTGCTGGGCTCTTCCTGAAATGTAAGCGGAAAACCGAGGTCACCACACAGGCGAGACAGGCCAGCAGCACCAGGATCCATTGCAACCGCTGGCAGTGGCCGAAGGGGAAGCGTCAGGGTGTTAGAGGGAGTCATTCAGTGATGTCTCAGCTGGAAAATGCCAGAAATAACCTCAGAAGCATTACCTAGAGGCCCAGAAGTAACCACAAGACAATTGAAACCAGGAACAACAGACGCCCTTGCCTCTGGGAGACGCAGGGCTTTTAGCCCATGTTTCATGTGTGCCTGTGGGGTTTGTATGATTCGATGCACTGTACGTTCGTGCTGTCACACGGTGCGTGTGTTTGTGCACGTGTGCCTGTGCTCTCACACGGCATGTGTGTTTGTGCACTTGTGCCCGTGCTCTCACACGGCGTGTGTGTTTGTGCACGTGTGCCCGTGCTCTCACACAGCGCGTGTGTTCGGTTACACACATCCTACAGAGAAGAAGCCAGACCGTAAGGCAGAACTTGTGCAGCCCGACTGTGCTCGCCACGTGCGGGGCAATCTTACTCAGAAGCGGATTCTGGTTCACAGGTTCTGCAGGCTGGGGTCAGAGTTCGTGGGTAGGGAGTTGTGGCTACAGCAGGATCCCTGGCAGAGGGTGGGATGTGAGGGCTGAGGGCCGGGACCCGGGCTATGGACCCGGGCTATGCAGCGGAGAGGGGGCTGGCCTTTGGAGACCTGGATAGGAAGGCGAGCCCCTGCCTGTGAGGGCCTGCGGGACCACCAGTGTTTGGCCATCGTGAGAAAATATTTGTATCTGTCTCTGCCCTGGGTTCTGAAGACAGAGCTCCTAAGCCCCTCAGAACTTCCTGGGTGACAGGGGTGTGTTTTGTTCTAATGAGGCGACTCCAGGTGGGGTCCTGGGGGAGGCTGGTCATCAGAAAGACGGAGCCCCGACGAGAGGCTCTGAATTCTCAGCCCCCACTCCCCTATTTCTCCAGAGTGGGGAGGGGGCTGGAAATGGAGTTCATGACCCATCATGCCTACGTGAGGAAGCCTCCATGACATCCTGAAAGTACGGGGTTCTGGAGCTGCCAGGCTGGTGGACAGTTGGGGGTGTGGGGAGAGGGGTGCGCCTGGTCAGGGCACAGAAGCGCCACGCCCCTTCCCACGTGGCTCACCCTGCACATGTCTTCCACCTGCGTGATCCCCTGTACCCTTTCCCATTTCCTTTAATGAGCTGGTGAACAGTAACTGGTTTCTTAGTGAGCTGTTCTAGCCAATTAATCGAACCCAGGGAAAGGGTCATGGGAACCTCTGATTTTCAGGCGATCAGTCACAAGCACAGGAAAGGCTCTAGACTTTTGGTGGCCTCCGGAGTGGGGAGGTCTGGTGGGGCTGAGCCCCTACCCTGCAGGGTCTGACAGTGTCCCCAGGAAGAGAGCGTCAGAACTGAATTGAACGGTTGCAGACCGTGCTGGGTGCCGGCGAGAACGCCCCACGCCAGTGTCCGAGCGCTGAGTGGGGCAGCAGGGAGGTGAGGATCGGGTCAGGACACGACAGGAAGAGAGAGACTCTGCTATGCAGCCATGCAGGGCCCCAGCTCCGAGAAGCAGAAATTGATGAGGAAGTGACACAAAGGCGGGAAGCTTCTGTCCCTCACGAGCCCCACAGGATGTCCTGTGCCGGGCCGCGCCCTGGGCCTGCCGCCGACTCTGGTTCCGGCTGTTGGAATCACAATGCAGCCACTCGGGCGGCCTCTGGCCTGTAGCCCTTGCACGCCCGGCCTCCGTTCTGTGGTCCCAGCCGCCCACCTGTGAGCCCAGGGCCTGAGGCCTAGCAGAAAGGCCCCAGGACCCCAGGACACACCTCATTCTCAGGACATGTGCTCTCCGTCTGGGGCCCGGGCTCAGAGCTGCCCCTTCCCGTGTGCCCGGGGCTCGGGGGAGGCAGCGCAGCTGGAGGCCGGGGACAGACCGGGGACAGGCCGGGGTGGCTGCCATCCCTTGCCCTCCACAGATGGCTACTGAGCATGCAGAGAATGCTGATTTCGTGCCCGGTACCAGGACAGTCACTGAGGGGTCCTCATACGTGGCACTTCTGTGCAACTTTTTAGGTCTCTTCCTCATAGCGAACTTTTGAAAAAATCTGTAATATAATTTGCTGTGGGTTTACAAGGAAAATAAAACAGCTGCACAGCTCTCTGTAAGACAGCTGAGAACGGCCTCCATTCCGACAGGCTGAGGGCCCTGCCCAGGGCAAAGACACGCACACTCGCCTGGGCTGAGTTCTAAGCAGTTAAAGACGGGAGAGGTCTGACCTGTGGACAAACGGGGCACCGCTTCATCAGTTCCTGTTGCTGTCCCGTCACAGGCGCTTGCCGGGGCCTCTAGGCTGCCAGGGTGACCAGGGAGCTCAGTCATCACCAACCCCCACCCCCGCTCCAGTATTCTCCGGTTCACAGGCTCGGTGCCTGTGCGGGCCAGTGGGGGCTCAGCATTACCATCCGTGTTCCAGATGACCACAATCAGGACCATTAGGTGATGATGAGCCCACGATCTGGACGCCGGGACAGGGCAGAGCCAGGCCCAGGTCTCAGGCCTCCTAGGCCCCTGGTCTTTCCAGACCCGAGTCCCCGGCAGATCTTGAGAAGCCACACTGAGGCGGAGGGAGGCCAGGCCTGACCCAGGGCAGCCTCTCTCCTGTCTCACACCCTAGGCAGAGGGCATAAGCCTGTGGTGGCATCTCTGCAGCCTCTGAAGTCCACAGCGGCCCTCCGCCGACCACAGCCGCCCCCCTGCACTGGCTGAGTCACACTCAGGTCAGCTCTTCCCGTGCGGCTCAGACCCGGAAGGCTGCTGACCTGAGAAGCCCAGGCTGTCTCCCAGGATGGATCGGGGACCTCAGAGACTGTGAGCCAGGAGAGGCTGGTGAAAACCGTCCCCCTTACCTGGGGCATGAATGCTGTCCTCCTGGGGGGTCTGGTGGTCTGGCTTCATGGGGACCTTCCTCTTGCTCTTAACCTCCCCATCAGTCATTCCAACACCATCCTCCCTGTCAGTCATTCCAACGCCATCTCCTCAGAGCCTAGAGAAGCCCACAGGTGCAGAGAAGGCTCCTGCCCAGATGGGGCCCAGCACCCCTGCAGGGTTCCCGCCAGCTCAGCTTGCTAGGGACACCCACCCAATTGACCAGTCTGTCCCTCCTGCTGGGCTTCCTTTATCCCCAGTCTCCCTGCAGGGGTGGGGGGAGAGTCTGGGCTGGACAGTCCTTGGTATCTCTCTTATCCTTCTCCCCGCAGGGCAGCTCATGGGCCCCGGGCTCCCTTCCCTGAACCCCTATATGGTCACAGTAACACCACCTCATCCACGCCCTGAGTGCAAGCTGCTTAGGGGGGACCCATCAGCCCCCAACCCAGACCCTCCCTGATGGTGGACTCGCTCCTTCCACAGACAGTGCATGAGCTCCCACTGCACGCCGGCCCTGCTCCGGGGGCTCACACATGTGCACGAGCGCACCCAGCACACCCCCTGCCTTCCTCCTGTATTAGGAGGGGAAAGGCAGTGCGCGGGAACCAGAGCAAACAAGGTGAGCAGGGCTCCAGGTGAAAGAGCAGGCTGGGGGCTCAGCACCCGGGAGTGTGGTTTCAGGGTTACCCCAGGAGCTCAGAACAGGCTTCCTCAAGAAGCCTTCCTCCTGAGAAAAGACTGGAAGGAGGTGAGGAGCGACAGTGGACATCTGGGTGAAACCCTTTCCTGGCCCAGGTGACAGCCCGTGGAATGACCCTCAGGTGGGACCCTGCCTGGCCTGTTCCAGGAGCAAGAGGTCAGTGTGGCCAGAGCCTACGTGAGCCCAGGCAAGACAGGTAGGACATGGAGGTCAGCGAGGTAACAGGGAGCCCGATCAGGTCCATCCTGACCTAGAATCCCGGGATGCCAGAGCCAGCAGGCCTCAGAGTCTGTCCCATAACCCACCGCCTGCTGGAGAGGCGAGAACACCAGGGGACAGGTGGGAGGCCCGCCCTGGGTCACTGGGATCGAACTTGGCTCCTGGACACCTTTCTCAGACCTGACTCCGGCAGGAGCAGAGATGCCCTGGGCCCGGGGAGGGCTGTGCTGTCCTCCCTGCAAGTGTCCAGGACAGACCTGCTCCCCATGGCCCAGAAGACAGGGCTGGGAGACCTGGGTGCAGGCGGCTGTCTCTGCAGCGCCTTCCACCAGGGGGCGCTGCTGACACAGCTTTGCCCTCAGTCCCTGCACCTGCCTGGGCTGTGTCTCCTGGGCTTCCCTGGCCCAGAGCAGTGACTGAAGCCCAGGCTGTGGGCTCAGCCCTTCCCAGCCCCGCTGCCCTGGTCTCAGGGTCTCTCTCTGGCTTGGGTTTCAGGAAGACCCCTGAAGGCAGCCAGCCTGGTTTGCAGCGGTGGTGGGGCGAGGAGGAAGGGCAGAGGAGGGTGGCCCAGGCAGGTGCAATGTGCACAGTCATTGTGTTGTCTGTCGCCCTCCCTGGGGCTGGCTCCTGCCTGTCCTTCTTGCATTTGCTGCTGTGGGTCCCCAGGGGCTCATTTGGAGCCAGAGAACTGTGCAGGGAGGTGGGGGTGAGGGCAGAGCAGAGAGCATGGAGGAGTGGCGGTGACTGGCTGCCCTCATCCCACCAGAGCCACTGGGAAAGGAGGCCATGCCCAACCTCATCCCAGGGTCTGTCCTTCTCCAACATCAACAGCCCCAGGGAGGAGAAACTGAGCCACCAGTCAAAGGGGCCAGCCGCCAGTTACCCTCCTTTCGTGCCCCTATCGTCTCATGATGAGACCCCAGTGCAGGATGCCCACCTACCCGCTATGGTCTAGGGACACACCGGGGTTCCCATGAAGATGGACCATCTAGTCTTGCTTACAGCTGCCCCGGGGCTGAGCACTGAGGTAGGGGACATTGGCCGATAAGACAGGAGAGAGGCTGTCCCACCCCTGTCACTGCACTCAGGACTCCCAACACAACACACACAAGTGTGATCATTTGACAGGCAAATACGGTGACCAGGTGCTCGTGCACCTGATCTGACTCTTCTCGGCATGAACTGAGCTCACGCCCTTTGCTTGTGTAGCGACGATGGTGGCCCTACTTCTCTCACTGATGTGCGGGGGGACCTGAGCTTTTGTAAAGGTTCCCTCGGTGTCCACCCCTGTGTGGAGTGAGAGGGGGAGGGAGCACAGGAGAGTGCGTGATTTGTCTGCTGCCACGACCAGAATCTTAGAGCCAACACGTGGCAGAAGCAGAATGAGTGACCAGTGGGTCTGACTGCAGAGCCCAGGCCCTCTCTGCACCGTGAGGAGCTGTGGGGACAAGGGCGGGTCCAGGCCACCAAGTGGGAGCCTGGTTCACACGAGGCCGCCTGCAGGGGCCCCCTCCCCCACAAGAGCCTGGAAACAACTGTCACCACATGGAAAGGTCACAGGCAGATAAGAAGGGAAAGTCCCCTTTGCCCTGCCCCACTCCCCCCTGCAGACGGTGTCACAGCCCAGCTGTCCCGAATGTGGGGGTCATGGGCGGCCGTCCTGGCCCCTCACCCACTCACACGCCCTCCTCAGCTGGGAGCCAGGACACAGGCAGGCTGGGGGGTGGGGAGGGGGTGCACACATGGGGCTGAGATTGCAGACACAGCTCCGGGGACAAAGCCGGACTCTGGAAAGTGAGACCCTGAGCCACTCGGGGGGGGGTGGTGGTGATCTCAGCCTCGGCCCCCGGAGCATGGCGGATACCTGCCTTTCCTTAGAGAGGTTTGAGGTGGTTTCCCCATCCCGGGGAGTTTGAGGGCGTCCCAGACAGACCCTAGTCCCCCCTTCTCTCCTCAACCCTTCGAGACTCTGGAGAAACCAGGATGTTGATGCCAGCAAGCCCCCTGCTGCCCACCTGCCTCCCTCACACCTGCCTCCTGCGCGCCCGGCCACAGCCACCCCGGAGCTGCCCTCTGACCTGCCCCCCACCCAGGAGAGGGCAACCTGGAGCCTCAGGGTCTGGCCGGGGAACTGGCTGCCCCCCAGGGAGTCCATTACTGTGGGACCCAGACCACACCCTCTCCTCCCTGCTCTGCCCCGCTCCCACCCTGTTCCTGGGACCGGTCTCTCCCTCTGCCCCACCGCACCCACCCTCCCCCTCCACTCCTCCCTCCGCACCCCACCTTCCTGCCTTTGAGTCCTTGGCCGCCTGCACTGGTCTCTCCCAGCCTGAGAAGCCACAGGCATGCAGATTTGAAAATGAAGGTTTTTTTCCGATGAGAATAATCCATGTTGAGTATATAAAATTCAGAACACACAGGAAACGATACAGAAGAATGAGGGTTGGTGTTACACACGTCACAAAGCTCATCGCAGCTTTACTGAGGGACAAGTGACAGGGACACAGGGGGTTGACGGGGAGCAGCAGGATGACTGGATGAGCGTGTGTAGGTCCTGTGGTCACCGCAGGAGTGCAGGGAGCAGCTCCAGCCCTCAGGAGCTTGTCCCCACTTGCGGTGGGAGCGCATCTGTCCCCCGCGGAGTCCAGTCCAGAACACTGTCGAGGAGCTGCAGTCAGCAGGCCGTGCGCTAGCCGCAGGGCTGACTCCCCTGGGCCCTGCACGTGAGTGTCCCCGCAGCTTGTCCCCACTCGCCGCCACCCCCGCTCCACGCTGGAGATCAGCTTCGTCACTCTCCTCTATTCCAGTTGGTTAACGCACGCGATACTGGTTTCAGGCATGTGGTTAGTGGTTCCCCACGTCCACACAGCCCCCGGGCCGTCACCAGTGACTCCGGCTTTTCCAGGTTGCTCGTCTCAGCGAGAACGTAGCGCATCTGTTCTTCTCCGTCCGACTTTGCTGGCCCAGCGTGTGGCGCTCCACGTCCCTCCGCATCGTCATGGAAGGGCCGCTTCCTTCCTTTCATGGTGGAGAGTGTCCCGGGGGCTGCATGACCTCATCTCGGTCTGTCCGCCCGTCTGTGGACACCGAGGCGTCCCGGGTCTTGGTTCTTGTGAGCCCGTGGTGACGAGCACGGGGAGGGGCAGGCTCCTCGTCACCCGCGTCCACTGCCCTCGGAGAGACACCCACACGCAGCGAGCGGTAGCACGGCTCTTGTACTTCAGTGTGTTGAGGGCGCCCCGCGTGGGTTCCCACAGTGGCCGCTCCAGGTGCTTCCCCACCAACACTCCGTCCCTGGCCTTGTTGATGGTAGCACCCCACCCCCCGGGCCTTCGGCTTCGGTTTGCATTTCCCCGTCGATCTGCCACATCGAGCATCTCGCAAGCACCTGTCCGCGCTCGAGCAGCTTCTTTAGGAAAACGTCTACTCGGGTCCTCTGGCCAAGCTGTAGGCGCCACGAGCGTTCGTGTGCAGTTCCTCTGTGTATGTCTTTCTGGCCATTTTAAAATAACTTCCAGGAAAGTTATCTTTTTAGATAAAGTACTGGTCCCCAACGTGTGCCAGTAGGAGCTGGTCCACTGAGGCACACAAAGAAAACACAAGAATGTCTGTTTATATTTTTATTTCAATCAGGAAAAAACCCACTTCGGTGTACTAGAATGTCCCTGGCTCACTGGTCAGACGGTCACGTGTGGGTGAACTGCCCCTTGAGGGCCCTGCCCCTCCCTGGGTCAAGTCCAGAGTCCTGCTGTCTGGGAGCGTGGATGTCACGGCGCCGGGCAGGCTGAGCTGTTGGAGGAGATGCCCTCCCAACACTCACAGATTGAGGACAGCACATGGAAGATGAGGAAGAAGGGAACGACGGAGCTGGCCCTACTCTGGCGCCTGGCAGACTTCTTCATCTGCATATTCATGAGGCCGCGCCGATGACCCGATGATGACCCGATTAAATCGGACCAGAAGTTCGGCACACGTTCTGGAGGGTTTAGGTCACCAGGATGAGCTCTCTCTGACTAGCCCCCAAATGTGTTCCTAACAGGTACGGATGTTTGTTTAACGTGGCTTTAAAATAGAGCAATAATGTAAACCATCTAAATTTCCCTAGTTTCGAGATGTCCCTGCCCTGAATTTTTTAATTCAAAAATGCAAACTTGCAAAATAGTCACGAAGACCGAATGAGACATGGCTTGGCCTCTCCTACTGTGATAGAGCCTTTAGTCTAAACGCATTTGGAGCCTTGCGGGATGAGCTAATGCATGACATCACCACAAACTGCAAGATATTAAAGTATTGCTTGTTTCATGGACACGGAGATCTCATATTTCTATAGGTTTTAATTTTTGGCATCTGCTTTAAAATGCACAATCCACAAATTAACAAATATTCTGTCGTGAGATTGCCTGCTTAAAATCTTTTAACTTATATTTTGCATCCGGCCATACAATCGATGGACCACTAACATAGACTTTCTTTGCGTCTCTACCTCCCAGTGATTCTGAAAGTAAACATCCTATTTTCAATTTTGCTAGCACTTTCCTGTAAATAATAAGGAAGGGCCTAAACCTATTTGTCTCTAGTCAATGCCAGGAGCAGAGAGCTATTTCCGTTTCTAGGTCAGTGAGAATGGAGCACACTTGCTCTCTCCCCTGCTTCTCGGTTTCTGTTTATATTACCTGGGGTTTTATACACAGCTTATAAATCTTGACTCTCAGAGACTCCATGTCTTCCTTTCCAGGAATTTAGGAATATTTGAATTACACGCTTGTTCTCTGGCAGCATGGGAGGGAGGCGTTCAAGCAGAGCCCAGCTCAAGGTTCGCTATGAGAAAGAGGTTGAGTGTCGGGGTCTTGCCTCCTGAGGCTGGGATCAGAGCTGTAAAACCTCAGGAAAGGGGAAGCTGGGGAGGTTCAGAACGCCTACATTACTCCTCTATTTTAAAGCAATATCTGTGTCCGTGAGGAATACAGTGGTGCCCCCTTATCCCCAGGGGACACGTTCCTAGACCCCCAGTGATGTCTGAAAGCACAGAGAGTACCGAACCCTATATAGACCATGTGTTTTCCTGTACACAAGTGCCTGTGGTAACAATTAATTTACAAATAAGCCTCAGTTAAAGATTAACAATAGCAACCTATAAAAATAGTACAATCTTAACAATGTGCCTCAATAAAAGTGATGTGAATGTGGTCTCTCTCCCAAAATATTTTCCTGCCCTGCACCCACCCTCCTCCCTCATAGGATGATGTGAGATGATAAAACACTCATGTGACGAGAAGAAGAGAGGGGAGTGCTGTTAGCACCGTGACATAGCGTTGGCTGCCACTGACCTTCTGAGCATGTGTCAGAAGGAGGATCATCTCCTTCCTGACTGCGGTTGACCGCAGAACATGAAACCATGGATAAGGGGGGGCTCCTGTACACTTGGCTGCCAGGAACAGAGATCTAATCATGGTGACCTAAACAAACCATGGGCTTGTTTTACTCTTGTGTTCAGAAAAACCTGCAGACAAGCAGTTCAGGGCAGGGATCGTAACTCTATGAGGCACTGAGGTCCCAGGCTTCCTGTATTTTTCTGTTCCTTAGTGTGTGGCTTCCGTCCTCAAGGTCACAAAATGGCTGCTGTGACTCTAGCCATCATGTGTCAGGTCCGGACACCACAAAGAAGAAAAGAGGGGAAGGGTGAGAGGGCTTTCCTCAAGTTCCACCTCAAGAATTCTTGCTTGCATTTTAGTAGCCCTCCTTGTCTTACAAAGGACTGGGAAATGTCACTTTCATAACTGACATAATTAACACTAAGTATATAGTTAGAAATGGAAAGAATAGACAGCAGATAGGCCACTAGCAATTCCAACCATAGGCTCCTCAACCATGTGTCTTTGAGCACCGATAAGGCTTTGCTCCTGTTGAAATATATTCCTGCAGGTAGAATTTCAAGGTCAACGTGCATCGTACATTTAGGACATCGGTATACTGTCGCCTCGCTCCTGGGACAGGCTGTGCGTGCTTACACACCCACCAGAGGAGTATGCGAGTCCCCATTGTCCACAGCTGTGCCAGGGCGGGACCTCCTTCTCCTGGTCTCAGTTTGATATATGAACACGGCATCCTGCTTTGTTTCTTATTTCCCTGATCACTAGTGAACTCGAGCACCTCACAAGTCAGCTTGCTGGCTTTGAGGAGAAGAAATTTGTCCAGGGAAAAGACTCTTCCCTTCTCTCCCATCCCAACCGTCCACACTAGACGTGGCTTGTGCACAGTATTCAGGACCGGAGACGAGTGAAGCGTTGAGTGAGCCGATGCAGACGCTCCCGTGACAGGCGTCCGAGGGAGGAACCGAGTTTTCTTCCGGACTGCGTACAATTCGAACTAAGAGGAAAAGTCCAAGGGAGATGCTTGCTGGTCACGAGGGCGGCGTGAGGGGAGAGACAGAGAGGTGCTTGTTCAGAACGTTCTGGGAAGTTTCCGGGTCAACTCCCATCCGGGGTTCACAGTGAGGGGCTCTGTCTGGGGCCGTGTCCTCAGGGGGAGGGGCGGTCATGGCTCAGAGGAGGAAGACGGTCAGCTCAGTCCCTGCTGAAGGCGGGGCTGATTCCTGCTGCTGCGGACTCACCAGCCTGAACGGGGAGATGCCTTTTGGGCACCCACCCTACATAATACCCCACGTGCCACCGATGGGTGACACGCGTCCCTGAAAACCCAGTGGCCGGGAGCTCATCTGCTCCAGTGGCTCTGGGGATGCGATCTGCATGTAACTCACATGGGAACGTCTCTAAACTTCACCTGAACCTCACTTTCACAGCCCACGGTGACCAAGCCGACCTCAGGCTTCAGTGACGTTTGAGACCTGCATCCTCATAGTCCCCGGTCTGCCTTCTCCATTGGGAACCCGACAGTGTTTCACACCTGCCCCGTTGGCATCCCGCCGAAACCCTCCGCTTGAATGACTTGCCCGGCTGGCCTGGTGACTCCATCCAGCCTCTGGAGGCCTCCCTCGGGGGCAGCTCACACGGCCTGACCACCTTGTCGGCACCCCTCCCTGTGCACATCCAGGCAAGACAGTCTCTCCCAACGAGTGACTTCCCCAAAAGGGGAGTCCAGCCTCTCCGCTCCGTGTCCCGTGTCCTCCGCTGGCCGGCCTCCCCTCTTCAGCCTCTGGAACCTGGTGAGTACAATTTTCTGTGTCTCATCAAATCTTCTTGGAGGGGTCGTTGTAGCTCGCTGCACATTCCGTCCCACGTGGTGGGAAAGGAGGAGACAAACCACAGTGGTTAGCTGTGACACAGGGCTGCCCTGTCCTGTGGGATCTCACACTCCATCCTTTTTCTAATGGTGGGGGTAGAACTCCTCTCTGGGGCACTTGCAACGGTCCCGTCCCTGTAACTTTGTGGTCCCTTATGGCTCTGGCCCTCTCCACAGGGGCACCAGCTCACCGAACACGGCTTTACCTGTCCCGCCCAACCAGGCACGGTCCCCCTGTACCAGCCGGAGGTGCTAGGGTTCGAGCGGGGATGTGTGCTGCTGTGGTTGGATCAAAGCTGGCTGCGTTCAGGCTTTAGAGCTGGTCTGCTCACACGGCCTGCCTGCCGCGGGTCAGGGCCCACCCTGGAATCGCTCCCCGCCCCCTGGAAGAGAGCGTCCTTTCCTAGGCGTCCTCCCTCTTTTAAGGGGAGCAGAAACGCTTATCTACTAAGGTCTTTTACATCTTCGTCTAAAACTACCCATCACTCTGACGCCCCCTCATGTCCGGGCTTTACTTCCTGACTCCAGGTGGGTGTTGCTTCTGGTGCCGGCGCTAATAATAGCCTTTCTTGCCTTAACTTGAAACAAGCCAGTAGGACTGCCTGCCTTCCAGGATCCGGGCAGCCCTTTGACGCGCCTGAAACTACTCCACACACACCAGGTCTGCTAGGTACTGAGTGCAGGTGTTCGTGACTGTGACAACTCCTTGCCCCGTCCCACCTGCGCGAGGATTAATTAGTGACCAGAGCATCTGACAGTGCTCCCTACGCATCTGGGCTGAGGCCCCTTCCGTGGCTGGAGGTGGACGCTCTTTGCCCCCCAACCCAGTGGCTGCTTTGCACAAATCTAGCTTTTGGGGCTCAGCACCCCTGCACTGCCTCCTGATCCCTGATCCTGACTCACGTCCCCCCACCCCCAGTCACTGTTGTACAGCCACCATCTCTGTGCTGCATCAAACGTGCTATACCAAAAACAATAATTTGGGGGCCCATCTGGTGGAGTCTAGGCCTCCCCGTAAGACTTCCTTGAAGATTCTCCCACAATGCTATGCAACTTTTGGTCACTCCAATCCCAACACGTCTGTGGAGGCCTCTCCCTCCCCATGGCTGATGTGTGCTCAGAAGCCTCACGGGCAGGTCTCACCGTACCCAACAGCTGTGAGAATCCTGCCAGGCACTGACTTCACAGAGAAAGCAGCATCGGCAGCAGTGGACTCAGACACAGTCTGTAACAGCAGACCTTGCAGACCTTCTCCACCTGTCCCTTGTCTGCCTCCAACCACAGTGTGGCCTGCCTTCAGGTGTCCGCCCTGTGCTTCTGCAAAGGCTCCCGGATCGGTGTCCTCCAGCAGGGGCGCCACAGTCGGGCTGGTGGCAGGTCCCCCGGGGCCCCGAGCTGGCTTCTGGATGCTCTGTGCATCAAGTGGGGGGGGGGGGGTGAGGAGGCCGTCCTCAGCCCGGGTGGGCCACAGGCCTTCTTTCCTTCCCAGGAAAGTTTCTGATTTCTTTTTTTTTTTTAATTTTTAATTTTTAAAAATTTTATTTGTCAGAGAGAGAGAGAGAGAGTGAGCCAGCACAAGCGGGGGGAGTGACAGGCAGAGGGAGAAGCAGACTGCCAGCTGAGCAGGGAGCCTGGTGTGGGGCTCGATCCCAGGACCCCAGGGATGTCGTGGATCAGACAGTGCAGGGCGGAGGAGTCGGCCGTGGAGCCTGGTCATTCGGTGAGTCCCATGCTCGGCTATGCTAAGCGCCTGCTGGAGTCCAAGGTCAAGCCGAAAACTATAGGAGGTAAGAGCTACTTTCCAAAGAAGATGTGGTTCTGCTTAGTATCAGAGGCTCTATCAGGGCCCTGCGAGCAGTTAAATAGCTCAATTTCCACTTCAAACGCTGTGTTGCTCCAGGCCCGTGAGAATCACGAGCAGAGCTACTTACACTGTTACCTGCACCAGCGAGCACTCGTCTCTCGCTCTTCCGAGGTGGCTGTCGAGGGCGCTACTGGTGAACAGAGTGATACAGCACACCCAGTCGTCATAAATTTGCTTACGTGCTTACGAAGCATGGAGTCCCTTTCCTCGTGATGGGGCTTACAGGAGAGACAAATTTGTTTTTAGATTTGAAGGGATATGCTGCTCTTTCCCCAAATGATTGCACCCCCTAAGCACTACACTATCATGTCCGGACCCTTGATTTTCATGGATTTACAATCCACTTTCTGGGGTTTTTCTGTGCAGGGACATCTAGTGCACCTGCTACTTCCTTCTCACTTGGTCACATCGCCGTGGTGGAATCCCCACGGGAGATCAGCGTGAGCACAGACGGATGGAGACACGATCCTAGCAGCTATGATCACAGCACAGCTGAGCTCCGGCGGCTGGATGCACACGGAGCGGGTCGGATCACAGGAGATCCTGGCAGCTTGTCTTGCAGAACCAGCGGGCAGCTCTGAGCAGGTCGTCTGCAGGGACAGTGATGTTCAACTTCAGGAGATCTCACAGGGGGCTTGGGTGGGCTCTCCTGCAGCCCAGATGAGGGACAAATGATTTCTGAGCAAACGTCTCTCATCTTCCAGCAACAGTTACTGAACAGCCACCAGGAAGCAGCTCTGTCCGCGACACAGGGGATGGGACGGAGAACAAGGCAAAGCTTCTGGCCTCGGGCTGCCTGCAGGCTAGTGAGGGAGACGTGACCCTGAAACGCAGGATACCCCAGAGCACGGGCAGCACTTGTGAGCAGCGCAGGGAGCAGCTGAGAAAGGGAAGCGAGAAGAGGAGAGGGAGTTCCTCACACAAGCTCTATCTGCTCACTTTTGCAAAGAAATCAGGAAAGCAGGAACCCGACAGGCTTGGAAAGGCTCCCCTGGAGGAGAGTCGAGCAGGACCCAGGATCTGGTCTATCCCACTAATGCCCACGACTGTGGAAGTTCAGAAGGGAGCGAGATGGCAGAGGGAGTAGAGGTGCCAGAGACATGAGGGTCCCTCTCCACTCCACCTGGATGGGGACGCGGTAGAAGGAATGAGATCCACTGAGAGATTTAGGGACATCTCAGGTCCCCTCCACCCGGATTTTGTCTTCTGCGTCATGGAGCCATTCAGTTTCCCTTCCTGCAACCCTCTAACGTGGAGGGTCAGGGCTGGACCGCTCGGAGACCACGTGCCCACTGCCTTTTCAGGGACGTGGCCCCTCTGGTGTCCTCAGGCCTTCCTCCTCTGCCTCTGGCTGTGCAGCAAATGAAGCGTCACGCTGCAGCTGGACCAGGGCTAGTGGGCACATGCATGTCCGTGTCTGTCAACCTTCATCTCCTTTCCAGCTGGCCTTTTACTGTCGTAAACAGTATTTTACTAAAAACTTCTACAAGGAAAACCTGCTCTGATGAGCCACACTGATGTCATGTGTTACCTTCTTCTTGTCCCGAGAAGCTCAGCAGGAGCTAGACGGATGAGACCTGTCCAGGCATCAGGGCTCGGTTCCTTCCCCACACCTGTCCTCCCTCTGCATCCGGTCTGGGTGTGACGTTCATGCACCTGGGGAGGTCCCCCTGGGACAAAACGTCCCCTGCAAATCCCCTCATGCTCATCATACCTCTATGACAAGAAGGGAAGCATGACACTCACTGGGATAGTCAGTGAGGCTGGGAGAAAAAGTAGGAAGGAAAGAGGGTGAGAGAGAGGGTCTCAGGAAAATCAGCCAATGGGAAAACCAAAGCCCAGTGTGGAGAGCGGGATGATGCGATTTTTGTGGGGCCGTTTGGTGTGGGTGCTGAGATTGGGTAGGAACAGGAACAGGCAGAGGAAGGTCAAGGGGCACCTCAGATGGGGAAGCAGACAGGCAAGTGGACACAGGACGGAAGGGCCCCCGGTCACTCTGGAAGCACAGTTCCCAGTCTGGCCTGTAGAGCTGGGTTCACAGGAAAAAGATTGGAAAAGATGTGCTATGGATAGTAGTCAGGATTCCCCAGGAAACAGAATTACAGGATGCTTATAACATAGGGAGATGTATTGGAAGGAATGGCTCACATTGTTATAGAGGCTGGCGAGTCTAGAGTCTGCAGGGTGGGTGAGCCAGGCTGAGATGCAGGGCAGATCTGCTGCTGGGGTGCAAGTCCAAGGTCATCAGGAGGAGGCACTAGGAAGAGCCGATGCGGCTGTCCCAGGCCGATGGCAGTCTCCTGTAGAAATCTTTCTTGCTCAGGGGAGGTCAGTCTTTGCTCAGCCTTCCATGGATTGGATGCCCACCCACACTGGGGAGGGCAGTCGACTTTACTCAAAGTTCATCCATTGAAGTGTATCTCATCCCAGATCTCCTCCTAGAAAAGTCCAGAATAATGCTTGACCACAACTCTTGGCACCGCGCCCAAGATGACATGGATGATGACATCACACAATCGCTAATCCAAAGATAGCTCGAAGGGCCAGTTAAGGTCAGAGAGTAGACTTCAGAGCAAGGAGCATTTCCAGGGATGAAGAGGAACAGTACAGAGTAACGAAAGGTCAACTCGGCGGGAAGTAGAAGAATCCGAGGTGTGTGTTTACGTAACGGCAGAGCGCCGAGCGCACGGAGCAGAAACTGACGGAATTGGACGAGAGACACATGAATCCACTGTCACAGTCAGAGAGCAGAGATCCTGCCCCCGGGGTGGAGCTAGCGGATGGAAAATCCGCAAGAGTACAGACAGCGAACACCACCATGAACGCACTGGACCTCACTGACACTTACAGAACATTCGACCCCAACAGCAGGCTACACGTTCCTGTCGAGTGCACACGGGAACCTCCCCAAGGTAACGTCCTATCCTGGGTCGTCACACAAACCTGACAACATTAAAGATTTGAAATAACATATTTCCCTGATCATAGTAGAATTAGAGTAGCACTTTTTTTTTTTAAAGATCTTATTTATTTATTAGAGAGAGAGAGAGAGAGCGAGAGCATGAGCACTGGGGAGGGAGAAGCAGAGAATGTGCTGAGCAGGGAGCCTGACCCAAGGCTCACTCCCAGGACTCTGGTTTCAGCACCGGAGCCGAAGGCAGACGTTGAGCCCACTTAGCCACGCAGGAGCCCCTGGAGTAGAATTTATAAACAGGAAAAAAAACCAGGAAAATTTGTAAATAGGGAGAAATTAATCCACTTCTTAATAGCCCTTGAGTTAAAGATGAAGTCTCGAGGGAAATTTTAAATATTTGAAGTGAATGGAAATGAAAAATACAAGATATCAGAATGTGTGAAAAAAATCACACACAGTCTTTACAGGGAAATATATGTGATACGAGGCATTTATTACAAAAGAAGAAAAGCTTCAAATTAATAACTTAAGCATTTACCTTACGAATCTAGAAGAATAAGAGCAAAATAAACTGGGCGATTCGAAGAAAGGAAACCAGAAAGACAAGAGCAGAGAAAACGACACTGATGAATCTAAGGAAGCGAAGTCACCAACGCCCTACAGGTAATGCCATCGTCAGCGGTGCAACCTGGAGCTTCCCTCAATACTGGGAAGGAGGCGAGGCTGCTCTCAGCACCGCTCTTCGCCTTCTCCAGGAAGTCTGCTCAGTGCAATAAGACAAGAAAAGGAAATGAGATAATGTATAGATTGGAAAGGGGAAAGAGAAAACCTGTGTTTATTACAGACATTGTTCATATGTTTGTCTGACAGGAGGTCCCCGGTGTTCTACAGAAAATTCCTAGGACTAACAGGTGAGTTCGCCAAGACTGCAGGACATAAGGCCAATGGGAGGGAAGGGACCCATCATTCCACCTGTCAGGATCCAGCGCGGACGGAGTCTGTGCGTCATGCGCGCTCCCGGGCAGACACTGAGGTTCTAGGGATGAGAAGCTTTTCTGATTGCCTCTGATCTCAGGGATCTACGTGCTTCTACTGGAACCCCAGGCTCAGCGGGGAGCTGGAGAGGAAGGGACATTTCAGACCCACTTTTTCTATCTTGAATTACTAACTCGGGCAAACAGCAGGCTGCTTTGTCACCTGGGGAAATGGTGATAGATCAAGGAAGGAGAGAAAATGTGTCCCTTACCAAGAGGTGACCTGACAGTATTTTTCATGGACTCAGGTGAAAGGCTCCCACGACTCCCGCAAACAAAAGGTGCACATTTATTGCCTGAGTACACAGGTGATAATTGCTTCTGCTTTCCTTCCTGTGGGAGAGGAGCTCCTGCTCTTTCTCACCAGGTCCCGGGTATTACAGAAGGGGAAGTGGGCACTGAGACCGCAGGGGAAGAGGGCGGAGGAGGACACAGGGGCAGGGATATGGCCGGTGGGGCTGGAGGGCAGGGATGGGGCTGAGCAGAAGGCATGGGGCGGGGAGGCTTCCCTGGGCATCAGCGGTGTCACTGGTCATTGAAGGCCACGGGGCAGGGGCCCCAGAGAGAGGAGGACACGAGAGATGGGAAGGGTCCTGCCCAAACCCTCAGAAGCCCCACCCTGTGAGTGAAGACCAGACCTGGGGGGATAGCTGAGGAGTCTGAGGGGGGAGGCAGGTGGGCCGGAGAGTCCATGAGAGTGGCCGTCAGGGAATACAAGGGCAGAGAGGGTTGGAGCAGGAAAGGGGCATCAATGGTGACAGGTGGGATCACTTTCTGGAGCTCTAGGGGTCCCCGTGAAGTGAGGCCAAGGTGGGGACACAGGTGTGGAGCAGGGGCAGCATGGAGACCGAGCGAGGGCTTCAGGGAAGGAGCAGAGGGGTCAGGGGGAGGAGCCAGAGAGAGGAATGAAGGAGACAAGTCCCCAGAGAAGGGACTGAAGTGTAGGGAAAAGTCCTCACTGAGTCCCGACGAGTTCAGTGTCCTCCGAGGGGACAGGAGAGAGAGGGAGGCAGGTGTCTGTCAATGCAGTCAGTAAAGCTAACTGTCAGGAACAAGGAACTTCTGCTTTTTCCTGAGCAATAGGAGGCTGGGCCACTTGCCACCAGGACAGGACAGAAGGGATGTCGGGATGCCAGACAGCTGAGGGTTGGAGAGGCGGGCCTTGGAGCTCCGTTCCCTGGGCTCAGTCCCGCCTCCTGGGCTCCCAGCTGTGTGGCCTGGAGAATAGGCTTTCTGGCTCCTTCTATTGATCTGTAAAGTGGGCACAAAGATCCCCACCTCACAGAGAGTCCACGAGGACCCAGTGAGTTAGGAGGGAGCAGAACGGTCAGAACAGTGCGAGTCACAGAGCGGCACTCAGCCAGCGCTCACGGTTACGAATCCACAGGGTCCGTGAATAGCTCTCAGCACGGGACTGGCCGCTGGGTGGTGTTCAGACGATCCTGGCGGGATACTGGGAATTCACCAGGGCTCGTCCCAGGGGCTGCGGGTCTGAAAGGCAGTTGGATGTCGTAGAGACCAGGGGCAGAGCGGGGCCGTCTGGGGTTGACACGTAGCTGAGGCTGAGCGGTTCTGGAACAGGTTTGTTTACTCAGTTTCCCCCTTGAACTACCCCTGTGTGTGTCTCACGGTGACCTTGTGCGGAACGATTTAGCACAGAAATAACTGACGGTGGATCCATCCAGTCCCTGCTCAGAGCCTCAGAGGTGGAGGAGGCAGGACCCAAGCTGCAGGCGTCATGCTCACGAGACAGGTGTCCCCGGAGGGCGGGATTCTCCTGCTTCTTCCCATTAAATCGTAACTGTGGCCTGGCCTGGCCTGCGGACCTCACTGTAGACAGTGGTGAGAGGCTTCTCCTCTTCTAGATCAGGGGCACCCCTACCCTGGAATGCAGAGAGAGGGCTCCAGAAACAGCTGAGGGACAGAGCAGCCCAGAGGGACCCACACAGACCCAGTGCTGCTGACATGACCTCCCCAGCGCCCAGCACTGCACGGGCCTGACTAGAATTTTCTTAGTGAATATTGCGTTGTCTGGAAAGGGTTACCGAGGCATCCAGGCCAGATCGTGCAGATGACTGGGATTGACAGACACACACCCAGCACAGAGGGACTTGGGAGAACCCAGGCTGCCCCCTCTCCCAGCCTCACCTTGTCCCTCCTGTCTCCAGACTCCCGCTGGCTCCGCTCTGCATAGAGGATGTCACCATCCGGGTCCCTGTGCTTCTTCTGCGATCCCGCACCTGAGTCATGCACAGATGGAGCTGGAGTCTGAGCCTGGAGACCTGGACCCTCCCCCTCCATGACCCCACGGCCATGGCCACACCAGCCAGCCTCCTGTGGGACATTCCCTGCAGCAAAATGCAGGAGAAAGGGAGCCTGGGGTCCACTGGGGGGAGGAAGGGGTCTGGGCTCAGGAAAGAGAAGTGCAACCTGCCTCTCCCAGAGTCCACGTTCTTCTTCTCCCCACGTCTCTTCCAAAGGTACAGCCCAGCTCCCAGGATCAGCAGCACGATCGCAGCAGCCACCAGGATGCCTGGCAGGGGGTCAGCAGTGGTCTGTCCTGTTAGAAATGTTTCCATGACACAGAGAGAGTGAGGAAGTTTAAGGCAAGAGAGCAGTGAAGACGCCCGTGGCCGCGCACACAGAGACGTCTGAAGGGACCTGGTCAGAAGCTGAAGAAGGAGGACCACGGCAGGTGCTTTCCCTCAGCCAGTCCCGGAGCTCCTGCTTGGGGCCGGGGTGCTGAGAGGAACGGGACATGGTGCCCGCCCTTGAGGAGCCCCTCAGCAGGGGGAGGGCTGAGAACAGGCCAGAGGCAGCCAGCCAGAGCCATCCCAGGGCACGAGAGCTTTACAGCTTGTACCCAGGTCTTGAGGGAGGGCCTCCTGGAGGAGGTGATGGAGAAACCTGGTCTTCAGGGAGGAGTAGGAGATTACCCATTATTCAAGGTGGGTGCGGCATTCCAGGAAGGAGAGCCATGAACAGGAATGGCTGTGTCAACTCTCCAGCCCTGGGAGCTGCCAGCACCCACTGGGGCACAAGGGAGAGGGACCAGGCAGGGGGAGCTGGGTAGGAGGATGAGAGGGAGGCAGGAGCCTCTCTCCAGAAGGTCCAGTGGGACACTGAGCCTTGAGCTTCCTCTGGGATCAGAGATGCTGAGGCACCAGGTTCCCCCGCAGCTGGTAGAGGAGGGGGTGGAGGGACGAGGGGGCACGCGGGGACCCAGGTCATCATTTGTTCAGGGCCACACTGACTGTGAGCAGACTGCCCAAGGCCGAGGGTGGGACAGGCATGCAAAGGAGAAGCAGACACGGCCCCTACCCTCCAGTGTTCAGGCTGCATAGGAGACTAATCTCGGCCCAGAGCATCAGCTCTCCGTGTGGGGCCACTGACCCACGGGGCTCCGTAGAGGAGACGAGGTGTGAGGGCAGGACAGCGGCAGCTCCTGCAGGGCCCTGAGCCATCGAGGCTGAGGAGCCCCTCTGCAAACTCTCTTAATGCTGGAACTGCACCCAGCAGCCATCCTGTGGGACTGCAGGGGTCACAGGCCCCGGAGCAGCTGCAGCAAAGGGGTCCCTGGACGGGAATAAGTGGGGGAGTGGAGGACCCCTGACTTGGAGGGGCTGAGGGCAGAGGGAGGGGCCTGAGCAGGGGCTGGAAAATGAGGAGAGCGGGACACATCCAGGAACGCAGGCAAGCAGGTGGGTGTGAAGCATGTTCGTGAGGCCGGAATCGGGCAGAGGAGCGCCGAGCCCTGCGTCCTGCAGGGAGTAGCTGGCTCAGACCCATCAGAGGGAACAGACTGCTGACACCTCCCACCTCGCTCTTCCTGAAACCCAACCTAGCAGCACGGGATGATGGATGAGGGTGGGAGAAGTACCTGCTGGTGTTGCCGGGACCAGCAGGGGTAAGGGGAGGAGAGCAGCAGGGGAGGGACACCGAAGGGCAGAAGCAGGTTGGATGTGACTGCCAGAGTCCTGGACGGGTGACCAGGTGACAGGTGGTGACATAAACATGAGGGAGAGAAGCCAGGAACCCTCACCCAGGGCTGCCTGAGCCCAGGGAGAGCCCCTCCCCTCTGGCAGGATGCACTCACCGTGGCCACAGACGTCCCCAAGGTACCAAGTGGCAGTTTTCTGGTCTACCTGGTTTCTGACGACACAGGTGAGGCTGGCACTGGGCTGGCTAAGGGGCAGGGTCAAAGCCAGCGTCCAGGGGTTGGGGGCTGGTCGTGGGGCCGGTCTCTGCTCCAGCTCTCTGGGGAGGCCCTGGCTCTCCCAGGACACGGTCAGGTTCTCCCTGGTTCGCGTGGTGTCACACTCCACGGTGACGTTGCACGAGCCTGGTGTGAGGGACGGAACCATGGCCCGGATCTGGGGAAGGGGCACAGGCTCTGTGGCAGGAGAGACAAGAGGACAGAGGCTCACGTGAGTGGAGAACATCACAGCTCCTGCTTTCTCCTGCGGATTCTCCCTGACGCTCTGGCTTCCTACCACGAAGGATGGTGCCTGCAGTTTACAGATAACTCAGAACAGACCCAAATATACAGCAGGTGCCAAAAAGGACTGGTAGTTGAGCTCTGTGTGATTTCACTACACTGAGTGTCTTAAAAATGTTGCATGAGAATATACTGTAATCACGTACCCATAGCCAATTAATTCTAAGAAAGTGGGGTGTCCCCTAGAAGAAGGAGAAGTAGGGACAGGATATGTCCTGGTCCAGACCCTGCCCCTACTTCAGCTCAGATGGTGCCCGGAACTGCACAGCCCATGGTACAGAGGCCACTGCCAGTGTTGGGAGCCCAGACATCAGCGCCAGTTTCCCACCAGGAAAGAGCGCGGGCGTGGGGGTACACACTGGTGACCCCTAGGATGGCCTCCCTGAGTGTTGTAGGAACATGCACTGAACTTGGGGTCTACAGAGGAAGACAGGGACAGACTGACAGTCAGTCTAGGGAATCTCGCAGACCTGTGCTGCACAGGCCACTCTCTCTGGAGCGGGATGTCTCCCTGCGCAGGGGGGAGTGCAGGGAGAGAGAGCTGCTTGTTGAGTTTCTGAGGAAGGGCTGACTGTGAAGGTCTCCTACGTCTGTGGAGGTTTAGAGGCGGACCTGTGAGTCTGAGTGAGCTGCCTCGGGCTGGTGCTGAGGACAGGGGACGGGGCAGGGAGAACCACACGTGGGCTTCCGCATCCTGCTAGGTGACGAGTGTCCCCCAACCGTGGCCACGTGCTGACCCTCAGAACCTGCAAGTGTCTTAGGTTCCATGACAAAGGGAAACTGAGGCTGCTAACCAGCTGACCCTAAACCAGAGAAGGTCTGGATTCCCAGATGGGCCCCAAGTGATCACAGGTCCTTGCAAGTGGAAGGAGGCAGGAGAGGAGGAGGGAGGGACGCAGGGCCAGAGGGACTCATCCCTCCAGTGCCGGCTGTGAAGGGGGAGGAAGGGCCACGAGCCGGGGGATGCAGATGCGACTAGAAGGAGGGACAGGAACAGAAATGGATTCTCTCCGGAGCCTCCAGAGAGGAGCAGCCCTGCCGACACCTGGAGCTCATGGCCGAGGCTCTGGGGTCTGAGTCCTGCCCTGCAGCCCAGGAGGACACTCAGGTGGTGGTGCGGTCCGTCACCTGTTACAGCAGCACTAGACAGCTGACAGTCACACTGAGCACCCTGAGTGCTATGGGGACAGTGAGTGTTATGGCCAAGTCCCCATTTCCCCCCCGCTCCGTGTTCCCCTCCTGAGGCACAGAAGTGATTCATCCCCGGTGTGAACCTCAGCTCTGCCTGCGTTTGTGCTGAACACACGGCATCTACTTCCAGGGGAGAAGATCGAGTCTGAAGGCTGCGGTCTGGAAGGGATCCTGCCATCGGGGCGCGTGGACACTCCAGGGACAGAGGACGGAGGTCAGCTATGGGGCTGGGGGAGGGGCCACCACGTACCATAGACTGTCAGGTGGAAATCCTGGTCATACTGTCTTCCTCTCGTGTAGGACTCTCGAGCCCGGTACAGCCCACTGTCCTCAAGGGTCAGGTTGTCCACCAACAGGGTTGTTATGTTGGACATATGGACCCTTGTCTTGAATTTGTCTTGGAAGTTGAGCCATTCTGGAACATTCCTCCCAGGAAGGACATTCAGCATGACTCTGTAGTTTGACCCGTATACAATGCCCCATGAAATCTTCTCCAGCTCGCCTTCTGGGGGTAATTCTGGTTTTCTGATCACATGAAACGACACAGAAGTTCCTCGCATCCCCTTCAGAGAAACAGGGATTCCAGAATCCTCCACTCCAGAAGCATGGACTCCAGAGCTCTGGGTCAGAACGCCGCAGACACCTAGGGTACAGGACACAGGAAATGTGAGAGGTTTTCGTTAGGAATAAAGGAGGAATCCCTAGAACCATCTTCTTCATGAGATCCGTCCCGTGTGCTCCCCGGACTCTTGGAAGGTGGGAGAGAGCCGTGAATGGGGGGCAAGGCTGGGATCCGTCCTGGTCCCAGGGGAGTGTCCCCTTGAACAGGTCCTGCGACCTTGCTCACCTTCGGTGCCCTGACCCCCGACAGCGCGAGCAGGAACGTCAGGAGAGGTCGGAGCAAAGCACGAGCATGTTTTCGGTCCATACCGAGCGCATTAGTGCAGGAGGCAGCCTCTCACGGGGCTGCAGAGACCCTCCTGCCCGCAGGCCGGGCAAGCTCTGCCCCTGGAGTGGGGGCTGCCCCCGGGACTGGCCTCTGAGGAGCAGAGTGCCGCTAACGGGATGGATGGCCCTCAGGGACAGCAGGTCCTACACGAGGGTGACACCGTCTTGCTGTCACCCTGTGTCCAGCTCGCTGTGACGACTCCGGCGGCCGTGTTGTGGGCGGCACTGTGCAGAGGCCCCTGTGGGGAGGGACAGACGGGGCAGCCTCTGGCCAACAGCCTGCAGGGTCTACACTCGTGGAGACGTCTCATTTAACAGCTGCTCATGGAGTGAATGGGGCTCTAGTTCCCTCCTCGGGTGACAGTTGTATTGATCTTGTCCCTGCAGACACTGCTGCCCTGGGCAGGTTGGGGGGACTGTCCGCACACAGGGACCTCTATATGTCACATGGGGCTCATATTCACTGCTGTGGGCATCTAGACATCACACACGGACATCTGTCACACGTGAGTGCATGCATGCCCGATGTGCATGTACATGTGTCACACACGGTTCTGTGGACAGCACACGTGGGTGTGGAGACACTGGGACAACCCACTGGGTGGGTCTAACAGACCAAAGGCAGGTCCCTCTCAGCTTCGACAGACCTCACTCACTGCCCCCCTGACAGTGACCCCAGCTGTTCTCCTCCCAATAATGCTGAGTTCCCACCAGCACACGGTGACCGAACTTGTTGCCCTTTGCCAAATTGATAAGGGAAAATTATATCACATCATATTCTTTTGTTTTTTTTTTAAATTTTATTTATTTATTTGACAGAGAGAGAGACACAGCCAGAGAGAGAGGGAACACAAGCAGGGGGAGTGGGAGAGGAAGAAGCAGGCTCCCAAAGGAGAAGCGTGATGTGGGGCTCGATCCCAGGACCCTGGGATCAGGCCCTAGGCGAAGGCAGAACCTTAATGACTGAGCCACCCAGGCGCCCCTATCACGTCATCTTCTAAGTAGCATTTCTCCTGTACATGAGCCCGGTCATCATGTCCTAGGACTGTTGATCCCCTTTTCTGGCCGCTGTGAGCTGTCTGCTCATGTCCTCTGCCCATGATTCTGGTTTTCTTTTTAACATTCAGGAGCTAGACCTATTTTAAGAAAATTAGCCTGTTTTCTATCGCAGTTTATATAAATAGTTTCCAGTTTGCGTTTCACCATTGTCTTGGACTGATGGCCCTGCTACTGTCTTCATGAAGCTAAACGTACGGATCGTTTAAGGCTTACTGGTTTATCTCTGGCATGAAAAGATCAACCCCCAACATCAAAGCGTGCTCCCAATTCTCTCTCGTTTTCTTCTAGAACCTTCTTGACTTCAGCGTCCTGTGTGAGTCTGACGCACGGGGAACGTGCTTGGGTCTCAGACCGGGAGGTCTAGTGCAGCAGGGCGGTCGGCACCCTGGACGGGAGGGTCCGGAGGCGTGAGACCAGGTCCTCTGTTCCCTTGAGCCCGTGGATGGGAGCAGTGACCTCCCTGCCTCCAGCCTTCCTCTGGGACAGGGACACAGTAGCCGTGCAGCCCTCCCAGAATGTGTGCTAGGATGTCAGGAGAGGAAGGCGTTCCCATCCGTGTGAGCTGCTCTCAAAACCACGATGGTGATTCTTGACCGAGCACACCTGGGACCAGCTGGCCTTCCCAGGTGCCAGGATGGAGTCCACGTCTCTCCCCAGCTGCCCCTGTCGGGGGCTCCCCCTGGGATCAGGGATGGGCCCCCGGGACACAGACACCCAGGGCGCTATCCCATAGGTGGCCACAGGAGTAAAGTCCGGCTGGGCCTTCCTGAACGAGAGGACACTCCTGGCCGTGTCCACAGAGCTGGCTTCCGTGGTCCCTGTCACGTCCCCCATCACCAGGTGGCTGAGCCCCCCAAGATGCTGGGCAGAGTGGTGTCTATCGTGCCCGGGACTCGGTGTGGGCATGTCTGTTCCCCTCGGCGGGTCGTCTCTGGATTGTGAAGTGTTCTGTGTCATCCGAAGCTATCCTAAGGATTCTGGGGTTGATTCCAGCAGAAGTTCGAGGGGCGCCCCCTCCCAAAAGTCAGCGCCATGAAGATGTGCGACCTCTCTATGTGGCCGCAGACACGCTAGACCCGTGCACACACAGGTCATCCGCGTAAGTCGATCGGGGTTCCTGGTGGACTTTGAAGGGTGGACTTCGACTCTTCCTGCGACTGGGCTTCCTCATGAATTAATGCACAGAACCACAGTGTCCGTCACACCTGCGTCCCCACCCCAGTCCTCACAGCCAGGGCTCGTCTCGTGCTGAAATACGCAGAGTCTGGAGCCCACAGGACGCTAACCCCGAGTCAGAGAAGCGGCCCTTGTTCCAACAGTGGGAACTGTGCCTGGGGCTCCCGAGGGACAGCAGATCCGGCCCCAGGGCGGCCCCTGCCCGCGGGCTGCTCCCCAGTAATTCTGAGCCCATGCCGTTCCTCTCAGTGCCCCCGCGAGGGTCAGAGGCGTCCGCCCCAGGGGAACAGGGCGACAGGAGAAGGCGTTTCTTCGGAGCTCCGGCAGCAGCTGCACGGCCCCGGCCAGGCTGCCTGCCAGCGGCTTCTTGGCGGTGCCCCGCTGCAGCTCGTGGTCCTGAGTGGGCCGTGCAGACCGGGGTCCACACACCGGGGCAGGAGCCGGGGTCCTGCAGCAGGGGCTCTGCAGTCCCAGCTTGGCAGCAGAGTCGGAGACTGCAGAGGGCCAGGGCATTGCAGGGGAGCCTTGGAGAGAGCATCTCCTCCCTCCTTGGGGGCCATGGACGTGACAACGATAGGCCTGGGCTCTGGGTTCTGAAGGGGCTCCAAACAGGCTCCCCACTGTCTGTCCCTGTCAGGACACAGGACGAGGACAGGACAGGAGGGAGACACAGAGCAGAGGCCTGGGAGAAGCCACAGGTCAGTCCTCTCCAGGTGGACACCCCCAATCCCAGGATGTCACAGTGGAGGGCTTCGAGGGGACCTTTCACAGAGAAGGGAGTCACTCAGGGGGGAACTTGTCCTGGGTCACACAGTGCAGAGCAAGATCTGGAGCCGGCTTCCCTCTCCCCCAGCCCAGTGCCTCCCCTGCAGGGACATGTTGTACAGCTCTCCCCCTACCCTCCCTCTGCCGTGCCCTGTCCTGCCTTGTCCTGCACAGAGCTCCTCCCTCCCAGCACCGCTGTCTGTTCAGAGGGGTCCAAGCAGTTCTGGGGTCTCACCCTCCAGCTCTTGTCCTGGGAGAGGGGACTCAAGTACTCGGTGGGCTTTGGCAGGACAGAGACATAGGGCGAGCTGAGGGTCAACCAGCAACTGCTGGGAAGGGGGGAACCCGGGAGAGAGGAGGCTCAGCCCTCAGGCTGCAGGGGAGGAGCTGCCCAGAAGCTGGACGGTGAGCCTCAGCCTGAGCAAGCGGGAAGCCCACTCAAGACGGGGGGAGGCAGGAGAGCACTCAGGTCTGCAGAAGGTGCTGAACCCAGAGAGGGACACAAGGGCAGGGGCGGGTGGCTGTGAGCAAGAGGGTCATTGTTTATTTAAATGATATGAAATTTAACATTCAACCATTAACATAAAATGTTGTGTGTTTCCGTCCCTCTTAGCCTTTCTTCCTTCCTTTCTTTCTTACATAATCTTCCAACCCTCACATATGGGAAAAACTCTGTAATTTCCCATTATGTCTCCAGGTAAATCAAATTAAAAGAAAAGGAAGCCTACATTTACTAAGAGGAAGTGATTTTTTTTAAAAAAAGGATCTCAGTGCGTAGCAAAGCTCATTTTCTAATGAGTAATGTCCCTGTTTATTAATGTCTGGTGATTACAGAAATTTCCTAGAATCCCTGCAGCTCATGGAGGGGCTGGTGCGCTCACACCATACATTACAGACAATAAAACCTTTCCAAGCTGTTCCCAGAATTCACGGTTCTGGAGATCTTACTATTTTCTCATTTGTTCTTATCTAACTTGTTACACATAAGCAGATGGTCCCAAATGAAGTAAGCACCGGAAATGGGGCTCTTGTTAAAACAGTCATTCAGTTCCCTTTTTGGGGCCCCTTCTGTTTGCCTCCTGTCCCCCCCGGTCACCCCCACATACAGCCCAGGTCAGCAGTCTCCTGTTCCGGGCTCGCCCTCCCCACAGCAGGTGGGCGCAGACCCTTGAATTCTGGGGGCTCCTTTCCTTCCTTTGCACACAGATTGTCATTGGACTCCGGGCCCTCATCCTGCCCAAGGAGCCGGACTAGAGCGGCTTCCTCCAGCTCAGACAGGGGTTCTGGGCCGGCCCCTCCTGCACACAGCAGCTGCAGAGGCTGCCAGGTCCCCTGGGCATCGCAGATGGGGTGCCTATCCCCACCTCTGGGTCCCCAGCTGCTCCCTTATCTCCTCCATCTCTCTCCCCAGGAGGCTCCGGGCTCTCCTGGCCTCCCCCCTGGTAGGGGTTCCCTTCATGCAGCCTGGCAGGCAGGGCTCAGGGTTCCCAGCCTGGCCTCAGCCACCAGCTCCCTTTGTTCCCTCCGTTCACCCCGGGCTCTGAACCAAACGCACGGTGTGTGCTCGGTCATCACAGAGCTGGTTCTCTGGTTCTTCAGCAAAGACCTGAGACGGCCCAGGGGCTCCTGCCTCCCGCCCACCCAGCGGCCCTCCCTCCCAGGGAGCCCAGGCCACTCACTGAGGAGAAGTCTGGTGAATCCCAGGAGCCAGGAGGCTCTGCCCAGGAGGGGGTCTTCTGAGCAGGTGTCCATGGCTGGCCGCCTCCCTGATAGCTCTGTCTGGGGCAACGGAGCTGCAGAGGAAACATCTAGAATGCCCAGGCAAGAGAGGAGGAAAGGCTTGTCACCCAGATGAGCTCTAGGCTATTCCGCACCCCAAGGGCGGGGCTGACTGTTAGTTCCTGGACTCACTGTCTGGTCTAGAGCAAGCCATTCCCATCTCTCCTGTTATCTCTGCACCTGCTCTGAGGCCTCAGGAGATAATTGCAGAATAAATGTACGAACAGCCCCCCTCTAGGAGGCCCGGAGCTGGAGAGACCCCGTCCCTGTGCTCACAACCAGCTGGGTGGTCTCCCCTCCCCAGCCTGCACCCCTAGGAACCCTGACCTGGGTCTCTGGGTCCCACTCAGCCCAGGCCGCCCTGCTCACCAGCGCCAGCCGATGGACAGCACAGAGTCACGTCCTAGAGCCAAGGATGCAGGGCCTCTCCTGCTTTGGGCCTGTCCTCTGTCTTTACACCATTTCACGAGTCACGTTTCCTTTCTGTTTTTCTAGTAACTTCCCTGTCAGTGTCTAAGTGAGAAGCTAAGAGCAGGAGAACACAGCACTCCTGGGAAGTGTCCCCCCCACACCCCAATGCACATGAGACCATGTCCCTACTGCTGTTGCCCCAGGGCCCTGCCCCCCCCCCCCCACAGCACCGAGCCCACCCCCACCGGACCAGCGCCACAGCCCCCCTTCCCTGTGAGGCTTTGCCGGCCCTGGGCCCGTGCTCACACACAGGCAGGGGTGGAGAGGGACATGCGCCTCTGGCCCCAGGCTCAGCAGCCTCAGACTCACGGCCGCCTACGTAGGCTCAGGCCTGGCCTCTTCTTTCAGGATGGGTTCCCACAACCTCTGAGAACCCTGTCCTCCCGGGGACCCGAGGGGAGCAGCTCCATCACTCACCCCTGGTCGGTGCCCCGTTCCCTGCCCCCTGGGCTCCCCCTCATCTGCTCAGACCCTCAGATGCCAAGGCTGGACCCCAGGACTGGCCCAGGGGCCCCGCCCTCAAGGTGGTCAGCCTGGTGGCCGTTAAATCCACTTTCTGGTTGTGAGACCCGAGTCTTGAAGGTTTGGACCACCCGCAGAGGTCACACAGCAGAGCCAGAGTCAGGGTCTGGACTCCTAACAAGGAGCTCTGAGAAATCCTGCCTCACCGCCACTGTCCCATCCCACTGTGCGGTCTCTAGCAAGTCACCGCGTCCCGTCTGGGCTCCCCCGACCTGCTCTGCGCCCCTCAGACCAGAGAGCACTCAGCAGTGCCTTGTTCCCCCGCTCCCAGCCAGTGATGGGAGATCCCTTCCATGGGCCGTCCCGGAGCCTGTGGGTAAAAAGTCCTCGGATGGAGTCCTGATCTGGGCAGCTCCTCCCCAGGTCCCTTCAGGGTGATGGGGACCACGTCAGCTGTGCCCCTGTCCCCGTCCCTACAGCCCTGGGAGAGTCCTCTCAGGGTGAGGACTGTTTGCTTGTGGAAACCACAGCTTGGGGTTGGGCACAGGGCCCAGGAGGGAGCCCCCAGCAGCTGCCGGCCGGGGACCCTGGAGGGTCACCCAGCTCACGTTCCATGCTGGGGCAGCCCCTGGGACTCGTTACAGCTCTAGGGCTCCGGTAATTCCAGACCCGAGTCCCACCCACCTGGAGAAGCCACACTGAGGGGAGGGAGCCCGGCCTGACCCAGGCTCTGTGGATCCCCATTCACAGCCCCTGGATTGTGCCGTGGACTTTTGAGCCCCTCCGCGGGGACACAGAGGGGAGGAGGAGCCCCGGCAGGAGAGTTAACTGGGAAATAGCTCCCCATTCAGAGGAGGCCAGCTCCAACCCTTACAGACCTGAGAGAGGTCGCCCCAGCCCCAGCCTGTGCACCTGCTTCTGCTCCCTGGGGTAAGACCCTTCTGTCCTGTTGTCCCCATCACGTGTGCTGACCCCTCCAGAGGCAGCTCATAGGGCCCAGCTGCCTACACTGTCCTGCCCCAGTCTGGCTCTTGACCTCCCCCTTCTGATGGGGGCCTGGGATCCTGTGCTCAGGGGAGGCAGGTGGCCCCACCGTCAGGCTAGTGCAGGTGCAGGGTGGGCAGCTGAGAGGGGAGTGTTTTGCCTCCCCCTGTCCCAACCCTGCCTGTGAGGACAGGGTGGAGTCATATATGTGTTGGTAAGACCAGCAGCTTTCCCCTAATCTGGGCGTGGCAGCCATCACTGGTGTCCGTTCAGCAGTGTTTACTGAGGACAGGTGTGCCTCGGGCGGCCCCAGTGACCATCTGCTGCCACCTCTGAACCCGCAGTGGCTTCCCAGGCAACCAGACCTGCCCAGCTCCTGCCCTGGGACAGACACTCCACCCGAGGGCTCCGCCCAGCTTCTGGGGAAGGGAGGGAGAGCTGCTCTCTGCGGGTTCCCTTGGGGCCCTGAGAAGTCAGGGGTATGCTGTCACCAAGTAAGGGCACAGCCTATCCCATCCTGGGCAGTGCCCCACGTCTTCAGGACCATGCACAGCCCATCAGGTCTCAGAGCAAAGACACGTCTGTGCCAGCCATCTTGCTGTCTGGCGGAGACACAGCGTAGACACATTGTAGGACTGAGGTTCAGGTAATGACCTCAAACACAAGAAGAGAGTGGACACGAGCACTTGAACCTGAGAAGCATCTGTGCTCTGTTCGAAGACTGCGGCCCTGGAGTGAGCTGGAGGTGGACGCTGGGAGCTGTGGGTTCCTGGGGCCCTGGCCCATCGCCCTGCTCTGCCCATGCCCCCAGCCCACGGGGTGCTGCTAAGCGCTCCCGGGGGCTCTTTAGCAGCAGGAGCCCCGTCTCCAGTGTTGCCGGTCCCCATGGGGCAGACACCCACCTGTGGCTCAGTTCACAGGACCCCCTGCACCCCAGGCCACGGAGCTGGGAAGGAGGCGTGACACCAGCGCCCAGCGGCCAGGGCCACCTCCAGCTCGCCCCTGTCTGCGGGGAGCCTGATGGGTCCTCGGGCAGGACGCGGTTTTCCCTCAGCCTGGACCCCCAACACCAGCCCACCTCCTCATCAGCCAGGAAAGGAGGCTCTCTGGAAGCAGCAGGAAAGCTCGCTGTCCGTGGCGTGTCCGTCTGCAATGTGGCCATGTCCAGAGGACTCCCAAGAGCAGTTGTGACTGTACTTCTTTCCCACCTTGAATCTGAACTCTCCCCTTCAATAAGCAGAGCGGGGGCTCCTTGCTCTCACCAGCCCTCCCCCTGGACCGGCCTGCAGGGCTCAGGTTGGGTGGCTCCCCGTCTCCCTCCCAGCAGCCTGGCCGGGCTGAGGGCACACAGTGGGTCTGTCTCCAGGAGCCCAGTGTGCTGGCGGCCGGGCTCTGGGAAGAGAGACGGAGCTGCCCCTCCTGCTGCCACCGCGAGCGGTGCTGGGCAGGTCTACGGCAGCCTCATCTGCACGCAGGATGGGCCGGCTCGGCAGGTGCGCTGAGAGGACAGAATAAATGTGGTGCCAAAGCCCCCCTCCACAGTCAGCTCCTGCAGACATAGCGCTGCTCCCTCTGCACCCTCGGGGAGAGGGGCTGAGCCAGAGCTGAACAACGTGGCCGAGGGGGGCTGCACTCAGCACTGCCCCAGGGCTGCAGGGGTCCTGGGTTTGATGGGAGGGAGACTTTGGGAGAAGAGGAGGGAGCCCGTGTCTGTGAGAACCCAGACCACAGGGTCTGCGAGGCCATGTGTTGTCTGGTTGGAGACTGGGAGTGGGCATCAGGGCATGGGTGTCATGATGAGCTGTGTGACCTTGGACGAGTCACTAATCCTAAGGAACCCAGCACCCTCATCTGTAACCTGGTGATCAAGATCTCTGAGCCTTCAGATCAACCTTCCGTGAGTGCTGGTTGCCCTCCTCCTGTCTCTTGACCCCCCTTCCCATCCCCATTCCCACACCCTGATACTTACCCTTCTCTGGCCTGGAGTAACCCGTGGGTCCTCCGTGGCTCCTCTTTCTCTCCCCGAGTTCAGGGATGACACCCAAGTCCCCACAGGGTCCTGCAGCCCCAGGGGAGACTCTCAATCCTGACTTGTGCTCAGGACTCCTTGTCCGCATGCTGGAAATTACTACAATATTCACTAACGTGCAGCAGGTGGTGATGCCCGTGCTGACACAGTGATGTCAGGAATGGCACACAAACTAATATGCTGGGTTATTCGTCTGTAATAAGGCTGCCCTGTCTGGGGACGGGTGTCAACCCAGGAGCCCAAGCACACCCCCTTGCCATTCACAGGGTCTCCTCCCACAAAGGGGGCTTGCTGGGTAGACCCGGAGCGCTCAGGGTGGGGTGGCTTCTCTTACACTAGGGCTCTTCCAGAGACTTCCATCCCACCTGTACTCAGCTCCCTGGTGGGCAGAGAGCTCATGACCCTGAGCCCGAAGACCTGCGCTGGGCAGCGTGGCTTCCATGTGGACAGCGGGCTTCAGGCTGGAAACCCTCCTGGAGGTGCAGGGACTCAGTCCGCGGCCGGGGGTGTGTGCTCTCGGACCAGACACCGTGAGGCTGACTTTCCTCTTCCCCCCCTTCCCTGCATGTCCCTGGACACAGGGCTGGACGTCCCCGCGTCCAAGCTCTCAGCACAGTGGGGATGTGGGGCTGCTGCAGGAGTCGCTGGGGGAGTCCCTGGGCCTGTGCGGGGCCGGTGAGGTCACCCCACCCCAGGAGACCCCTGTAAGCTCCAGAATGCCCTTGTAGGCACCATCACTCTGCCCGGTTCCCAGGCTCGGATCCTGGGGGCCACGTCCGACCTCCCCTCCTCCCATACCCACATCTCACCCATCAGCAAGGCCTGTCGATTCCAAAGTATTTCACAATCCCCCCGTCACACCCCCTCCTCCGTGTCTCCATTCTTCCCATCGAGAACCTGGAGCTCCTCTGGCTACACTGTCCAGGCCCGTGAGGTAGGAGGGGGCAGGGCCGCATTCGAAGCCCAGCTCTTTGGCTCCAGATCGCCCGCTTCTGAGTCGAGGCCGAGCCACCAGCAGCCCCTCCGCCGGGTCCTCTCCCAGGCTGCACCCTCCCCGTCCAGCCCTGCCCCGTGTCCTCCACACACGGCCACCTGGGCCTCTCCACCAGCCTCACGCCCTGCCCCTGCCCCGCTCAGGATGCTTTGCGGACCCCCATCCCTCCTAGATGAACCCGGTGCTCCCGGGGGCTCAGGCCGCCTCCCCAACCCCTCTCCCTGCTGCTCCCCTCATTGCCCTGCAGCCCCGAGCCCGGGGCAGCTCCTCCAGCACTGTGAGCAGGCTCCCAGCTCGGGGCCTTGGTTCACGTCACCTCTGCCTGCAACGTCCTTCCACGGACCTGCACGGTTCCCACTCACCCCTACTCAGCCTCTGCCACCTCCCCAGAGTGACCCATCTAGAACAGCAGCTCCCCTGCCTGACTCTGCTTCTTGTGTTTGTCCCACTGGCCACTGATCTTATATCTACTTGGTCACTGGCTTATTTCCAGGGTCCTCCCCAAAATACAAGCCTGGGGATTGATTTTGTTCACTGTGTACCCCCAGCACCGAGCACAACAGTAAGCACTCCATAAACAGGCTATGTTGGTGGGATCGCCTAGTGGTTAAAACTCGGATTCTAGAGGCAGACCTGCTATCGGGCCTCAAATCCCAGCTCTGGGCCTTTTTTTTTTTTTTTTTTTTAAATTCATTTATTTGACAGAGAGAATGAGAGAGCACAAGCAGGGGGAGCTATAGAGGGAGAGGGAGAAGCAGGCTCCCCACTGAGCAGGAAGCCCGATGGCAATGGCGGGCTTGATCCCAGGACCCTGAGATCATGACCTGAGCTAAAGGCAGATGCTTAACCATGTGAGCCACCCCGGCGCCCCTAGGCCTTACTGTCTTTGCACAGGACTGATGGCTCCTGCTCGTCAGGATCCCTTGGGCTTGGGTGTCCTCGCTGTGGACATTTCTGAGGTCAGGACACACGTTTGCACTGACGTTGCCTAGCGGTCCATAAAGGACTGATGTATCGATGTCACCCATACAGTGTAGCTCTGAGGACACCCAGTAGCCACTGTGAACAGTGAGAAAGTAGGATGGGCTCCACTGGAGCAGAGGGGCCGTGGGACACACAGGTGGAAGGGAGACTTTGAATCTGGAAACATCTGCTCCAATTTTCAATCCTACATGTACAACATGAGCTCCGTCATCAGGAGGTCCCTGCCAGAGAGAACACGGAACAATTTATTTCCTCTGTGTGGTTAATTTTTAAAAATTTAAGCTAAGAAAACTTCTGACTGCTTTTTCTTGAAGTAGACTCTAGCCCAATGGGGGCTCGAACTCACCACCCCCAGATCTAGAATCGCATGTTCTACCGTCTGAGTGAGCCAGGTGCCCCAGACTACCTTTGAAATTAGGTATTACTGGATGAGTACATAATGCTAGGCTCCAATTCATGTGGTTTTTGATTTAATCCTGTGAACAGCTTGCTGAGGTCAGTCCCATCAGCTTCCTCACAGGGCTCAGCACAAATCAGGGGCACAGAGAGGCTGGGTGACTTGCCCAGGTCACACAGCCTGGAGGGGGAATCAGGCAGGAGCTGCAGCTGTGAGTGCTCCAGGTGGGGACCAGGCGGGAAGTGCCTCAGGGTTCCCTGCACCCCACTCATCCTCTCAGAGTGTCTCCACCTGCCTGAAACGGTGACCATCCACTCCGGAGAAAAGAACGCCGCCCAGAGAGGTGAGGAGGCAGGGAGGGACAGGGTGACACACACCTCACTGGGGAGCTGGTGTGCTCTGACTTTTCTCTGTCCTTCGAGGCAGGTTCCACTTCCAGGGATCAAAACATTCTCTCAGGGGCCAGGTGTGTCCCCCAAATGACCTGTCACCCCAGGAAACCCTGTCCCATCTCACCTCCCTGGGCAATCTGCCTTCACGTCTCAGGCTCCGTCTCAAGGGTTGGGGTGGGGGCCCCTCTCTCCTCCTGAGGCTGTTCCACCCCAGACACCTGGATCACGAGCTCGGATCTCAGACATAGGACCCTCAAGGGTTCCCCCATTCCTTACGGTATCTCAACCCAGGCCCAGTCCCAAAGAACGCTGACCCAACCCAGTTACAATCTGGACCACCAGATCCCCCGCCCTAACCCGAGTCTGCACCCTCCTACATCAGGACCTCATCCGGGATTGCTCACCTGGGCTCCTACCTTCCAGGCTGGCCTCCTAATCCCTGACTCCTGGCTGCACCATTAGGTCTGTACCTCTACCCCTGTTGACCTGCCAGCCACTCCCAGGTTCTCTGGCGCTGACCACCCCGACCTGCCCCTGTGGTGGGTCTGGGGGCAAAGGGAGAGGTTCCGTAGCCCCGCCCCCCTGGGCAGCACCTGTGCCCCCAAAGCATCCTCCCTCCAGGCCCTGAGAGCAGACACCAGCGCCACCTGGTGGCCGAGGACCAAACTGCCGCTAGAGACTTCCTGCAAGAAGCCTTCCCACCTCAGCTCATCTGCACACACAGGTCATGAGCACAAACTGTGTGCAGCAGGGGAAGCAGAGACAGGAAGCTAAGTCGTTGTCCTAGGGAAGCCCACAGGCTGGACGGAGACAAAAGCACAGATGCTTCAGGGAAGGGGGAGGAGCCTCCACACAGAGGCTCCTGGGCATTTTCTTTCATCCGGGGAACAAGAGCAGCACAGGGGACAGGGAAACAGCAGGAAGGGGAACAGAAAGAGACTGAACACCATCCACAGGGGACATGACCACACAGGCGATGTGTGTACCTGTGGGTCTGCCAGCCGCCCCACTCCTGTCTGTCTGTCTGTCTGACTGATACTTAAGCAATTTAGGAAGGGATATCTCACAGACTACAGAAGAGACTCTTTACTCTGAGAAGGAGATGGAGTTCCAGTCACAGGAAAATGGAGAAAAACCACTGGAGAGACGTTGGTGCCACAATCCTTACAGGATCCGTGTTCCTGGCGTTCACGCTCCAAGTGCCCTCCTGGAACTCACAGGACACACGGAAAAGGACCAAATCCGATCCCATGAAAGGCTGGGAAGGGCTCTGCATTCTGGTGGTTTCTGCCAACAGTCCTGTGTCCTGCCTCTAGGAAACGTGCAAATATATGTCCAAGACCTTTCCCCTCGCAGACTTACAGAGAACTGCACTTAAATATGAGGATGTGATATCATGTCCTTCGATTGTTTTAAATATTATACCTTTATTTATTGATGTATTTATTTCAAGTGTGCTCCCCACCGAACGTGAGGCTTGAACTCACAACCGAGGAATCCAGACCTGAGATCAAGAATCAGATGTTCTATCAACTGAGCCCCCAGAAGCCCTAAAAATTATTCTTTGAAATAATCGACAGTAGTAGCTCCCTTATTTCCGTCAACTTTGACTCTTGATAAAAATGAGTTCATCACGAGCCGGCCCTGCCCAAGTCTGCTGGACTCACGTCGTGTTCCCAGGAAAGCGTCTTATGTGCCAGAGTTGAAGGACAGAAAGGACATCCCTGGGAGACCCACCTGGCCCCAGCCACGCCCCTGTCCTTCCCCAGCACGGGGGACACCGTGCAGCCTGGTTGCAGGGGCAGGTAAGGTGACGTCCCCGTGGCCGAGGCAGGGACACCTGCCCCCTTTCTCTGGGGCACGTCTGGCCCCCGTGGTTGTGGGCAGCCCAGAGCACACACCCGGATCTGCTGGGGGCACAGGTGGCTGCCGGGGCTGTCCTCATGCTGCCATGCTCACAGTTCTCTGAGACTGGGGACAGACGCTGTGTGGGCACAACAGGGGCAGAGCTCTGGGGACAGAGGAACAGCCTGGATGCAGCTGCTTCTCCAAGAAAAACCCCAGCTGGGCTCCCTGTGGGCTAACCCTCCCTCCCCCACAGGCTCCGGGACCCGAGTCTGGAGCTCCATCATTTGTGGGTAGAAGAGGAAAGAGATTCGGATGGGGGAGGACACTCAGGGGGCAGCGTGTGAAATGGTTCACGGTCTCTGACAGGTCACACGACCGCCAGGAGTTTCTCCTCCTTAAGCAGCTGCCAGGGAGACAGGAGAGAGGCTGTCCCACCCCTGTCACTGCACTCGGAACTCCAACACAACGCACACAAGTGTGATCATTTGACAGCAAATACGGTGACCAGAGTTTCCAATTTGCATGTGTGTGTTTCCCAGTGAGGACGAGCCTCGCTCGAGTCGTGCACCTGATCTGACTCTTCTCGGCATGAACTGAGCTCACGCCCTTTGCTTGTGTAGCGACGATGGTGGCCCTACTTCTCTCACTGATGTGCGGGGGGACCTGAGCTTTTGTAAAGGCTCCCTCAGTATCTGCTTCTGTGTGGAGCGAGAGGGGGAGGGAGCACAGGAGAGTGTGCGATCTCTCTGCTGCCACGACCAGAATCTTAGAGCCAACTCGGGGCAGAAGCAGAATGAGTGACCAGTGGGTCTGACTGCAGAGCCCAGGCCCTCTCTGCACCATGAGGAGCTGTGGGGACAAGGGTGGGTCCAGGTCACCAAGTGGAAGCCTGGTTCACACGAGGCCACCTGCTGGGCCCCCACCCCACAAGAGACTAAAAACAGCTCTAACCACGCGGAAAGGTCACAGGCAGATAAGAAGGGAAAGTCCCCTTATCCTGCCCCCCCCCATAGATGGTGTCACAGCCCAGCTGTCCCGAATACGGGGGCCACGGGAGGCTGTCCTGGCCCCTCACCCACTCACACGCCCTCCTCAGCTGGGAGCCAGGACACAGGCAGGCTGGGGGGTGGGGAAGGGGTGCACACATGGGGCTGAGATTGCAGACACAGCTCCGGGGACAAAGCCGGACTCTGGAAAGTGAGACCCTGAGCCACTCGGGGGGGGGGGGGTGGTGATCTCAGCCTCGGCCCCCGGAGCAGGGCAAATACCTGCCTTTCCTTAGAGAGGTTTGAGGTGGTTTCCCCATCCCGGGGAGTTTGAGGGCGTCCCAGACAGACCCTAGTCCCCCCTTCTCTCCTCAACCCTTCAAGACTCTGGAGAAACCAGGATGTTGATACCAGCAAGTCCCCTGCTGCCCACCTGCCTCCCTCACACCTGCCTCCTGCACGCCCCGCCACAGCCACCCCGGAGCTGCCCTCTGACCTGCCCCTCCACCCAGGAGTGGGCGACCTGGAGCCTCAGGATCTGGGAGGGGAACCAGCTGCTGCTCAGGGAGTCCATCACTGTGGGACCCACATCCTGGTCACACCTGCTCTTTCCTGTTTCCTACCAGGCAGTGTGACGTGGTCAACCTGTGTTCCCCGCAGGGCACCTCCTTCCTTTGAATCCTTGGACACCCCACTGGATTCACTCTGCCTGCTGAGACATACAGATTTGAAAAATAAGAGTTTTTCTATTATGAGAATCATCCAAGTTCATTATGTAAAATGTGGAAAACAGACAGTTATACACGTCAGATAACCAGAAACTGAAGTAACTTTGAAGGGATATGCTGATGTTCCCTCAAATGATTGGACCCCTAGGAGCTAAACCATGATGTCAGGACCCTTGATTTTCATGGATTTACAATCCACTTTCTGGTGTTTTTCTGTGCAGGGACATCTAGTGCACCTGCTACTTCCTTCTCACTTGGTCACATCGCCGTGGTGGAATCGCCACGGGAGATCAGCGTGAGCACAGACGGACGGAGACACGATCCTGGCAGCTATGATCACAGCACAGCTGAGCTCCCGCGGCTGGATGCACACGGAGCGGGTCGGATCACAGGAGATCCTGGCAGCTTGTCTTGCAGAACCAGCGGGCAGCTCTGAGCAGGTCGTCTGCAGGGACAGTGATGTTCAACTTCAGGAGATCTGACAGGGGGCTTGGGTGGGCTCTCCTGCAGCCCAGATGAGGGACAAATGGTTTCTGAGCAAATGTGTCTCATCTTCCAGCAACAGTTACTGAACAGCCACCAGGAAGCAGCTCTGTCTGCGACACAGGGGATGGGACGGAGAACAAGGCGAAGCTTCTGGCCTCGGGCTGCCTGCAGGCTAGTGAGGGAGACGTGACCCTGAAACGCAGGACGCCCCAGAGCACGGGCAGCACTTGTGAGCAGCGCAGGGAGCAGCTGAGAAAGGGAAGTGAGAAGAGGAGAGGGAGTTCCTCACACAAGCTCTATCTGCTCACTTTTGCAAAGAAATCAGGAAAGCAGGACCGACAGGCTTGGAGAGGCTCCCCTGGAGGAGAGTCGAGCAGGACCCAGGGTCTGGTCTATCCCACTAACGCCCACGACTGTGGAAGTTTGGAAGGGAGTGAGATGGCAGAGGGAGTGGAGGTGCCAGAGACACGAGGGTCCCTCTCCACTCCACCTGGATGGGGACGCAGTAGAAGGAATGAGATCCACTGAGAGAGTTAGGGACATCTCAGGTCCCCTCCACCCAGATTTTGTCTTCTGCGTCATGGAGCCATTCAGATTCCCTTCACAGAGAGTCCCCGAGGACCCAGTGAGTTAGCAGCGAGCAGAACGGTCAGAACAGTGCGAGTCACAGAGCGGCACTCAGCCAGCGCTCACGGTTACGAACTCACAGGGTCCATGAATAGCTCTCAGCACGGGACTGACCGCTGGGTGGTATTCAGACGGTCCAGGCGGGATACTGGGAATTCACCAGGGCTCGTCCCAGGGGCTGTGGGTCTGAAAGGCAGTTGGATGTCGTAGAGACCAGGGGCAGAGCGGGGGCCGTCTGGGGTTGACACATAGCTGAGGCTGAGTGGTCCTGAAACAGGTTTGTTTACTCAGTTTCCCCCCTTGATCTACCCCTGTGTGTGTCTCAAGGTGACCTTTTGGAACGATTTAGCACAGAAATAACTGACGGTGGGTCCATCCAGTCCCTGCTCAGAGCCTCAGAGGTGGAGGAGGCAGGACCCGAGCTGCAGGCGTCATGCTCACGAGACAGGTGTCCCCGGAGGGCGGGATTCTCCTGCTTCTTCCCATTAAATCGTAACTGTGGCCTGGCCTGGCCTGCGGACCTCACTGTAGACAGTGGTGAGAGGCTTCTCCTCTTCTAGATCAGGGGCACCCCTACCCTGGAATGCAGAGAGAGGGCTCCTGGAGCAGCTGAGGGACAGAGCCGCCCAGAGGGACCCACACAGACCCAGTGCTGCTGACATGACCTCCCCCAGCACCCAGCACTGCATGGGGCCCGAGGAGAACTTTCTTAGTGAATATCGCGTTGTCTGGAAAGGGTTACCGAGGCATCCAGGCCAGATCGTGCAGATGACTGGGATTGAAGACACACACCCAGGCACAGAGGGACTGGGGAGAACCCAGGTGCCCCCTCCCCCAGCCTTACCCTGTCCCTCCTGTCTCCAGACTCCCGCTGGCTCAGCTCTGCATAGTGGATGTCACCATCCGGGTCCTTGTGGTCCTCCTGCGATCCTGCACCTGAGTCATGCACAGACGGAGCTGGAGTCTGAGCCTGGAAACCTGGACCCTCCCCCTCCATGACCCCACGGCCATGGCCACACCAGCCAGCCTCCTGCGGGACATTCCCTGAGCCGCAAAATGCAGGAGAGAGCTAGCTCCAGGAAGAGTGGGGGATGGAGGGGTCTGGGCTCAGGAAGGAGAAGTGCAACCTGCCTCTCCCAGAGTCCACGTTCTTCTTCTCCCCATGTCTCTTCCGAAGGTACAGCCCAGCTCCCAGGATCAGCAGCACGATCGCAACAGCCACCAGGATGCCTGGCAGGGGGTCAGCAGTGATCTGTTCTGTTAGAAATGTTTCCATGACACAGAAAGAGTGAGGAAGGTTAAGGCAAGAGAGCAGTGAAGACGCCCGTGGCCGTGCACACAGAGACGTCTGAAGGGACCTGGTCAGAAGCTGAAGAGGGAGGACCACGGCAGGTGTTTTCCCTCAGCCAGTGCGCGAGCTCCTGCTTGGGGCCAGGGTGCTGAGAGGAACGGGACATGGTGCCTGCCCTTGAGGAGACCCTCAGTGGGGGGAGGGCTGAGAACATGCCAGAGGCAGCCAGCCAGAGCCATCCCAGGGCACAAGAGCTTTACAGCTTGCATCCAGGTCTTCATGGAGGGCCTCCTGGAGGAGGTGATGGAGAAACCTGGTCTTCAGGGAGGAGTAGGAGATTCTCCGATATTCAGGGTTGGGGGACATTCCAGGAAGGAGATACATGAACAGGAATGTCTGTGTCATCTCTCCAGCCCTGGGAGCTGCCAGCACCCACTGGGGCAGAAGGGAGAGGGACCAGGCAGAGGGATCCGGGAAGGAGGATGAGAGGGAGGAAGGAGCCTCTCTCCAGAGGGCCCAGTGGGTCACTGAGCCATGAGCTTCCTCTGGGATCAGAGATGCTGAGGCACCAGGTTCCCCCGCAGCTGGTGTAGGAGGGGGTGGAAGGACGAGGGGGCAGGCGGGGACCCAGGTCATCGTTCATCCAGGGACACACTGACTGGAGCAGACTTCCCGAGGCCGAGGGTGGGACAGGCATGCAAAGGAGAAGCAGACACGGCCCCTACCCTTCAGTGTTCAGGCTACAGAGGAGACTAATTCTGGCCCAGAGCATCACTCTCCGTGTGGGGCCCTGACTGCTCCTTAGAGGAGATGAGGTGTGAGGGCAGGACAGCGGCAGCTCCTGCAGGGCCCTGAGCCATTGAGGCTGAGGAGCCCCTGTGCAAACTCTCTTAATGCTGGAACTGCACCCAGAAGCCGTTCTGTGGGACTGCAGGGGTCACGGGCCCCGAAGCAGCTGCAGTGAAGTGGTCCCTGGACGGGAATAAGTGGGGGAGTGGAGGACCCCTGACTTGGAGGGGCTGAGGGCAGAGGGAGGGGCCTGAGCAGAGGCTGGAAGGTGAGAGCAGGACACACTCGGGAATGCAAGCAAGCAGGTGGGTGTGAAGCGTATTCCTGAGGCCAGAATTGGTCAGAGGAGCCCTGAGCCCTGCGTCCTACAGGAGTTCCTGGCTAAGACCCCTCAGAGGGCACAGAACGCTGACACCTTCCAAATCACTTTTCCTGAAAACTACCCTAGACACTCACGGGATGATGGATGAAGGTGGGAGAGGTACCTGCTGGTGTTGACTGGACCAGCAGGGTTGAGGGGAGGAGAGCAGCAGGGGAGGGACAAGAAAGGGCAGAAGCGCATAAGGTATGCCTGCCGGTGTCATGGACGGGGTGACCCGGTGGCAGGTGATAACTAAAATATGGTGGGACAGGAGCCGGGAACCCTCACCTATGGCCGCATGAGCTCAGGGAGAGCCCCTTCCCTCTGGCAGCATGCACTCACCGTGGCCACAGACGTCCCCAAGGACCCTGGTGGCAGTTTTCTGGTCCACCTGGTTGCGGACGACACAGGTGAGGCTGGCACTGGGCTGGCTCAGGGGCAGGGTCATAGCCAGGGTCCAGGGGTTGGGGACTGGTCCCGGGGCCGGTCTCTGCTCCAGCTCCTTGGGGAGGCCCTCGCTCTCCCAGGACACAGTCAGGTTCTCCCTGGTTCCCGTGGTGTCACACTCCACGGTGACATTGCACCAGCCTGGTGTGAGGGATGGAACCGTGGCCCGGATCTGGGGAAGGGGCACGGGCTCTGTGGTGGGAGAGACAAGAGGACAGAGGCTCACGTGAGTGGAGAACATCACAGCTCCTGCTTTCTCCTGCGGATTCTCCCTGACGCTCTGGCTTCCTCCCCCGAAGGATGATGCCTGCAGTTTACAGATAACTCAGAACAGACCCAAATATACAGCAGGTGCCAAAAAGGCTGGGAGACGCTGAGTTCAGCTCTATGTGATTTCACTAGATGGAGCAATTCTTAAAAATCTCCCCTGAAAAAATAAATGCTAGCGCCCCATCCCAAACCCAATTAATTGTAAGAAGTGGGCGTCCACTAGAAGCACGAGAATTTGGGACTGGATTTGTCCTTGTCCAGGCCCCAGTCCTGCTTCTCCTGCTCGGATGGTGCCTGGGACTGCGCAGCCCATGGAGCAGATGGTCATTGGGCAGCTCTGGGAGCCCGGATGTGGACCGTGGGCTCCCATCGGGAGAGACTCTGCTGCAGGACACATTGGTGCCCCTACGATTGGCCACCACCAGTGTGGCTGGAACATGCACTGAACTTGGGGTCTACACAGGAACACAAGGGACAGACCGACAGTCAGTCTGGGGAATCTCTCAGACCTGAGCGGCACAGGCCACTCTCTCTGGAGCAGGACGTCTCCCTGCGCAGGGGGGAGTGTGGGGAGAGAGAGCTGCTCACTGAGCTTCTGAGGAAGGGCTGACCTGTGAACGTCTCCTACGTCTGTGGAGGGTTAGAGCCGGACCCGTGAGTCTGAGTGAGCTGCCTCGGGCCGGTGCTGAGAAGGACGAGGGGACGGGGCAGGGAGAACCACAAGTGGGCTTCCACATCCTGCTAGGTGACGAGAGTCCCCAACCATGTCCACGTGCTGACCCTCAGAACCTGCAAGTGTCTTAGGTTCCATGACAAAGGGAAGCTGAGGCTGCTAACCAGCGGACGCTAAACCAGAGAAGGTCTGGATTCCCAGATGGGCCCCAAGTGATCACAGGTCCTTGCAAGTGTAGGGAGGGAGGAGGGGAGGAGGGAGGGACGCAGGGCCAGAGGGACTCATCCCTCCAGTGCCGGCTGTGAAGAGGGAGGAAGGGCCATGAGCCAGGGGATGCGGGCGCCACTAGAAGGAGAGACAGGAACAGAAATGGATTCTCCCCAGAACCTCCAGAGAGGAGCAGCCCTGCCAACACCTGGACCTCATGGCTGAGCCTCTGGGGTCTAAGTCCTACCCCGCAGCCCAGGAGGACACTCAGGTGGTGGTGAGGTCAGCCCCTGAAGGTCAGTCACCTGTTACAGCAGCACTAGACAGCTGACAGTCACACTGAGCACCCTGAGTGCTATGGGGACAGTGAGTGTTATGGCCAAGTCCCCATTTCCCCCCGCTCCGTGTTCCCCTCCTGAGGCACAGAAGTGATTCATCCCCGGTGTGAACCTCAGCTCTGCCTGCGTTTGTGCTGAACACACGGCATCTACTTCCAGGGGAGAAGATCGAGTCTGAAGGCTGTGGTCTGTAAGGGATCCTGCCATCGGGGTGCCTGGACACTCCAGGGACAGAGGATGGAGGTCAGCTATGGGGCTGGGGGAGGGGCTGCCACATACCATAGACCGTCAGGGGGAAATCCTGGTCAGTTTGTGTTTCGTTACTGTAGCAGACTCGAGCCCGGTACAGCCCGCTGTCCTCAAGGGTCAGCTTGTCCATCTTCAGCGTTGTTATGTTGAGTACATGGACCCTCTTCTCAAACTTGTCCTGGAAGTTGAACCATTCTGGATCATCTGACCCAGGAACGACCTGCAGTATGGCTGTCCAGTGGGACCCTAATGCAATGCCCCAAAACATCTTCTCCAGCTTGACTCCTGGGGGTAACTCTTCATTTCTGATCACATGAAACAACACAGAATCTCCCTGCATCCTCTTCAGAGAAACTGGGATTCCAGAATCCTCCACTCTGGAACCACGGACTCCAGAGCTCTGGGTCAGAGCGCCGCAGACGCCTAGGGCACAGGACACAGGAAATGTGAGAGGTTTTCGTTAGGAATAAAGGAGGAACCCCTAGAACCATCTTCTTCATGAGATCCGTCCCGTGTGCTCCCGAGACTCTTGGAAGGCGGGAGAGAGCCATGAATGGGAGGTGGGGCTGGGATCCCTCCTGGTCCCAGGGATGTGTCCCCTTGAACAGGTCCTGCGACCTTGCTCACCTGCGGTGCCCTGACCCCCGGCAGCGCGAGCAGGAACGTCAGGAGAGGTCGGAGCAAAGCACAAGCATGTTTTCGGTCCATACCAAGTGCATTAGTGCAGGAGGCAGCCTCTCACAGGGCTGCAGAGACCCTCCTGCCTGCAGGCCGGGCAAGCTCTGCCCCTGGAGTAGGGGCCGCCCCCGGGACTGGCCTCTGAGGAGCAGAGTGCTGCTCACGTGATGGACGGCCCTCAGGGACAGCAGGTCCTACACGAGGGTGACACCGTCTTGCTGTCACCCTGTGTCCTGCTCGCTGTGACGACGCCGTCGGCTGTGTTATGGGCAGCCCTGTGGAGAGGCCCCCATGGGGAGGGATGGACGGCAGCCTCTGGCCAACAGCCAGGGAGGGATGAGGCCCCAACTGGGCCCACACAAGCTGTACAGGGCCGGGCTGGACAACACTGTTACCAGGTCCCTCCTAGCACGTCAGGACACAAATGCCATGGGTCCCCCTGGCAAGGCGCTCCATGCCTCTCATCAGAAATTAAATTGGCCAAAACCTTGATTTTGGTGTCTCAGCTCCAAAACCGTGAGACAGTAAGATTCTGTTGTTTAAGGTGCCAGGTACACTGTCTTGTTTCGGCCGTAGGAAACTGAGGCAGGAGCCCAGGGAGTGCAGCCCCCACCCCTTGTGGACCCGGTGAGGGGTCCTGGGGACCCAGGCCTGGGCTCTTGGCCAGGATGTCCACAAGGTGTGAGCTCTGGGGTGACACAGACCCTGGTTCAAGGTCCAGATCCGCTCTTTACCGGCTGAACAGCCTTGGGTGACTTCCTAAACTGCCTAAGCCTGGAGCTCCCATGTGGGAACCCCGGGGACAAGGGGTGAGCGTGTCTACGGGGCTCCTGCCGGGATTCAGTGTGACGACACATGAGAAAGCGCCCACAGGAAGTGTCTCCTTGTCGTTGTCCCTACTGTGTCAGGGCTGGCGGTGGGTTTTACAGGTAGCGGGACCCACCTGCTGCTCGCTCATCTGAGACCACACGTTCGCATGAACGGGATCCCCATTCCCCACGTGTCAGTGGCTCTGTCAGATTCTGAGCGTCTAATGATAGCAGGACAACCCACCGAATCCGGCAGGTGGCAGAGCGTTGTCCCCATTCCGAGGATGAGAAGCTCTCATTTCAGCCACACTCAGCAGCTTTTAAACTCTCGAATTTTAAGCACATTGTGCTTTCCAGTAACGGCGGGATGCTGGAGGTGGAAACGCAGCCTCTCCCCAACCTCTGAGCCCCGCTGCCCAGTTGCCCTTCCCACAGGCAGGTGCTGTTCCAGGTTCCTGTGTGTCCCTCCAGAGGGGGTCTCTGCACTGACAGGGGCCTATGTGTGTCTCCTCGTGCACGACCCCACACCGCCCGCTGCTCTGCTCCGTCCTCGTCTCTGTGCGGCTTGGGCAGGGCTGCACCTGAGACTGCTTGCGGGGCGGAGCCTCATGGACAGCTGCCCACGGCCCCACGTGGCCCTGGTCCCTCCACGTGTGACGGGCAGTCACGTTGCTCTTGTCGCTGCAAACACGGTCCCGCTTAGCAGCCTGGGGTTGGACGCTCTGAATACACGGATGGACGTCAGTCACACGCGGGGCACATATGTCACACTTGTGCACGGAATTCACAAGGTGCACATGCATCACACTTGGGGGCACACATGTTATAGGCGGGGACACATAGTCACACGTGGGGCACACACATCACACTCGGGTGTATATCGGTCACATGTGAGTGTGTGTGCATCACACACGGGGGCGTAGATGTCGCACACGGGAGTATATACAACACAGACAGGTGCATAGGTACCAGGAGTGCGTGTACATGTGTCACACACGGTTCTGTGGACAGCACACGTGGGTGTGGAGACACTGGGACAACCCACTGGGTGGGTCTAACAGACCAAAGGCAGGTCCCTCTCAGCTTCGACAGACCTCGCTCACCGCCGTCCTGACAGTGACCCCAGCTGCTCTCCTCCCAATAATGCTGAGTTCCCACCAGCAACAGTGACCGAACTCTCTGATCTTTGCCAAATTGATAAGGAAAATTATATCACGTCACCTTCTAAGGAGCATTTCTCCTGTACATGAACCTGGTCATCATGTCCTAGGAATGTTGATCTCCTTTTCTGGCCGCTGTGAGCTGTCTGCTCATGTCCTCTCCCCATGATTCTGGTTTTCTTTTTAACATTCAGGAGCTAGACCCATTTTAAGAAAATTAGCCTGTTGTCTATCGCAGTTTATATAAATAGTTTCCAGTTTGCATTTCACCATTGTCTTGGACTCATGGCCCTGCTACTGTCCTCATGAAGCTAACGTATGGATCGTTTAAGGCTTACTGGTTTATCTCTGGCATGAAAAGATCACCCCCCAACATCAAAGTGTGCTCCCAATTCTCTCTCGTTTCCTTCTAGAACCTTCTTGACTTCAGCGTCCTGTGTGAGTCTGACGCACAGGGAACGTGCTTGGGTCTCAGACCGGGAGGTCTAGTGCAGCAGGGCGGTCGGCACCCTGGACGGGAGGGTCCGGGAGGCATGAGACCAGGTCCTCCGTTCCCTTGAGCCCGTGGATGGGAGCAGTGACCTCCCTGCCTCCAGCGTTCCTCTGGGACGGGGACACAGTAGCCGTGCAGCCCTCCCAGAATGCGTGCTAGGATGTCAGGAGAGGAAGGCGTTCCCATCCGTGTGAGCTGCCCTCACGACCTCACGATGGTGATTCTTGACCTAGCACACCTGGGACCAGCTGGCCTTCCCAGGTGCCAGGATGGAGTCCACGTCTCTCCCCAGCTGCCCCTGTCGGGGGCTCCCCCTGGGATCAGGGATGGGCCCCCGGGACACAGACACCCATGGCGAGATCCCATAAGTGGCCATGGGAGTAAAGTCCAGCCGGGGCCTTCCTGAGCGAGAGGACACTCCTGACCGTGTCCACAGAGCTGGCTTCCGTGGTCCCTGTCACATCCCCCGTCACCAGGTGGCTGAGCCCCCCGAGATGCTGGGCAGAGTGGTGTCTATCATGCCCGGGACTCGGTGTGGGCATGTCTGCTCCCCTCGGCGGGTCGTCTCGGGATTGTGAAGTGTTCTGTGTCATCCAAAGCTATCCTACGGATTCTGGGGTTGATTCCAGCAGAAGTTCGAGGGCTGCCCCCTCCCAAAAGTCAGCGCCATGAAGATGTGTGTCCTCTCTATGCGGCCGCAGACACGCTAGACCCGTGCACACACAGGACATTTGCATAAGTCGATCGGGGTTCCTGGTGGCCCGTGAAGGGTGGACTTCGACTCTTCCTGTGACTGGGCTTCCTCATGAATTAATGCACAGAACCACAGTGTCCTGTCACATCCCCACCGCATCCCCACCGCAGTCCTCACAGCCAGGGCTCGTCTCGTGTGGAAATACACAGAGTCTGGTGCCCACAGGATGCTAACCCTGAGTCAGAGAAGCGGCCCTTGTTCCAACAGGGGGGACTGTGCCTGAGGCTCTGGAGGGACAGCAGATCCATCCCCAGGGCAGCCCCTGCCCGCGGGCTGCTCCCCAGGAATTCTGAGCCCACGCCGTCCCCCTCAGTGCCCCCGCGTGGGTCAGAGGCGTCCGCCCCAGGGGAACAGGGCGACAGGAGCGGGCGTTTTTGCGGAACTCCAGCAGCAGCTGCGTGGCCCCGGCCAGGCTGCTCGCCAGCGGCTTCTCGGCAGCTCCCCGCTGCAGCTCGTGGTCCTGAGCGGGCCGTGCAGACCGGGGTCCACACACCCGGGCAGGAGCCGGGGTCCTGCAGCAGGGGCTCTGCAGTCCCAGCTCAGCAGCAGAGACGGAGATCGCAGAGGGCCAGGGCATTGCAGGGGAGCCTTGGAGAGAGCATCTCCTCCCTCCTTGGGGGCCATGGACATGACAACGAGAGGCCTGGGCTCTGGGTTCTGAAGGGCCCCAAACAGGCTCCCCACTGTCAGTCCTTGTCAGGACGCAGGACGAGGACAGGACAGGACAGGAGGGAGACACAGAGTAGAGACCTCGGAGTAGACACAAGTCTGTCCCTTCTAGGTGGAGACCCCCAATCCCAGGATGTCACAGCTGGAGGGCTTCGAGGGGGCCTTTCACAGAGGAGGGGTCACTCAGGGGGGAAATTGTCCTAGGTCACACAGTGCAGAGTCAGACCTGGAGCCAACTTCCTTCTCCCCCAGCCCAGTGCCTCCCCTGCAGGGACCTGCCCTACAGCTTTCCCCCTGCCGTGCCCTGCCCTGCACAGAGCTCCTCCCTCCCAGCCCTGCTGTCTGGTCAGATGGGAAGCAGTTCTGGGGTCTCACCCCCAAGCTATTGTCCTGGGAGAGGGGACTCAAGTACTTGGTGGGCTTTGGCAAGGCTGGGACGTGGGGCGAGCTGAGGGTCAACCAGCACCTGCTGGATAGGGGGGAACCCGGGAGAGAGGAGGCTCAGCCCTCAGGCTGCAGGGGAGGAGCTGCCCAGAAGCTGGACGGTGAGCCTCAGCCTGAGCAAGCGGGAAGCCCACTCAAGACGGGGGGGAGGCAGGAGAGCGCTCAGGTCTGCAGAAGGTGCTGAACCCAGAGAGGGACACAAGGGCAGGGGCAGGTGGCTGTGAGTAAGAGAGTCAGAGCTTATTTAAGTGGGATGAAAGTTAACTTTCACCCTTCAACATACTGTTTTGTCCATTTCTCTCTCTTTTCTTCCCTCCCTTCTGTGCCTCCCTCCTTTCCTTTTTCTTTCCTTTGTTTCCTTCTTCCTTTTCATCGTTCTCAATCTTACAACCCAGACGCTTATGGAAGAAATTCAATGTCATTCCTCATATTTCTTCAGTTCAATAAAATTGAAAAAAGAAAGCGATATGTTGCTGACAGGAAGTTGTATCGTTAAAAGGGTCTAGCAAAGCTCTTTTCTAATGATTTATCTCCCTGTTAACAAATGTCCTGTGATTCCAGATTTTCCCAGAAACCCTGCAGCCACGGAGGGCCTGGGGTCTCAAGCAAACATTACAGACAATAAAAGCTTTCTAAGCTGTTTGCAGAATTCACAGTACTGGAGATCTGACTGTTTTCTTCTTCGTTCTTATTTAACTTGTTACACATAAGCAGATGGTCTCAGATGAATTAAGAACGGGAAAATGGGGCTCTTGTTAAAACAGTCATTCAGTTCCCTTTTGGGGCCCCCTCTGCTTCCCTCCTGCCCCCTCCCTGGGTCACCCCCACCCACAGCCCAGGGCAGCAGTCTCCTGTTCTGGGCTCGCCCTTACGCACAGCAGGTGGGCGCAGAGCCTTGAATTCTGGGGGCTCCTTTCCTTCCTTTGCACACAGATTGTCATCGGACTCCAGGACCTCATCCTGCCCAAGGAGCCGGACTAGAGCGGCTTCCTCCAGCTCAGACAGGGGCTCTGGGCCGGCCCCTCCTGCACATAGCAGCTGCAGTGGCTGCCGGGTCCCCTGGGCATCGCAGGCGGGCTGCCCATCCCCACCCCTAGGTCCCCCAGCCCCTCCCTTGTTTCCTCCATCCCTCTCCCCAGGACACTCTGGGCTCTCCTAGCCTCCCCTCTGGTAGGGGTTCCGTTCATGCAGCCAGGCAGCCAGGGCCCGGGGTTCCCAGCCTGGCCTCAGCCACCAGCTCCCTTTGTTCCCTCCGTTCACCCCGGGCTCTGAACCAAATGCACGGCGTGTGCTCGGTCATCACAGAGCTGGTTCTCTGGTTCTTCAGCAAAGACCTGAACGGCTCAGAGGCTCCTGCCTCCCGCCCACCCAGGGGCTCCTGCCTCCCGCCCACCCAGCGGCTCTCCCTCCCAGGGATACCGGGCCACTCACTGAGGAGAAGGCTGGTGAATCCCAGGAGCCAAGAGGCCCCGCCCAGGTGGGGGTCTTCTGAGCAGGTATCCATGGCCGGCCGCCTCTCTGCTGGCTCACCCTGGGCCTATGAGGTTGTAGAGGAAACACCAGAACTCAGAGTCTAGAAAAGAGGAAAAGCTCCACTCAGAAGAGTACTTAGGGTCTTCCGCACCCCAAGGGCGGGGCTGACTGTTAGTTCCTGGACTCACTGTCCAGTCTAGAGCAAGCCATTCCCATCTCTCCTGTTACCTCGCTCCTGCAGTAAGGCCTCAGGAAATAATTGCAGAATAAATGTAGGAACAGCCCCCCTCTAGGAGGCCCGGAGCTGGAGAGGCCCCGTCCCTGTGCTCACAACCAGCTGGATGGTCTCCCCTCCCCAGCCTGCACCCCTAGGACTCCTGACCTGCGTCCCTGGGTCCCACTCAGCCCAGGCCAACTTGTTCGCCAGCGCCAGCCAATGGACAGCCACAGAGTCACATCCTAGAGCCAAGGACGCGGGGCCTCTCCTGCTTTGGGCCTGTCCTCTGTCTTTACACCATTTCACGAGTCACGTTTCCTTTCTGATTTTCTAGGAACTTCCCTGTCAGTGTCTAAGTGAGAAGCTAGGAGCACGAGAACAAAGCACTCCTGGGAAGTAGTCCCCCCACACCCCAATGCACATGAGGCCATGTCCCTAGTGCTATTGCCCCAGGGCTCTGTCTGTGGCCTAGGCCGGCCCTGCCCCCACACACAGCACCGAGCCCACCCCCACAGGTCCAGCACCATAGCCCCCCTTCCCTGTGAGGCTCTGCCAGCCCTGGGCCTGCGCTCACACACAGGCAGGGGTGGAGAGGGTCACGCGCCTTTGGCCCCGGCTCAGCAGCCTCAGACTAATGGCCACCTACAGAGGCTCAGGCCCGGCCTCTTCTTCCAGGATGGGTTCCCACAACCTCTGAGAACCCTGTCCTCCCGGGGACCCAAGGGGAACAGCTCCATCACTCACCCCTGGCCGGTGCCCCGTTCTCTGCCCCCTTTGTTCCCCTTCAGCTGCTCAGAGCCTCAGATGCCAAGGCTGGACCCCAGGACTGGCACGGGGCCCCACACTCAAGGTGGTCAGCCTGGTGGCCGTTAAACCCACTTTCTGGGTGTGAGACCAGAGTCCTGAGGGTTTGGACCACCCACAGAGGTCACACAGCAGAGCCAGAGTCAGGGTCTGGACTCCTAACAAGGAGCTCTGAGAAATCCCGCCTCACCGCCGCTGTCCCATCCCACTGTGTGGCCTCCAGCAAGTCACCGCGTCCCGTCTGGGCTCCCCCGACCTGCTCTGCGCCCCTCAGACCAGAGAGCACTCAGCATTGCCTTGTTCCCCTGCTCCCAGCCAGTGATGGGAGATCCCTTCCACGGGCCGTCCCAGAGCCTGTGGGTACAAAGTCCTCGGATGGAGTCCTGATCTGGGCAGCTCCTTCCCTGGTCCCTTCAGGGTAATGGGGACCACGTCAGCTGTGCCCCTGTCCCCGTCCCTACAGCCCTGGGAGAGTCCTCTCAGGGTGAGGACTCTTTGCTTGTGAAAACCACAGCTTGGGGTGGGGCGCAGGGCCCAGGAGGGAGCCCCCAGCAGCTGCCGGCTGGGAACCCCGGAGGGTCACTCAGCACACGTTCCATGTTGGGGCAGCCCCTGGGACTTGTTACACCTGCTGATACTACTCTCTGTCCCCTCCCGCCATCCTGTGCAGCAAGAGAGCTAAGGTCACCAGGCCTCCGTGTGTCTAGGTCTCTGGGTCATGAGCTCTGTCCCTGTGCGGGGCAGCGGGGGCTCAGCATTACCGTGCATGTTACAGATGACCACAGTCAGGGCCATCAGGTGAGGACGAGTCCACGTTCTGGACCTTGGGACGGGACAGAGCCAGGCCCAGTTCTCAGGCCTCCTAGGCCTCTATCTTTACAGACCCGAGTCCCTAGCAGAACTTGAGAAGCCACACTGCGGGGGAGGGAGGCCAGGCCTGACCCAGGGCAGCCTCTCTCCGTTCTCACACCCCAGGCAGAGGACACGAGGCCTGTGGTTGACTCTTTGCAGCCTCTGAGGTCCACAGCGGCCCTTTGCTGACCACATCCGCCCACCACCCTACGCTTGCTGCGTCACACACGGGCCAGCGCCTCTAGCCAGCTCAGTGTGGGGGTTACTTCTCCTATTCTCAGGTACTTCTGGAAACTTCCATCCAGACTGGGGGGGATGGAGCTGTGGAATGTCCACAGCTCCCTGGTGAGTAGAGAGCTCATGACCCTGAGCCCGGGGACTCGCGTTGGTCATTATGGCTTCTGTGTGGACAATGGGCTTCAGGCTGGAAACCCTCCTGGAGGTGCAAGTGCCTTAGTCCCTGGCCGGGGGACCGCGGGCCCTCGGACCAGACACCGTGAGGCTGACTCTCCTCTTCCCCCCCTTCACTGCGTGTCCCTGGACACAGGCCAGACGACCCGCGCCTGAGCTCTCATCACAGTGGGGATGTGGAGCTGCTGCAGGAGTCGCTGGGGGAGTCCCAGGGCCTGTGCGGGGCCGGTGAGGTCACCCAGTCCCGGAGAGCCCTGTTTGCTCCAGAACGCCCTTGTGGCACCATCACTCTGCCTGGTTCCCAGGCTTGGATCCTGGGGGCCATGTCTGACCTCCCCCCACTGTGTACCCACATCTGACCCATCAGCAAGGCCTGTCCACTCCAAAGTATTTCCCCCGCGTCCCACCCCCTCCTCCGTGTCTCCATTCTACCCGTCGAGAACCAGGAGCCCCTCTGGCTACACTGTCCAGGCCTGTGAGTCAGGAGGGGGCAGGGCCGCATTCGAAGCCCAGCGCTTTGGCTCCAGATCGCCGGCTTCTGAGTTGAGGCCGAGCCACCAGCAGCCCCTCCGCCGGGTCCTCTTCCAGGCCGCACCCTCCCCCCCCAGCCCTGCCCTGTGTCCTCCACACACGGCCACCTGGGCCTCTCCACCAGCTTCACACCCTGTCCCTGCCCCGCTTAGGAACTGTGCGGACCCCCCATCCCTTCTAGATGAACCCGGTGCTCCCGGGGGCTCAGGCCGCCTCCCCCACCCCTCTCCCTGCTGCTCCCCTTACTGCCCTGCAGCCCCGAACCCGGGGCAGCTCCTCCAGCACTGTGGGCAGGCTCCCAGCTCGGGGCCTTGGCTCACTTCACCTCTGCCTGCAACGTCCTTCCACGGACCTGCACGGTACCCACTCACCCCTACTCAGCCTCTGCCACCCCCCCAGACAGACCCATCTAGAACAACAGCTCCCCTGCCTGACTCTGCTTCTTCTGTTCCTCTCACTGGCCACGCCCGACCTTATATCTACTCGGTCAGTTGTTTATTTCCAGTGTCCCCCCCAAAGTACAAGATCTCAAAGGCCGGGGATTAATTTTGTTCACGTGTGTACCCAGCACTGAGCACAACGGTAAACAGGCCATGTTGGTGGGATCGCCTAGTGGTTCAAGCTCAGAGTCTAGAGGCCGACCTGCTATCGGGCTTCAAATCCCAGCTCTGCCCCTACTGGCTTCATGGTCTCACAATCTTCACAAGAGGTATTTGCCTTCATCATCCGTGAAATTGAGATAAATATAATATCTATTGGATAAATTAGTACTTAATTCTTCCCACCCTAGAAAGGTGACTAGCTGGTAATTAATGCTGAATAGTTGAAATATTTGTAGACTTATAGATTATAAATACTATCGCTTGAACCAAAAACATGCTTTATGTGTGTTAGTTGGAGGGAGGAAGAGAGGAAGAGAGCAAAATCCTCATCTTTCATGATGGAAACTACTATGTGCCTGAAATTGATCTGAAAATAGTGATAAAAGAAAATCATTTTTAAAAAAGAAAATTTTTTAGAAACACAGAGGTAAATGCCATAAGAAATTGCTCAGAACTGGAAGTGACTATCTTTTCCAGAAACAGGGTACAGTGGAACCAAGGTGCAGAGGGGCGTGTGGACAACAGGTCCCTGGGCTCATAGAGGAAGTTTTCCCTGAGGCTGGAGATGTGCCTGCTGCTGGGGACTGGGTCGGGGTGGGGGGGATGCTGGGAGGGGTCGGGGCCTGACAGGGAACCAGAGCATCTGCAGCCCCAGGAATGGGTGACAAGCAGAAACAAGAGCACGAACACCGACAGCCTGGTGGAGAAGGAGAGCACGGCTGTCTGGCCTCACAGAGGTGCCTGGGGCTCAGCCGTGGCTCACGCTGGGCTCTGGGTAACTAGCCAGTGTTCTCGGACAAGCCAAGCACTCATTTCAGCTGAGCAACCACGTTTCCTCCTGAAACCCTGTGGCTTGTCCTGGAGGAAGCTCTGCCTGTGCTGATAGTGAGAGATGGTCTTCGCTGGAGCAGCTCCGCCTCCCGTATGTGTAGAAAAGAGATCCGAATGCATTTGCTTGCAGCTCGTTTGTTCTAAATTGTTCTTGGCGGCTTGGAGGGTAGATACGGTATTTGTGCGGGTGGAGTAGAGTGTGTGTCCCAGGGAGCAGGGGACACTGGGTCCCCTGCTCAGATGAGTGGTACCTGCCTGAGGGGTGTCCTCTGCCAAATTCATTTCGTCATTGTTTTCTTTGACTCCAAAAGTGACTGAGCCCCAAGACCCGCTCATGATCACAAACTCGCAGTAAACTAGGACTAGTTTATCGACTCCATCAACTTGATAACGATCATCTCCAAAAACACCTCGGCTACCAGCACACTCAATGGTGAGAGATGGGAAGTGCTCCTTCTAAGACAAGGAATGGGGCAGGATGGCCCCTATCACCGCCCTTTCAGGGTTGGACTGGAGTCCCAGCTAATAAGGTCAGACCAGACAATTCAATAGGAAGCATGTGGACTGAGGAGGAAGAACTAAAAGTATCTTTGCGCACAGGTGACACGGTTTTCTACATAGAAAACCCAAAGGAATCAACAAAAGAGAGGAGGAAGAGGAAGAGGAAGAAGAAGAGGAACGAGGAGGAGGGGGAGGACTCTTATTTCTGATGGGTGACAAAGGCACAGTTGTGGGACACAGGTGACACTGCACAAAACTCATCTGCTCACTTACACACCAGCAATAAAGAAACGGAGTTGGAACCTGAAAGCACACGCTCCCGGGAAGAAGCCGGATCTTTATAGAGACCTGGGGGCTTGTCCCAAACCCCGGAGCAGGTGAACGCTGAGAACCTGACAGGCAGGAGGAGGCCATGGGCCCCACTGACCCCACCGTCAGAAGAAACCAGGTCCCTTCTGGGCTGCGTCGAGGGAGCTCATGACGGACGATGGGCACCGCAGCTCGGCAAGGATGTGGCGTCGGGCCTCTGTGGCATTTTTGCCGCAAAACCCCAAAATTAAAAAGACCAAGCCTGTGCCCTGTGCTCCCCAAGGACCACCCCAAGCGGCAGGTCAGCTCCTGCTTGGCAATCCGGGGACCCCCGGAGTCCAGCTCCATCTGTGGTCTGGTCATCTCAGTTTCCGCAAGGCGACCCTTCCAGGTGATCCTTAGGGAATTGGCAGCGTGTTGCGGGGCCGTCCAGGAGGCTCGGCGTTTTCCTGCCATCTCCCCCAGGCGCCTGTCTGCGGGCCTCGTGCCTAAGGAAGGGGCTTGGCTCTCATGACCTGGAAAGTGTCACCAGCCTGTGAAAACTGGGAAAATCCGGACAATGTTGGCACCCCATCTAGCAGACCTCAGAGGTCCCCAGACGAGAGGGCCGACCTCGTCCCAGGAGGCTTGTTTCAAGTGCAACGTCCCCAGGTCATGGAGAAGATGCTGGTTGGTACCCACCGCTGCAGCCCGACGATGTCCCAGCTTCTGGAACAACATCAAGAAACTCTGAGAGGAGGGGCGCCTGGGTGGCGCAGTCGTTAAGCGTCTGCCTTCGGCTCAGGGCGTGATCCCGGAGTTCCGGGATCGAGTCCCACATCGGGCTCCTCTTCTGGAAGCCTGCTTCTTCCTCTCCCACTCCCTTGCTGTGTTCCCTCTCTCGCTGGCTGTCTCTCTGTCACATAAATAAATAAAATCTTAAAAAAAAAAAAAAAGAAACTCTGAGAGGAGGCAGCCGATGGGATCCATCTTCAGGGGCCTCTTCACAGGAACCCGACACTTGTCCTGGGTACGAACCACCTGTCCCCGTGGATGTTGTCCTTGACCATCTGACCCTGCACTGCCTGTCCACGATGTGTCATTACTGCTTTGAGTCCTTACCCCCTTTTCTAAGGGAATGGCCTCATTTTCACGGGCTTCTTTCCTGTGTTGTGGGCAACTGTGAGTCTTTCTCTAGGAACGTGTTCTCCAGCTTTCCTCAGATTCTCCAGAGCGTCCATGGCTCCAACAGGAGATGTCAAGACTCTAACCAGGCCAGCCAGGAGCCCCGAGGTCACGAGCAGCTCAGTGCCTACTCCCTGCTATGGTCTGAGGCCCCATGGGGGGGTCACCGCTGAGGTAATCAGAGCTCTTCCCTCCGGGGCTATCTCCCAGCAGGGGGAATGACGGGACAGGGAACCTTCCGGGGACTGACACCGTTAACTAGGGAGTGGACAAGGGAGCAGTCTGGGAAATCTGAGAGACAAGTAAGGACTTAAGTTAGACCTTAAACCAGGGGCAGGAGGGGGAGGGGGACAAAGGCCACAGGGCGGAGGGGGGGGGCGCTTGAACTGAGACCTGGAGAGATCGCAGGCATGAGTGGGAAGGAGGCTGAGGTCCAGCACTGCCGCGGGGCCTCACGGGAGAGGAGTCTTGGCTCCTGCTCGTCAGGATTCCTTGGGCTCGGGTGTCCTCGCTGTGGACATTTCTGAGGTCAGGAAACATGTTTGCTCTGACATTGCCTAGCGGTCCATAAAGGACTGATGTATCGATGTCACCCATACAGTGTAGCTCCGATGAAACCCAGTAGCCACTGTGAACCGTGAGAAAGTAGGACGGGCTCCCCTGGAGCAGAGGGGCCATGGGACACACAGGTGGAAGGGAGCCTTCGATTCTGGAAACATCTGCTCCAATTTTCAATCTTATGTGCACAACGTGAGTTCCATCATCAGGAGGTCCCTGCCAGAGAGAACACAGAACAATTTATTTCCTCTATGTCATTAATTTTTAAAAATTTAAGCCAACAAACTTTCGACTGCTTTTTCTTGAAGTAGACTCTGTGCCCAATGGGGGCTCGAACTCACCACCCCCAGATCTATAATTGCGGTTCCACCGCCTGAGTGAGCCAGGTGCCCCAGACTACCTTTGAAATTAGGTATTTCTGGTTGAGTACGTAACGCTAGACACCAATTCATGTGGTTCTTGATTTAATCCTGTGAACAGCTTGCTGAGGTCAGTCCCATCAGCATCCTCACTGGCCTCAGCAGAAATCAGGGGCACAGAGAGGGTGGGTGACTTGCCCAGGGTCACACAGGCTGGAGGGGGAATCAGGCAGGAGCCGCAACTGTGAGCGCTCCAGGTGGGGACCAGGTGGAAAGTGCCCTCATGGTGCCCAGCAGGTGCACCCTTCCTCTCAGAGCGTCTCCACCTGTTGTCTCCTTTCTCTCTGGAGTATGTTCTAGGCTGGGCCACGAATCCCTGACTCCTGGCTGCACCTTCATGTCTGTACCCCCGCCCCATGTCGACTTGCCAGCTCTTCCTAGTTTCTCTGCTGCTGACCCTCCCGACCTGCCCCTGTGGTGGGTCTCCGAGCAAAGGGCAGCACCTGTGCCACCCAAGGCTCCCTGAGCATCCTCCCTCCAGGCCCTGAGGGCAGGCAGCACCGCCACCTGGTGGCCGAGGACTGAACTGCCGCTAGAGACTTCTAGCAAAGGAGCCTTCCCACCTCAGCTCACCTGCACACACAGGTCTTGAGCACCTACTGTGTGCAGCAGGGGGAAGCAGAGACAGGAAGCTAAGTCCTTGTCCTAGGGGAGCCCAGAGGCTGGATGGACAGAAGCACAGATCTTTTCAGGGAAGGGGGAGGAGCCTCTTCTAGATCAGGGGCACCCCTACCCTGGAATGCAGACAGAGGGCTCCTGGAGCAGCTGAGGGACAGAGCCGCCCAGAGGGACCCGCACAGACCCAGTGCTGCTGGCATGACCTCCCCCAGCGACCAGCACTGCATGGGCCCCGAGGAGAATTTTCTTGGTTAATACTGCATTCCCTGGAAAGGGTTACAGAGGCAACCAGGCCAGATTGTGCAGATGACGGGGTTGACAGACACACACCCAGGCACAGAGGCACTGGGGAGAACCCAGGCTGCCCCCTCCCCCAGCCTCATCCTGTCCCTCCTGTCTCCAGACTCCCGCTGGCTCCGCTCTGCATAGTGGATGCCAGCATCTGGGTCCCTGTGCTCCTCCTGCGATCCTGCACCTGAGTCATGCACAGATGGAGCTGGAGTCTGAGCCTGGAGACCTAGACCCTCCCCCTCCATGACCCCACGGCCATGGCCACACCAGCCAGCCTCCTGCGGGACATTCCCTGAGCCGCAAAATGCAGGAGAGAGCTAGCTCCAGGAAGAGTGGGGGAGGGAGGGGTCTGGGCTCAGGAAGGAGAAGTGCAACCTGCCTCTCCCAGAGTCCACGTTCTTCTTCTCCCCACGTGTCTTCCAAAGATACAGCCCAGCTCCCAGGATCAGCAGCACGATCGCAACAGATCCTAGGATGTTTCGTAATAGGGCAGCAGTGACCTGTCCATGTAGACCTGTTTCTGTCGCACAGAGAGAGTGAGGAAGGTTAAGGCAAGAGAGCAGTGAGGACGCCCGTGGCCACACACACGGAGACGTCTGAAGGGACCTGGTCAGAAGCTGAAGAGGGAGGAGCACGGCAGGTGCTTTCCCTCAGCCAGTTCCCGAGCTCCTGCTTGGGGCCAGGGTGCTGAGAGGAACGGGACATGGTGCCCGCCCTTGAGGAGCCCCTCAGCAGGGGGAGGGCTGAGAACATGCCAGAGGCAGCCAGCCAGGGCCATCCCAGGGCACGAGAGCTTTACAGCTTGCACCCAGGTCTTCATGGAGGGCCTCCTGGAGGAGGTGATGGGGAAACCTGGTCTTCAGGGAGGAGTAGGAGATTACCCGATATTCAGGGTTGGGGGACATTCCAGGAAGGAGAGCCATGAACAGGAATGTCTGTGTCAACTCTCCAGCCCTGGGAGCTGCCAGCACCCACTGGGGCAGAAGGGAGAGGGACCAGGCAGGCGGAGCCGGGTAGGAGGATGAAAGGGAGGCAGGAGCCTCTCTCCAGAGGGTCCAGTGGGTCACTGAGCCATGAGCTTCCTCTGAGATCAGAGATGCTGAGGCACCAGGTTCCCCCGCAGCTGGTGGAGGAGGGAGTGGAGGGACGAGGGGGCACACGGGGACCCAGGTCATCATTCGTTCACGGACACACTGACTGTAAGCAGACTTCCCGAGGCCGAGGGTGGGACAGGCATGCAAAGGAGAAGCAGACACGGCCCCTGCGCTACAGGTGTTCAGGCTGCAGAGGAGACTAATCCCGGCCCAGAGCATCAGCTCTCCGTGTGGGACACTGACTGCTCCTTAGAGGAGATGAGGTGTGAGGGCAGGACAGCGGCAGCTCCTGCAGGGCCCTGAGCCATCGAGGCTGAGTAGCCCCTCTGCAAACTCTCTGAATGCTGGAACTGCACCCAGCAGCCGTCCTGTGGGACTGCATGGGTCACGGGCCCCATACCAGCTGCAGTGAAGGGGTCCCTGGACGGGAATAAGTGGGGGAGTGGAGGACCCCTGACTTGGAGGGGCTGAGGGCAGAGGGAGGGGCCTGAGCAGAGGCTGGAAGCTGAGGAGACCAGGACACATCTGGGAACGCAGGCAAGCAGGTGGGTGTGAAGCGTGTTCATGAGGCCAGAAACGGGCAGAGGAGCTCCGATCCCTGAATCCTGCAGGGAGTTCCTGGCTCAGACCCCTTAGAGGGCACAGACCACTGACACCCCCAACTCGCTCTTTCTGAAAACCACCCTAGACACACACGGGATGATGGATGAGGGTGGGAGAGGTACCTGCTGGTGCTGCCTGGATGAGCAGGGGTGAGGGGGAGGAGAGCAGCAGGGGAGGGACAAGAAAGGGCAGAAGCGCATAAGGTATGCCTGCCGGCGTCTTGGACGAGGTGACCGGGTGGCAGGTGATAACTAAAATATGGTGGGACAGGAGCCGGGAACCCTCACTCAGGGCTGCCTGAGCTCCGGGACAACCCTTACGTCTGGCAGCATGCGCTCACCGTGGCCACAGACGTCCCCAAGGCCCCAGGTGACAGTTTTCTGGTCCACCTGGTTGCTGACCACACAGGTGAGGCTGGCACTGGGCTGGCTCAGGGGCAGGGTCACAGCCAACGTCCAGGGGTTGGGGGCTGGTCCCGAGGCCGGTCTCTGCTCCAGCTCCCTGGGGAGGCCCTCGCTCTCCCAGGACACGGTCAGGTTCTCCCTAGTTCCTGTGGTGTCACACTCCACGGTGACGTTGCACCAGCCTGGTGTGAGGGACGGAACTGTGGCCCGGATCTGGGGAAGGAGCACGGGCTCTGTGGTGGGAGAGACAAGAGGACAGAGGCTCACGTGAGTGGAGAGCATCACAGCTCCTGCTTTCTCCTGCGGATTCTCCCTGACGCTCTGGCTTCCTCCCCTGAAGGATGGTGCCTGCAGTTTACAGATAACTCAGAACAGACCCAAATATACAGCAGGTGCCAAAAAGGAGTGGGAGACACTGAGTTCAGCTCTATGTGATTTCACTACACTAAGCAAGTTAGAAATTTCCCCTGAGAAAAAAATGTGGATCCCAACAACCTAAACCTCATTAATTCTAAGAAAGTGGGCTGTCCTGTAGAGGAAAAGGAAGTTGGGACAGCATTTGTCCTAGTCCAGTCCCAGGCCCTGCTTCTCCTGCTGGGATGGTGCCTGGGACCCGTCAGCCCATGGTGCAGAGGCTACTGGTCAGTTCTGGACGGCAGAGATCAGCCCCAGGATCCCACCAGGAGAGACCGTGATGGGGGACACAGTGGTGGCACCTAGGAATGGCCTCACTGAGTGTTGTTGAATATGCCCTGAATTTGGGGTCCAAAGATGAACAAGGGACAAACTGACAGTCAGTCTACGGAATCTCGCAGACCTGAGCGGCACAGGCCACTCTCTCTGGAGCAGGACGTCTCTCTGTGCAGGGGGGAGTGCAGGGAGAGAGAGCTGCTCACTGAGCTTCTGAGGAAGGGCTGACTGTGAGCGTCTCCTACGTCTGTGGAGGGTTAGAGCCGGACCCGTGAGTCTGAGTGAGCTGCCTCGGGCCGGTGTTGAGAAGGACGAGGGGACGGGGTGGGGAGAACCACACGTGGGCTTCCACAGCCTGCTAGGTGACGAGTGTCCCCCAACCGTGGCCATGTGCTGACCCTCAGAACCTGCAAGTGTCTTAGGTTCCATGACAAAGGGAAACTGAGGCTGCTAACCAGCTGACGCTAAACCAGAGAAGGTCTGGATTCCCAGATGGGCCCCATGTGATCACAGGTCCTTGCAAGTGGAGGGAGGCAGGAGAGGAGGAGGGAGAGACTCAGGGCCAGAGGGACTCATCCCTCCAGTGCCGGCTGTGAAGGGGGAGGAAGGGCTACGAGCCGGGGGATGCGGGCGCCACTAGAAGGACGGACAGGAACAGAAATGGATTCTCCCCAGAACCTCCAGAGAGGAGCAGGCTTGCCGACACCTGGAGCTCATGGCCGAGGCTCTGGGGTCTGAGTCCTGCCCCGTAGCCCAGGAGGACACTCAGGTGGTGGTGCGGTCCCCCCATGAGGGTCAGTCACCTGTTACAGCAGCACTAGACAGCTGACAGTCACACTGAGCACCCTGAGTGCTATGGGGACAGTGAGTGTTATGGCCAAGTCCCCATTTCCCCCCGCTCCGTGTTCCCCTCCTGAGGCACAGAAGTGATTCATCCCCGGTGTGAACCTCAGTTCTGCCTGCGTTTGTGCTGAACACACGGCATCTACTTCCAGGGGAGAAGATCGAGTCTGAAGGCTGCGGTCTGGAAGGGATCCTGCCATCGGGGCGCGTGGACACTCCAGGGACAGAGGACGGAGGTCAGCTATGGGGCTGGGGAGGGGCCACCACGTACCATAGACCGTCAGGTGGAAATCCTGGTCAGTTTGTATTCCGTTACTGTAGCTGACTCGAACCCGGTACAGCCCGCTGTCCTCAAGGGTCAGGTTGTCAATCCTCAGGGTCGTTGTGTTGGGGACATGGACTCTCTTCTCAAACTTGTCCTGGAAGTTGAACCATTCTGGAACATCTGACCCTGGAATGACCTGCAGTATGGCTGTCCAGTTGGACCCTAATGCAATGCCCCAAAACATCTTCTCCAGCTCGACTCCTGGGGGTAATTCCGGACTTCTGATCACGTGAAACAACACAGAATCTCCTTGCGTCCTCTTCAGAGAATCAGGGATTCCAGAATCCTCCACTCCAGAACCACGGACTCTGGAGCTCTGGGTCAGAGCGCCGCAGACGCCTAGGGCACAGGACACAGGAAATGTGAGAGGTTTTCATTAGGAATAAAGGAGGAACCCCTAGAACAATCTTCTTCACGAGATCTGTCCCGTGTGCTCCCCGGACTCTTGGAAGGCGGGAGAGAGCCGTGAATGGGAGGCGAGGCTGGGATCCCTCCCGGTCCCAGGGGAGCGTCCCCTTGAACAGGTCCCGCGGACTTGCTCACCTGAGGTGCCCTGACCCCCGACAGCGCGAGCAGGAACGTTAGGAGAGGTCGGAGTAAAAGCACAAGCATGTTTTCGGTCCATACCAAGTGCATTAGTGCAGGAGGCAGCCTCTCACGGGGCTGCAGAGACCCTCCAGCCCGCAGGCCGGGCAAGCTCTGCCCCTGGAGTGGGGGCTGCCCCCGGGACTGGCCTCTAAGGAGCAGAGTGCCGCTCACGGGATGGACGGCCCTCAGGGACAGCAGGTCCTACACGAGGGTGACACCGTCTTGCTGTCACCCTGTGTCCTGCTCGCTGTGACGACGCCGGCGGCCATGTTGTGGGCGGCCCTGTGGAGGGGCCCCCATGGGGAGGGACGGAGGGCAGCCCCTGGCCAACAGCCAGGGAGGGGTGAAGCCTTGACACAGCTCCCACAAGCTTCACTGAGGGGCAGGGCGACACTGATACCCTGTCCGTTTTATCCCATCGTGACACAAATGCCGTGGGTCCCCACGCGCGGTGCTCCATCCCTCTCATTATTATTTTTTTTTCTAAGAAAATATTTTTTATAATAATATTTTTTTATTATATTATGCTAGTCACCATACAGTACATCCCTGTTTTTTGAGGTAAATTTCGATGATTCATTAGTTGCGTATAACACCCAGTGCACCATGCAATACGTGCCCTCCTTACTACCCTCTCATCAGAAACCGATTTGGACAAAAGTTTTTTTTGGACCCTCCACCTCCACAAATGTGAGATAAAGATTCTGTGTTTAAAGTACCCTACACCCTCCCCCTGCTCTCCCCCTGCCCTGCTCTCCCTCTGACCTGCCCTACACAGAGCTCCTCCCTCCCAGCACTGCTGTCTGGTCAGGGAGGTTTGAGCAGTTCTGTGGTCTCACCCCCCCAGCTATTGTCCCGGGAAAGGGGACTCAAGTACTCGGCAGGCTTTGGCAGAGACGTGGGGTGAGCTGAGGGTCAACCAGCACTAGCTGGAAAGGGGGGAACCCGGGAGAGAGGAGGCTCAGCTCTCAGGCTGCAGGGGAGGAGCTGCCCAGAAGCTGGACGGTGAGCCTCAGCCTGAGCAAGCGGGAAGCCCACTCAAGACGGGGGAAGGCAGGAGAGCGCTCAGGTCTGCAGAAGGTGCTGAACCCAGAGAGGGACACAAGGGCAGGGGCGGGTGGCTGTGAGCAAGAGGGTCTGAGTTTATTTAAATAGGATAAAATTTAATTTTCACCCCTCAACATAACATTTCGTGCATTTCTCTCTCTTTTCTTTCCTTTCTACCTCCCTCCCTCCCTCTCTTCCTCCCTCTCTTATTTTTCCTTCCTTCCTTCCTTCCTTCCTTCCTTCCTTCCTTCCTTCCTTCCTTCCTTCCTTCCTTCCTTTCTTCCTTCCTTCCTTCCCTTTCCAAAACAAACATTTATGAAGGAAACTCCACAATTTCCCATATGCCTCCAGTTCAATGAATTTCCCAAGAAGAGAAAGCCCACATTTGTTTTCAGAAAGTTACCTTCTTAAAGGTTTTTAAAGCCTTGCAACGCTCATTTTCTAATGAGTAATCTCCCTGTTTACAAATGCCCTGTTTTCTACAAATTTCCTGGAATCCCTGCAGCTCATGGAGGGGCTGGTGCGTTCACACCATACATTACAGACAATAAAAGCTTTCCAAGCTGTTCCCAGAATTCACAATTCTGAAGATCTTAGTGTTTTTTCCTTTGTTCTTATTTAACTTACACATAAACAGATGTCTAAGATGAATTAAGACCTGGAAACTGGGCTCTTGTTAAAACAGTCTTTCAGTTCCCTTTTTGTGGCCCCCTCTGCTTCCCTCCTGCCCCCCCCCGGGTCACCCCCACATATAGCCCAGGTCAGCAGTCTCCTATTCCGGGCTCACCCTTACACACAGCAGGTGCGCCCAGACCCTTGAATTCTGGGGGCTCCTTTCCTTCCTTTGCACACAATCTTCATTGGACTCTGGGCCCTCATCCTGCCCAAGGAGCCGGACTAGAGTGGCTTCCTCCAGCTCAGACAGGGGCTCTGGGCTGGCCCCTCCTGCACACAGCAGCTGCAGGGCTGCTGGGTCTGCTGGGCATCGCAGGTGGGGTGCCCATCTGCACCCCTGGGTCCCCCAGCCGCTCCCTTATCTCCTCCATCCCTCTCCCCAGGAGGCTCCGGGCTCTCCTGCCCTCCCCTCTGGTAGGGGTTCCCTTCATGCAGCCAGGCAGCCAGGGCTCAGGGTTCCCAGTCCGGCCTCAGCCACCAGCTCCCTTTGTTCCCTCCGCTCACCCCGGGCTCTGAACCAAATGCACGGTGTGTGCTCGGTCATCACAGAGCTGGTTCTCTGGTTCTTCAGTAAAGACCTGAGAGGGCCCAGGGGCTCCTGCCTCCTGCCCACCCAGCGGCCCTCCCTCCCAGGGAGACCGGGCCACTCACTGAGGAGAAGGCTGGTGAATCCCAGGAGCCAGGAGGCTCTGCCCAGGTGGGGGTCTTCTGAGCAGGTGTCCATGGCCGACGGCCTCTCTGCTGGCTAGGTCTGGGCCTATGAGGTTGCATAGGAAACATCCAGAATGCAGATGTAAGAAGGGAGGAAGGATTCTTTAACCGGAAGAGCCCTAGGCTCCTCCACGCCCTAAGGGCGGGGCTGACTGTTAGTTCCTGGACTCACTGTCCGGTCTAGAGCAAGCCATTCCCATCTCTCCTGTTACCTCGCTCCTGCAGTGAGAACTTGGGAGATAATTGCAGAATAAATGTAGGAACAGCCCCCCTCTAGGAGGCCCAGAGCTGGAGAGACCCCGTCCCCGTGCTCACAACCAGCTGGGTGGTCTCCCCTCCCCAGCCTGCACCCCTAGGACCCCTGACCTGTGTCCCTGGGTCCCACTCAGCCCAGGCCGCCCTGCTCGCCAGCGCCAGCCGATGGACAGCACAGAGTCACATCCTAGAGCCAAGGACGCAGGGCCTCTCCTGCTTTGGGCCTGTCCTCTGTCTTTACACCATTTCACAAGTCACGTTTCCTTTCTGATTTTCTAGGAACTTCCCTGTCAGTGTCTAAGTGAGAAGCTAGGAGCAGGAGAACACAGCACTCCTGGGAAGTGTCTCCCCCACACCCCAATGCACATGAGGCCATGTCCCTAGTGCTGTTGCCCCAGGGCTCTGTCTGTGGCCTAGGCCGGTCCTGCCCCCACACACAACACCGAGCCCACCCCCACCGGACCAGCGCCACAGCCCCCTTACTGTATGAGGCTCTGCCAGCCCAGGGCCCGTGCTCACACACGGGCAGGGGCTGAGAGGGTCATGAGCCTCTGGCCTCAGGCTCAGCGGCCTCAGACTCACGGCCGCCTACAGAGGCTCAGGCCTGGCCTCTTCTTTCAGGATGGGTTCCCACAACCTCTGAGAACCCTGTCCTCCCGGGGACCCGAGGGGAGCAGCTCCATCACTCACCCCCGGCCGGTGCCCCATTCCCTGCCCCCTGGGCTCCCCCTCAGCTGCTCAGACCCTCAGATGCCAAGGCTGGACCCCAGGACTGGCCCTGCACTCAAGGAGGTCAGCCTGGTGGCTGTTAAACCCACTTTCTGGGTGTGAGACCCGAGTCCTGAGGGTTTGGACCACCCGCAGAGGTCACACAGCAGAGCCAGAGTCAGGGTCTGGACTCCTAACAAGGAGCTCTGAGAAATCCCGCCTCACTGCCGCTGTCCTGTCCCACTGTGCGGCCTCCAGCAAGTCCTCGCGTCCCGTCTGGGCTCCCCCGACCTGCTCTGTGCCCTTCAGATCAGAGAGCACTCAGCACTGCCCTGTTCCCCCGCTCCCAGCCAGTGATGGGAGATCCCTTCCACGGGCCGTCCCGGAGCCTGTGGGTACAAAGTCCTTGGACAGAGTCCTGATCTGGGCACCTCTCCCCTGGTCCCTTCAGGGTGATGGGGACTAAGTCAGCTGTGCCCCTGTCCCTGTCCCTACAGCCCTGGGCGAGTCCTCTCAGGGTGAGGACTGTTTGCTTGTGGAAACCACACCTTGGGGTGGGGCGCAGGGCCCAGGAGGGAGCCCCCAGCAGCTGCCGGCCGGGGACCCCGTAGGGTCACTCAGCATACGTTCCATGTTGGGGCAGCCCCTGGGACTCGTTACAGCTCTAGGGCTCCGGTAAAACCAGACCCGAGTCCCTCCCACTTGGAGAAGCCACACTGATGGGAGGGAGGCCAGGCCTGACCCCGGGCAGCCTCTCTCCTTTCTCACACCCCAGGCAGAGGAAACAAGCCTGTGGTTGCAACATTGTAACCTCTGAGGTTCACAGCAGCTCTCTGCTGACCACAGCCTCCCCCCTGCACTGGGTGAGTCACACCCCGGCCAGCTCCTCCAGCCCAGCTCAGGGTAGGGGTGCCTTCTCCCACACTCAGGCTCTTCCTGAGACCTCCATCCTGTCTGCACACAGCTTCCTCGTGGGCAGAGAGCTCATGACCCTGAGCCTGGGGACCCGCGCTGGGCAGCGTGGCTTCTGTGCGGACAGCGGGCTTCGGGCTGGAAACCCTCCTGGAGGTGCAGGCACTCAGTCCGTGGCCGGGGGAGCTGGGCTCTCGGACCAGACACCGTGAGGCTGACTCTCCTCTTCCCCCCCCTTCCCTGCGTGTCCCTGGACACAGGCCCAGACGTCCCCGCGCCCGAGCTCTCAGCACAGCGGGGATGTGGAGCTGCTGCAGGAGTCGCTGGGGGAGTCCCTGGGCCTGTGCGGGGCCGGTGAGGTCACCCATCCCCAGGAGACTCCTGTTGGCTCCAGAACGCCCTTGTCCGAGAGACCTCGTGCACGAGAATGTGCTGGCTCTCCTGCTGGACCAGGTTCCCAGGAGCAGCCCCTCCTGCCTCTCCATTGCCCTCATGTCCTTTCGGAGGAACAGGACTGACTTGGGGACAGGCAGCCCCTGAGGGTAGACGCTCCGTCCCTGAGCCAGCGCCTGTCTGCATTTCCACACAGGAGCCCAAAGCCCCCGTCCAGTGAGGATGCATCAGTGGGAATCAGAACGTCCTTCCCGATATGGACACTGGATTCCTTGCCCCCCGGAGAGCAACGCCGTGAGTCCCGGGAGTCAGTGGGGCCGTCGGATGGGAAGGGAGGCCTCTGTGAGGAAGGGACAGTGGATGGAGGCCTGTAGACTCTGGGGTCCCCGGGAGTTCACTCAGGAGCTGCCACTGGTCCCCACCAGACTGGACCCTCCACATTCTGTGGCACACTTCAGGGGACACTGGTCCCCAGCTCCCTGGGCACCAGCATCTCCTGACCCTCCTGCCCCACTGGCCGCTCCTCCTTGGGCTCCCCACCCTGACTCTGACCATGCCTGTGCCGGGGTTTCTTCCTGGACCCCTTCTCTGTCTACACTGCCTTCCCCTGAACTCTAGACCCGTCTCTGCAATTGCCTGGTGACAGGTCTGCGTGCAGACGCCGTGTGTCTCCTGCCGGATCTCAGCCCGGATCCGACTCCGCTCCTCCCCCGGGAACTCCCCTTCTCAGGAGGGCACCACCACCCTCCACGGTGCCCAGGCCCAATCCTAGAGGCCACCTCGACCTCCCCTCCTCGTGTACCCACATCTGACCCATTAGCAAGGTCTGTTGACTCCGAAATATTTCACGATCCCCCCGTCCCACCCCCTCCTCCGTGTCTCCATTCTACCCCTCGAGAACCTGGAGCCCCTCTGGCTACACTGTCCAGGCCCGTGAGGCAGGAGGGGGCAGGGCCGCATTCGAAGCCCAGCGCTTTGGCTCCAGATTGCCCGCTTCTGAGTCGAGGCCGAGCCACCAGCAGCCCCTCCGCCGGGTCCTCTTCCAGGCTGCACCCTCCCCCTCCAGCCCTGCCCTGTGTCCTCCACACACGGCCACCTGGGGCTCTCCGCCAGTCTCACGCGCTGCCCCTGCCCCGCTCAGCAACTCTGCGGACCCCCCATCCCTCCTAGATGAACCTGGTGCTCCCGGGGGCTCAGGCCGCCTCCCCCACCCTTCTCCCTGCTGCTCTGCTCACTGCCCTGCAGCCCTGAGCCCGGGGCAGCTCCTCCAGCACTGTGGGCAGGCTCCCAGCTTGGGGCCTTGGTTCACATCACCTCTGCCTGCAACGTCCTTTGACGGACCTGCACGGTACCCACTCACCCCTACTCAGCCTCTGCCACCTCCCCAGACAGACCCATCTAGAACAGCAGCTTCCCTGCCTGACTCTGCTTCTTGTGTTCCTCCCACTGGCCACTGACCTTCTATCTACTTAGTCACTGGCTTATTTCCAGTGTCCCCCCCAAAATACAAGATCTCAAAGGCTGGGGATTGATTTTGCTCCCGTGTGTACCCCCAGCACTGAGCACAATGGTAAGCAATCCATAAACAGGCTATGTTGGTGGGATCGCCTAGTGGCTCAAGCTCGGAGTCTAGAGGCTGACCTGCTATCGGGCCTCAAATCCCAGCTCTGCCCCTACTGGCTTCATGGTCTCACAATCTTCACAAGAGGTATTTGCCTTCATCATCCGTGAAATTGAGACAAACATGGTATCTATTGGATAAATTAGTACTTAATTCTTCCCACCCTAGAAAGGTGACTAGCTGGTAATTAATGCTGAATAGCTGAAATATTTGTAGACTTATAGATTATAAATACTATAGCTTGAACCAAAAATATGCTTTATGTATGTTAGTTGGAAGAGGGAAGAGAGGAAAAGAGGAAAATCCTCATCTTTCATGATGGAAACTAGTATGTGCCTGAAATTGATCTGGAAATAGTGATATAAGAACATCATTTTTAAAAAAGCACATTTTTTAGAAACACGGAGGTAAATGCCATAAAACATCATTAAGTATTGAAAGTGACTTTCCTGGCACAGAACTGATGGCTCCTGCTCGGCAGGATCCCTTGGGCTCGGGTGTCCTCGCTGTGGACATTTCTGAGGTCGGGACACACGTTTGCACTGACGTTGCCTAGCGGTCCATAAAGGACTGATGTATCGACGTCACCCATACAGTGTAGCTCTGAGGAAACCCAGTAGCCACTGTGAACCGCGAGAAAGTAGGACAGGCTCTCCTGGAGCAGAGGGGCCGTGGGACACACAGGTGGAAGGGAAACTTCGATTCTGGAAACTTCTGCTCCAATTTTCAATCCTACGTGTAAACGTGAGCTCCATCCTCAGGAGCTCCCTGCCCGAGAGAACACAGAGCAATTTATTTCCTCTGTGTCGTTAATTTTTTAGACTTTAAGTTAATAAACTTCAGACTACTTTTTTTTTGAAGTAGACTCTACGCCCAATGGGGTCTCGAAGTCACCACCCCCAGATCTAGAATTGCCCACTCTTCTGTCTGAGCCAGCCACGCCCTAGACTAGCTATTTAAATTAGGTATTACTGACTGAGTACATAACGCTAATCACCGATTCATTGGTTTTTCATTTAATCCTGTGAACAGCTTGCTGAGGTCAGTCCCCTCAGCATCCTCACTGAATTCAGCAGAAATCAGAGGCACAGAGAGACTGGGTGACTTGCCCAGGGTCACACAGGCTGGAGGGGGAATCAGGCAGGAGCCACAGCTGTGAGTGCTCCAGGTGGGGACCAGGCGGGAAGCGCCCTCAGGGTGCCCTGCACCCCACCCTTCCCCTCAGAGTGTCTCCACCTGCCTCACACGGTGCCGTCCACTCCCGAGAAAAGAACGCCGCCCAGAGAGGTGAGGAGGCAGTGACAGGGTGACAGACACCTCACTGGGGAGCTGGTGTGCTCTGACTTTTCTCTGTCCTTCGAGGCAGGCTCCACTTCCAGTGTCAAAACATTCTCTCGGGGCCAGGTGTGTCCCCCAGATGACCTGTCACCCCAGCAAACCCTGTCCCATCTCGGCTCCCCGGGGCAATCTGCCTTCACGTCTCAGGGTCTGTCTCAAGGGGTGGGGTGGGGTCCCTCTCTCCTCCTGAGGCTGTTTCACCCCAGACACCTGGATCACGAGCTCGGATCTCAGACTCACGACCCTCAAGGGTTCCCCCATTCCCAACGGTAACCTACCCCATTCTCAGCCCCAAAGAACGCTGACCCAGCCTAATTTCAGTAGTGCATCTCCTGGAGTCTGCACCCCTCCTACATCAGGACCTCGCCCCAGATCACTCACCTGGGCTCTTACCTTCCAGGCTGGGCTCCTAGTCCCTGACTCCTGGCTGCACCATTAGGTCTATAATCTACCCCTGTTGACCTGCCAGCCACTCCCAGGTTCTCTGGCGCTGGCCACCCCGACCTGCCCCTGTGGGGGGTCTGGGAGCAAAGGGAGAGGCTCCGTAGCCCCGCCCCGCTGGGCAGCACCTGTGCCCCCAAACCTCCCTGAGCATCCTCCCTTTCAGGGACTGAGCGCAGGCACCAGCGCCTCCTGGTGGCTGAGGACCGAACTGCCGCTAGAGACTTCTGCCAAGAAGCCTTCCCACCTCAGCTCACCTGCACACACAGGTCATGAGCACCTACTGTGTGCAGCAGGGGGAAGCAGAGACAGGACGCTAAGTCGTTGTCCTAGGGAAGCCCACAAGCTGGACGGAGACAGAAGCACAGATCCTTCAGGGAAGGGGGAGGAGCCTCCACGCAGAGGCTCCTGGGCATTTTCTTTCATCCGGGGAACAAGAGCCGCACAAGGGACAGGGAAACACAGCAGGAAGGGGGCTAGGAGCAGGCATGCAGGATGGCCCATCGGGGGGCAGCTGGGGGCACACGGCCACCAGGAAGGGAAGGAGCTGCAGGCAGGCGCAGACAGGTGGCTCAGGCCCCATGGCCGGGTCTCTGCTCCTGACGGAGGCCGCGCAGCTGTAACCAGAGGACGCTGCTCCCGGTGCTGTGGCGTCCTGCCCGCAGTCTGCAGGAGCGAGCTCTGAGCGGGGTCAGCAGGTGGCCAGCAATGGCCTTGACGTTCGCTTCAGTGAGAAAACAGGCTCCTAGTGGGGCGCCTGGGTGGCACAACGGTTAAGCGTCTGCCTTCGGCTCAGGGCGTGATCCTGGCGTTATGGGATCGAGCCCCACATCAGGCTCCTCCGCTATGAGCCTGCTTCTTCCTCTCCCACTCCCCCTGCTTGTGTTCCCTCTCTCGCTGGCTGTCTCTATCTCTGTCGAATAAATAAATAAAATCTTAAAAAAAAAAAAAAAGAAAACAGGCTCCTCGTGCATGAAAGTTTACAGTAGTGACAGCCGGGGGGGAAGGACGGAAGGGGAGGGAGAGAGCCCACCGGTCCTTGTTGTGTCTAGGTCTCTCATTATAGGCCTCCAGGGGGTCAGGGAAGGGGGGGACCTGGGCATGGGGGAGGGGTATGGACAGGGCAGAGGGGGGAGAGCCCAGTCCCTCTTGCCCCCGTCCAGCTCTCTGATTCAGGCCACAGGGTCCCTGTGCGTGGAGAGATGGCGGGTCACACGGCTAAGCCCTAAGAGGATGTCCTCTGAGGACAGGGGCCCGAAGACCCGGGTGACAGCGGGACTCAGCAGCAGCCAGGTCCTGGTCCGCCATCCACCGAGAACAAGCCCAGAGCCAGGAGGGGAGAAGCCAGCACAGCCCACATGAGGGAGGCAGAGCCGGGCCACGCTGACCGGGGTTAGGGCAGGAGAGCTCGGCCACGGGATGCCAGGAGCGTGGGCAGATCCCTGTCCAGGCCACGAGAGCATCATGAACATGCAGAGTAGCCAGGACCAACACCTCGTCCTCCCTACTGTGGGCCCCAGACTGGGGGGGAGGGGGGGAGTCCGGGCCTCCCTAGGAAATCCAGGCCCCTGAGGCCAAGGACAGACCTTCCATCACGTGTCCTCAGACGTCACATGGGCCCTTCAGGTAGCGGGAGCAGAACGCACGTTCGCTGGATGTGAGGACGACTCTGCTTCCAGAAGCTTTGGGGTGGAATTGGGGCAATTCTCCCCTGGACACTAAGCTCAGATGTGGGTAACTCACCGCGCCTGAAACAACGTAGGAGTCCTCCGCAGGCGTCACCAAGGACAAAGGGCCTTAGGCTCTGCCCGGACTTTTCCCTGGACGGTGTTCTAGACTCCAGCCCCAGCTCAGAGCCCTGCCTGCTTGAACTCTGCTCCTCGGCCTCCCCCCGCCCAGTTCCCAGAGGTCCTGCCAGAGAAGGCTGCCTGCTCCCACCGCCCCTGACCTAACCCAGTGAGCCCCTGCTTCACCCCTGCCCAAGCAGGCCCAGGCCCAGAACCCGCCGCAGGCTGGCAGGGACCCCACAGTCCTGGGAGCTGGGCTCAGAGTTCAGCTTCGTCTTCTAGGTGGACATTTCCCAGAGCAGGTGATGATTCAGACCCTAACTTAGCAGGAGCTCCAAAGAGCCTTTGCTCCAAAGAGGAAAGCAGGAGCGTGAATCTGTGGTCCTACATATTGTGACAATCAGATTACAGCATTTACGTGATGTTCCCCTGGAGCAGGGCCGTGAACATCTCGGAAGGGATCTGCTCTGCAGCATTTCCGTATCTCCTGACCTTTGCCCCCCACCCCTTTATCGAGCAGCATCTCTCACAGCTGATGCTCCGTGGATCCCACTGAGAATGTCTGATGCAGGTAAGTCGGCTGCCAGTGTGAGGACACGGTGAGTGACAGCGGCCGAGCTGTGCTGTGTCCTCCCCACGAGCCCTCCACCGCGTCTCGCTCTCCCCGCAGGGCAGCTCATGGGCCCCGGGCTCCCTTCCCTGAACCCCTATATGGTCACAGTATCACCACCTCATCCACGCCCTGAGTGTGAGCTGCTTAGGGGGGACCCGTCAGCCCCCAACCCAGACCCTCCCCGATGGTGGACTCGCTCCTTCCACAGACAGTGCATGAGCTCCCACTGCGCGCCGGCCCTGCTCCGGGGGCTCACGCACGTGCACGAGCGCACCCAGCACACCCCCTGCCTTCCTCCTGTATTAGGAGGCGAAAGGCAGTGCGCGGGAAGCAGAGCAAACAAGGTGAGCAGGGCTCGGGGTGAAAGAGCAGGCGGGGGGCTCAGCACCTGGGAGTGTGGTTTCGGGGTTACCCCAGGAGCTCAGAGCAGGCTTCCTCAAGAAGGGGACTCCTGAGAAAAGACTGGAAGGAGGTGAGGAGTGACCATGGACATCTGGGGGAAACCCTTTCCTGCCCAGGTGACAGCCTGTGGAATGGCCCTCAGGTGGGACTCTGCCCGGCCTGTTCCAGGAGCAGGAGGTCTGTGTGGCTGGAGCGTACGTGAGCCCAGGTGGCCAGAGGTTGGACGTCATCTGGACCGTGAAGGACACACAGTTCGGGGCGTGAGCACTGCCCATGACCAGGGAAAACAACAGTCCTGTGTTACGGACAGTGTTCCAGCTTCAGAAAGGTGGAGGGTTTATCAGGTCATGAAAGCATAGCTCGGATTTACCACTCACGTCAGACAAGGAGAATCCCACACCCAACGCAGGACAACACCTGCTAACCCACGGGTTACAGTCAGTCACACGCAGAGACCTTAACTTCCTAAATTTAATATTAGCAAATAAAATCACAAGATACCTCATGATCGCGTTGCATTTATTATAGGAATACAAGGACCGTGTAACCAGGAAATTCATTAGTGGAATTTACTCCAGCAGCAGAGGGAAGAAGTCGTTCCCGTTTACAGAGCAGGTGCGGACTCCCAGGCACAGCTGCACGGGCTTTCCATCACCTTCTCTAATCCCCAGGAGAACCCACAGAGTCACACGATCCCCTGTGTCAGCAGCGTCGTCCGGGGCGGGATGGACAGCTTTACTGGGAAGGGTCAGACAGTAAACGTCTCTGTCCAACTGTCCACTTCGGCCACTACAGCGAGAAGACAGCCCAATACCACACCGCAATGACGTGACGTGTTGTGTTCCAATAAAACTTTATTTCTAAAAACACACATGGACTAGATTTGACCAATGACTGTAGTCTGCCAAGCCCTTATCAGGAGGGTATAAAAATTCACATCAGTGGCCCTTCCCCAATCTCACTGCACACGTGACCAGGGGAATTGATCTTCTTAAGCAGCTTCTTTAAAATAACTGAATAAACAGTAATAATTCAAACATAAACGCAAACGGAATGTGTGTTAGAAAGTGCTAGAAAGCACACGCAGGCATTTAGAAAGCTTCTGCTTTTGGGAATGAATTTGCTCAGCAGTTGGTTTATATGAGTGTTTGTTATGGGCTCTTTTCCACCGGTGAAGGAATGAGTCAGGCTTGAAGAATCAAAACTAGAAAAATTAGATGTGTTTCTGTAGGTTTCCTTTATGCATTGCTGACATCTACCCAGTTGAAGGACTCCTGCTCAGTGCCTGCTGGGAGCCGTGTAGAACGGCCCGCAGGTGCCACAGAGGGCGGGGCCGGGAATGGGGCTGGCAGGTGGAGAGTAGACCACACCCATTCACTCCAGGGCAAGGCCGAGAAAGATGGTCCAGGAAAGGACTGGAAACAGGAGCATTTCTCCACGATGCAGGAGAGGGTGAGACGGGCACCCCCGGGACACCCCAGCATCCGGGAAGGGGGGAAGAGCTGGCAGCAGGTGCAGTGAAGGGCAGCGCAGGTGGCACAGGGCACGAGGGGACAATGTTGGAAACGCGGCTGGACAGACAGCCAGGGACCAGATCCCGAGCGGGTGAGACTTCTCTCCTGAGTGCCATGGATCCTGTGGGGAGTGGGGGTGGGAGCGGGTTGGCTGTAGGCAGGGAAAGGACAGGAGGGGCCTGCATTTCTGAAAGCTCCACAGAGCAGAAGGTAGCGGGGTATTTAGAGGGGAAGAGCCCGCGCAGGGTAGCCCGTGAGGAGGCCGCCATGGCGCCCGGAACAGGGGACGGATGGGAGAGAGCTCGGGCATGTGGACACTCCAGCCTCTGCTCCTCTCCCCTTTGTCCTGCTCCCCCTGCACTGTCTGCCCGGGTGTCTGCTCCTGGGGGTGGGGGGTCCTTGCTGGCCCGAGAGCTCCAGGAGCCGGGCCTGGGTCTCCTTCTGTGTCCTCCACTTGGTCTAGGACGTGACTGAGTCCCACGGTCCTCCTGGCGGGAGTGCAGGGCAAGTGGTGGAAAGGGTTTTACCCAATGTGGAGTTCTAACCCTCGGTCTCCCTCCTGGGGTTGCTGCTCACTGCTCTGATGTCCGGTTCCTTGCTTGGTTTCTGCCAGCTTTTGGGTCCTTTGAGAGTTTTTAAACTAGTTTTTTTTTTTTTTTGGGTCTGGTTAAAAACATTTCTGATACAATTTTTTATTTCTAATAATCAGTTTTGCAATAATTTGCAATTAAAGATAGCTTTCTGTTACCTTTTTGGTTGGCTTCCTGCCCCTCCCCCATTTCATGTGCTTTTTATACTTTTTACAACGTTTTAGCTACTTTTTGCTAAGAGGACGTCTTTAAAAGTTTGCTTTTATGGTTAGGGCATCAAAAAAGATGGAAATACTCTTAAGGAAGATTTGGTTTTTTTGAAAACCCATTTAGCCAATTTATATTAGATAAAGCGGTTGTTGGAGTTCCTGACGGGCTCACCTCACCACACACAGAGTCTGAAGACTTCCTTCTGGGATTTTCCTGTGCGAATGTGACGTCTGCTGTATACCATCCACTCATTTCCCCAGTGAGATTCGGGATGCTGAAACCGCCGTCTCCGTCACGGAGAGGCCGCTCCTGGAGTTTTCCTCCAGCTCCTGCCAGTCAGGACCAGTGGCCTCACGCTCCCAGGACACCAGCATCTCTTCTTTCTCAGGCTCAGAACGCTGACCCCACTCCATCTCTCAGCCGTTCGGGTCCAAGGAGAGGGTCAACTACAGCGGGACGGACGCCCCACGGTCCTTTCCAGGGGGCGGGAGGCAGTGGGGTCGAGTGCAATCTGAACGCTTGGTGAGGGAATAGCTACGATGGGGAAGAGAAGGGGACAAGCATGACACTGCTGTAGGACCTGCGGTCCCATTGCATCACGGGCATGTTTGTAAGGGGAGCTGCTCCGTTTCACAGACAAGGAGGCCAAGCTGCAGAGCCTTGCCTAGAGCCCCCACCGCTGGGTCAGGCACCGGTCTGTCACCTCCCAGCCTCGGGCGCTCTTCCCCCCCCCACCCCCCCGCAGCTCACAGCCAGCGTGGACTTTGCTCTAATCCGGGAAAACACTGCAAAATAGGGAAGCTGATAAATAATCACCCGGTTTCCCTTTGTTTGTGTGCGACACGAGGAAACAATTTCAGCTCTCCCCGCTCCGGCCCGTGATCCCCAGCACCCTGCGGCAGGGCGTCTGGCCCCGCCCCTCCGAGGCTGCTTCTGACTAGGTCACTCAGAACCCGAGCGATTACAGATCCAGCGGTCACTGTCGGTGCTGGTTGCGCAGACCTTCTGCTGGCCTGTGCTGTGTGACCCTTGTCTCTTTCATGAGCTCTCCTTGTCTGGTACAGTCTGTGCCCTGTTGGGTCCTCAGCCGGCCTCCTGCCGTCGATGCTGGACGCGCTCGGCGTGGCTGAGGCTGCTGAGGACACAGTGGTGGCCGAGCAGACTGGGTTCCTGTTCTCACGGAGCTCCCAGCCTTGTCCGGGAGCCTGCGCGGGGGGACAGGGACTCCAGGTGAGTTCAGATAATTACGTGTTCCAGGAAGGTCATGGACAGGACGTGGCACAGGTTTCTTATCTGTTGCTCGGCATGTGAACTTCCTTCCCTCATTTGAGGAATTGTCTCCCTCATGAGGCACAGTCACCGTCCCCCCACAGAAGCAGGAAATGCCGGGTCCCCCCTGGCCCCCGCCTCCTTTGCAGCTGAGATAGCCCATGACCGGGGCTCCTGGGGCCAGATACCCCCACCCCAGACTTTCATCCTCGAGCTAGTGATGCGGGAGCAGGGATGACAGGGTCTGTGCCGCTGGCAGTGGCTGTCCCCTCTGGCAGTGGAGGCAGCCGTCCTGGGGCCTGGCAGGTGTCCAACTCTGTGGGACTGGGGTGGGAGCTGTGACGTCTCTGCCACGGGTGACCCCCTGTGATTGGACCAGCTCTGGTGCCATCACTCCCGGTGGAGTTCCTGCAGAGCAGGTCCCGGTCGTCTGGACCCTCACTGTCTGGCACCTCCTGGTGTCCTCTAATACAGACATTCGACTGGTTCTTTCAGTGCCTGTAACCTAACCTGAGTGATACTTGGGATAATGTGACATGATGGACAGATAGACAAGTGGCCGGGCTTCAGGAAAAGCTGGGAGGGAGGGAATTTCCAGAGACCAACCGTGTAGTGTAGACGGAGACTGGAGATCACTCAGCGGGGCAGGTGACGTGCGCACCTGTGGGTCTGCCAGCCGCCCCACTCCTGTCTGTCTGTCTGTTTGACTGATACTTAAGCAATTTAGGAAGGGACATCTCACAGACTACAGAAGAGACTCTTCACTCTGAGAAGGAGATGGAGTTCCAGTCACAGGAAAATGGAGAAAAACCACTGGAGAGACGTTGGTGCCACAATCCTTACAGGATCCGTGTTCCTGGCGTTCACGCTCCAAGTGCCCTCCTGGAACTCACAGGACACACGGAAAAGGACCGAATCCGATCCCATGAAAGGCTGGGAAGGGCTCTGCATTCTGGTGGTTTCTGCCAACAGTCCTGTGTCCCGCCTCGAGGACACATGCAAATATACGTCCACGAGCTTTCCCCTCACAGACTTACAGAGAACTGCACTTAAATATGAGGATGTGATGCCATGTCCTTCGGTTGTTTTCAATATTATACCTTTATTTATTTACTTATTTATTTTAAGTGTGCTCCCCACCGAACGCGAGGCTTGAACTCACAACCCAGGAATCCAGACCTGAGATCAAGAATCAGAAGTTTTACCAACTGAGCCCCCAGAAGCCCTAGAAATTATCCTTTGAAATAATTGACAGCAGTAGCTCCGTTAGTTCCGTCAACTTCGACTCTTGATAAAAACGAGTTCATCACGAGCCGGCCCTGCCCAAGTCTGCTGGACTCACGTCGTGTTCCCAGGAAAGCGTCTTATGTGTCAGCGTTGAAGGACAGAAAGGACATCCCTGGGAGAGCCACCTGGCCCCAGCCACGTCCCTGTCCTTCCCCAGCACGGGGGACGCCGGGCAGCCTGGCTGCAGGAGCAGGTAACGTGACGTCCCCGTGGCCGAGGCAGGGACACCTGTCACCTTCTCCGGAGCACGTCTGGTCCCCGTGGTTGTGGGCAGCCCAGAGCACACACCCAGGTCTGCTGGGGGCACAGGTGGCTGCCTGGGCTGTCCTCACGCTGCCACGCTCACAGTTCTCTGAGATTGGGGACAGACGCTGTGCGGGCACAACAGGGGCAGAGCTCAGGGGACAGAGGAGCGGCCTGGATGCAGCTGCTTCTCCAAGAAGAACCCCAGCTGGGCTCCCTGCTGGCTCAATCCCCCCCCACAGGCTCTGGGACCTGGGTCAGGAGCCCCAGCATTTGTGGGTACAGCAAGGAAGGAGAGAAAATGTGTCCCTTACGAAGAGGTGACCTTACAGTATTTTTCATGGGCTCAGGTGAATGGCTCCCACGTCTCTCGCAATGAAAATATGCACATTTATTTCCTGATTACATAGTTGATACTTGCTTCTGCTTTCCTTCCTGTGGGAGAGGAGCTCCTGCTCTTTCTCACCAGGTCCCGGGTACTACAGAAGGGGAAGTGGGCACTGAGACCGCAGGGGGAGAAGGCGGAGGAGGACAGAGGGGCAGGGGTGAGGATGGGGGAGCCTGGCCCCACAGCCCAAAATTCGGGAAGGAGAGCTGAGGGACATGTGGGCCGCTCTAGGGAACTCTACCTATTTCCTGTTCAGTAAGTACCGGAAACAAGTAAAGATTCCGGATTTCTTTCTTCCCTCCGAAATTGTGAAAATGAAATCCTGTCACTGCAGCGGAGGTGCTGGGCACGGGGCCTGAGACTTTGGAGGCGCTGTAGTAGCAGCCCTGAGTGGGGAGCAAGGAGTGGGGGGGGGCATTTCCTGAGACAAGGAAGCCAGAGATGGTGGAGGACGCAGGTGCTGAGCGCAGGTCGGTGCGGAGTGGGAACCCCCACTTGGGGGCCGGTGGGGCTGGAGGGCAGGGATGGGGCTGAGCAGAAGGCATGGGGCGGGGAGGCTTCCCTGGGCATCAGTGGTGTCACTGGTCACTGAGGCCCCGGGGCAGGGACCCCAGAGAGAGGAGGACACGGGAGATGGGAAGGGTCCTGCCCAAAAGCTCAGAAACCCCACCCTGTGAGCGAAGAACAGCCCTGGGAGGACAGCTGAGGAGTCTGGGAGGGCGACAGGTGGGCGGGGGATCCAGGACAGAGTCCGTCAGGGAACCCGAGGTCACAGGTGGTTGGAGCAGGGAAGGGGAGTCAATGGTGTCACCTGCAGGTCACTGCCAGATGCTCTAGAGGTCCCGGTAAAGTGAGGCCAAGGTGGCGGCTTAGGCGTGGAGCAGGGGCAGCACAGAGACCAGGTGAGGGCTGCAGGGAAGGGGACAGCAGGGTCAGGGGGAGGAGCCAGAGAGAAGAATGCTGGAGATGACATGTCCCCGAGAAGGGACTGAAGTGTAGGGAATAGTCCTCACTGAGTCCCTGAGGAGCTCAGCGTCCTCCGAGGGCACAGGAGAGAGAGGGAGGCAGGTGTCTGTCAATGCAGTCAGTAAAGCTAACTGTCAGGAGCTAGAAACTTCTGCTTTTTCCTGAGCAATAAAGGCTGGGCCACGTGCCAACAGGACAGGACAGAAGGGACGTTGCCAGGATGCGGGACAGCCGAGGGTTGGAGAGATAAGTCCTGGAGCTCCCTTCACTGGGCTCAGTCCCGCCTCCTGGGCTCCCAGCTGTGTAGCCTGGAGAATAGGCTTTCTGGCTCCTTCCACTGATCTGTAAAGTGGGCACAAGGATCCCCACCTCACAGAGAGTCCACGAGGACCCTGTGAGTTAGCGAGCAGAACGGTCAGAACAGTGCGAGTCACAGAGCGGCACTCAGCCAGCGCTCACGGTTACGAATCCACAGGGTCCGTGAATAGCTCTCAGCACGGGACTGACCGCTGGGTGGTGTTCAAGACGGTCCAGGCGGGATACTGGGAATTCACCAGGGCTCGTCCCAGGGGCTGTGGGTCTGAAAGGCAGTTGGATGTCGTAGAGACCAGGGGCAGAGCGGGGCCGTCTGGGGTTGACACGTAGCTGAGGCTGAGCGGTCCTGGAACAGGTTTGTTTACTCAGTTCCCCCCTTGATCTACCCCTGTGTGTGTCTCACGGTGACCTTGTGCGGAACGATTTAGCACAGAAATCACTGACGGTGGATCCATCCAGTCCCTGCTCAGAGCCTCAGAGGTGGAGGAGGCAGGACCCGAGCTGCAGGCGTCATGCTCATGAGACAGGTGTCCCCGGAGGGCAGGATTCTTCCGCTTCTTCTCGTTAAATCGTAACTGTGGCCTGGCCTGGCCTGCTGACCTCACTGTAGACAGTGGTGAGAGGGTTCTCCTCTTCTAGATCAGGGGCACCCCTACCCTGGAATGCAGACAGAGGGCTCCTGGAACAGCTGAGGGAGAGAGCTGCCCAGAGGGACCCGCACAGACCCAGTGCTGCTGACATGACCTCCCCCAGTGTCCAGCACTGCATGGGGCCTGAGGAGAACTTTCTTAGTGAATATCGCGTTGTCTGGAAAGGGTTACCGAGGCATCCAGGCCAGATCGTGCAGATGACTGGGATTGACAGACACACACCCAGGCACAGAGGGACTGGGGAGAACCCAGGCTGCCCCCTCCCCCAGCCTTACCCTGTCCCTCCTGTCTCCAGACTCCCGCTGGCTCAGCTCTGCATAGAGGATGTCACCATCCGGGTCCCTGTGCTCCTCCTGCGATCCTGCACCTGAGTCATGCACAGATGGAGCTGGAGTCTGAGCCTGGAAACCTGGACCCTCCCCCTCCATGACCCCACGGCCATGGCCACAGCAGCCAGCCTCCTGCAGGACATTCCCTGAGTCGCAAAATGCAGGAGAGAGCTAGCTCCAGGAAGAGTGGGGGAAGGATGGGTCTGGGCTCAGGAAGAAGTGCAACCTGCCTCTCCCAGAGTCCACGTTCTTCTTCTCCCCACGTCTCTTCCAAAGGTACAGCCCAGCTCCCAGGATCAGCAGCACGATCGCAACAGCCACCAGGATGCCTGGCAGGGGGTCAGCAGTGGTCTGTCCATGTCGATCTGTTTCTGTCGCACAGAGGGAGTGAGGAAGGTTAAGGCAAGAGAGCAGTGAAGCCGCCCGTGGCCGCGCACACAGAGACGTCTGAGGAGACCTGGTCAGAAGCTGAAGAGGGAGGAGCACGGCAGGTGCTTTCCCTCAGCCAGTGCGCGAGCTCCTGCTTGGGGCCGGGGTGCTGAGAGGAACGGGACATGGTGCCCGCCCTTGAGGAGCCCCTCAGCGGGGGGAGGGCTGAGAACAGGCCAGAGGCAGCCAGCCAGGGCCATCCCAGGGCACGAGAGCTTTACAGCTTGCATCCAGGTCTTCAGGGAGGGCCTCCTGGAGGAGGTGATGGAGAAACCTGGTCTTCAGGGAGGAGTAGGAAATTACCCATTATTCAGGGTGGGTGCGGCATTCCAGGAAGGAGAGCCATGAACAGGAATGTCTGTGTCAACTCTCCAGCCCTGGGAGCTGCCAGCACCCACTGGGGCAGAAGGGAGAGGGACCAGGCAGGGGGAGCCGGGTAGGAGGATGAGAGGGAGGCAGGAGCCTCTCTCCAGAGGGTCCAGTGGGACACTGAGCCATGAGCTTCCTCTGGGATCAGGAATGCTGAGGCACCAGGTTCCCCCGCAGCTGGTGGAGGAGGGGGTGGAGGGACGAGGGGGCAGGCGGGGACCCAGGTCATCATTCATCCAGGGACACACTGACTGGAGCAGACTGCCCGAGGCCGAGGGTGGGACAGGCATGCAAAGGAGAAGCAGACACGGCCCCTACCCTCCAGTGTTCAGGCTGCAGAGGAGACTAATCTCGGCCCAGAGCATCAGCTCTCCGTGTGGGGCCACAGACCGCTCCGTAGAGCAGACGAGATGTGAGGGCAGGACAGCGGCAGCTCCTGCAGGGCCCTGAGCTATGGAGGCTGAGGAGCCCCTGTGCAAACACACTTAATGCTGGAACTGCACCCAGCAGCCGTCCTGTGGGACTGCAGGGGTCACAGGCCCCGGAGCAGCTGCAGTGAAGGGGTCCCTGGACGGGAATAAGTGGGGGAGTGGAGGACCCTTGACTTGGAGATGCTGAGGGCAGAAGGAGGGGCCTGAGCAGAGGCTGGAAGCTGAGGAGAGCAGGACACATCTGGGAACGCAGGCAAGCAGGTGGGTGTGAAGCATATTCCTGAGGCCAGAATTGGGCAGAGGAGCCCTGAGCCCTGTGTCCTGCAGGGAGTTCTTGGCTCAGATCCCTCTGAGGGCACAGAACGCTGACACCCCCCAACTCACTCTTCCTGAAAACCACCCTAGACACACACGGGATGATGGATGAGGGTGGGAGAGGTACCTGCTGGTGTTGCCTGGACCAGCAGGGGTGAGGGGAGGAGAGCAGCCGGGGAGGGACAAGAAAGGGCAGAAGCACATAAGATGTGCCTGCCAGCGTCTTGGACGGGGTGAACCGGTGGCAGGTGACAACTAAAACATGGTGGGACAGGAGCCGGGAACCCTCACCCACGGCCGCATGAGTTCAGGGAGAGCCCCTACCTCTGGCAGGATGCACTCACCGTGGCCACAGACGTCCCCAAGGACCCTGGTGGCAGTTTTCCGGTCCACCTGGTTGCTGACCACACAGGTGAGGCTGGCGTTGGGCTGGCTCAGGGGCAGGGTCACAGCCAGCGTCCAGGGGTTGGGGGCTGGTCCCACGGACGGTCTCTGTTCCTGCTCCCTGGGGAGGCCCTCGCTCTCCCAGGACACGGTCAGGTTCTCCCTGGTTCGCATGGTGTCACAATCCACGGTGACGTTGCACCAGCCTGGTGTGAGGGATGGAACCGTGGCCCGGATCTGGGGAAGGGGCACGGGCTCTGTGGTGGGAGAGACAAGAGGACAGAGGCTCCCGTGAGTGGAGAGCATCACAGCTCCTGCTTTCTCCTGCGGATTCTCCCTGACGCTCTGGCTTCCTCCCCCGAAGGATGGTGACTGCATTTTCCAGATAACTCAGAACAGACCCAAATATACAGCAGGTGCCAAAAAGGAAGGGAGACCCTGACCTGAACTCTATGTGTTTTCAGTAGACTGAACAATTCTTAAAAATCTCCCCTGAAAAAATAAATCCTAGCGCCCCATCCCAATCCCAATTAATTGTAAGAAATGGGCGTCCCCTAGAAGAAGAAGAATTTGGGACTGGATTTGTCCTTGTCCAGGCCCCAGTCCTGATTCTCCTGCTCGGATGGTGCCTGGGACTGCACAGCCCATGGAGCAGATGGTCATTGGCCGCTATGGGAGCCCGGAGGTGGACCGTGGGCTCCCACCGGGAGAGACTCTGCTGCAGGACACATTGGTGCCCCTACGATTGGCCACCACCAGTGTGGCTGGAACGTGCACTGAACTTGGGGTCTATACAGGAACACAAGGGACAGACCGACAGTCAGTCTACGGAATCTCGCCGACCTGAGCGGCACAGGCCACTCTCTCTGGAGCAGGACGTCTCCCTGCGCAGGGGGAGTGTGGGGAGAGAGAGCTGCTCACTGAGCTTCTTAGGAAGGGCTGACTGTGAGCGTCTCCTACGTCTGTGGAGGGTTAGAGCCGGACCCGTGAGTCTGAGTGAGCTGCCTTGGGCCGGTGCTTAGAAGGACAGGGGACGGGGTGGGGAGAACCACACGTGGGCTTCCACAGCCTGCTAGGTGACGAGTGTCCCCCAACCGTGGCCATGTGCTGACCCTCAGAACCTGCAAGTGTCTTAGGTTCCATGACAAAGGGAAACTGAGGCTGCTAACCAGCTGACGCTAAACCAGAGAAGGTCTGGATTCCCAGATGGGCCCCATGTGATCACAGGGTCCGCACAAGTGGAGGGGGCAGGAGAGGAGGAGGGAGGGACTCAGGGCCAGAGGCACTCATCCCTCCAGTGCCGGCTGTGAAGGGGGAGGAAGGGCCACGAGCCAAGGCATGCGGGCGCCACTAGAAGGAGGGACAGGAACAGAAATGGATTCTCCCCGGAGCCTCCAGAGAGGAGCAGCCCTGCTGACACCTGGAGTTCATGGCCGAGCCTCTGGGGTCTGAGTCCTGCCCCGCAGCCCAGGAGGACACTCAGGTGGTGGTGTGGTCAGCCCCTGAAGGTCAGTCACCTGTTACAGCAGCACTAGACAGCTGACAGTCACACTGAGCACCCTGAGTGCTATGGGGACAGTGAGTGTTATGGCCAAGTCCCCATTTCCCCCCGCTCCGTGTTCCCCTCCTGAGGCACAGAAGTGATTCATCCCCGGTGTGAACCTCAGCTCTGCCTGCATTTCTGCTGAACACACGGCATCTACTTCCAGGGGAGAAGATCGAGTCTGAAGGCTGCAGTCTGGAAGGGATCCTGCCATCGGGGCGCGTGGACACTCCAGGGACAGAGTTAGGTGGTCAGCTATGGGGCTGGCGGAGGGGCCGCCACGTACCATAGACCGTCAGGTGGAAATCCTGGTCAGTTTGTGTTCCGTCACTGTAGCAGACTCGAGCCCGGTACAGCCCGCTGTCCTCAAGGGTCAGGTTGTCAATCCTCAGGGTCGTTGTGTTGAACACATGGACCCTCTTCTCAAACTTGTCCTGGAAGTTGAACCATTCTGGAACATCTGACCCAGGAATGACCTGCAGTATGGCTGTCCAGTTGGACCCTAATGCAATGCCCCAAAACATCTTCTCCAGCTCGACTCCTGGGGGTAATTCCGGACTTCTGATCACATGAAACAACACAGAATGTCCTTGCGTCCTCTTCAGAGAAACAGGGATTCCAGAATCCTCCACTCCGGAACCACGGACTCCAGAGCTCTGGGTCATAGCACCGCAGACGCCTAGGGCAGAGGACACGGGAAATGTGAGAGGTTTTCGTTAGGAATAAAGGAGGAACCCCTAGAACCATCTTCTTCATGAGATCCGTCCCGTGTGCACCCCGGACTCTTGGAAGGCGGGAGAGAGCCGTGAATGGGAGGCGAGGCTGGGATCCCTCCTGGTCCCAGGGTATCGTCCCCTTGAACAGGTCCTGCTAACTTGCTCACCTTCGGTGCCCTGACCCCTGACAGCGCGAGCAGAAGTTCAGGAGAGGTCGGAGCAAAAGCACAAGCATGTTTTCGCTCCATACCGAGTGCATTAGTGCAGGAGGCAGCCTCTCACGGGGCTGCAGAGACCCTCCAGCCCACAGGCCGGGCATGCTCTGCCCCTGGAGTGGGGGCCGCCCCAGGACTGGCCTCTAAGGAGCAGAGTGCTGCTCACATGATGGACGGCCCTCAGGGACAGCAGGTCCTACACGAGGGTGACACCGTCTTGCTGTTATCCTGTGTCCTGCTCGCTGTGACGATGCCGTCGGCCGTGTTGTGGGCGGCCCTGTGGAGAGGCCCCTATGGGGAGGGATGGACGGCAGCCTCTGGCCAACAGCCAGGGAGGGATGAGGCCCCAACCGGGCCCACACAAGCTGTACAGGGCCGGGCTGGACAACACTGTTACCAGGTCCCTCCTAGCACGCCGGGACACAAATGCCATGGGTCCCCCTGGCACGGTGCTCCACGCCTCTCATCAGAAATTAAATTGGCCAAAACCTTGATTTTGGTCTCTCAGCCTCCAAAACCGTGAGACAGTGATTCTGTTGTTTAAGGTGCCAGGTACACTGTCTTGTTTCGGCCCCAGGAAACTGAGGCAGGAGGCCAGGGAGTGCAACCCCACCCCTCGTGGACCCGGTGAGGGGTCCTGAGGACCCAGTCCTGGGCTCTTGGCCAGCATGTCCACGAGGCGTGAGCTCTGGGTGACACAGACCCAGGTTCAAGGTCCAGATCCACCCTTTACTGGCTGAACGGCCTTGGGCGACTTCCTAAACTGCCTAAGCCTGGAGCTTCCATGTGGGAACCCCGGGGACGAAGGGTGAGCGTGTCCATGGGGCTCTTGCCAGGATTCAGTGTGACGAGACATGAGAAAGCGCCCACAGGAAGTGTCTCCTTCTCGTTGTCCTCACTGTGTCAGGGCCTGCGGTGGGCTTTACAGGTAGCGGGACCCACCTGCCGCTCGCTCATCTGAGACCACACGTTCCCATGAACGGGATCCCCATTCCCCACGTGTCAGCGGCTCTGTCAGATTCTGAGCAGGACAACCCACCGAATCCGGCAGGTGGCAGAGCGTTGTCCCCGTTCCGAGGATGAGAAGCTCTCATTTCAGCCACACTCAGCAGCTTTTAAACTCTTGAATTTTAAGCAGATCGTGCTTTCCAGTAACGGCGGGATGCTGGAGGTGGAAACGCAGCCTCTCCCCAACCTCTGAGCCCCGCTGCCCAGTTGCCCTTCCCACAGGCAGGGGCTCTTCCAGGTTCCTGTGTGTCCCTCCAGAGGGGGTCTCTGCACTGACAAGGGCCTATGTGTGTCTCCTCGTGCACGACCCCACACCGCCCGCTGCTCTGCTCCGCCCTCGTCTCTGTGCGGCTCGGGTAGGGCTGCACCTGCGACTGCTCGCGGGGCAGAGCCTCATGGACAGCTGCCCACGGCCCCACATGGCTCTGGTCCCTCCACGTGCGACGGGCAGTCACGTTGCTCTTGTCGCTGCAAACACGGTCCCGCTGAGCAGCCTGGGGTTGGATGCTCTGAATACACGGATGGACGTCAGTCACACGCGGGGCACATATGTCACACTCGTGCACGGAAGTCACAAGGTGCACATGCATCACACGTGGGGGCACACATGTTATAGGCGGGGACACATAGTCACACGTGGGGCACACACATCACACTCGGGTGTATATCGGTCACATGTGAGTGTGTGTGCATCACACACGGGGGTGTAGATGTCGCACACGGGAGTATATACAACACAGACAGGTGCATAGGTACCAGGAGTGCGTGTACATGTGTCACACACGGTTCTGTGGACAGCACACGTGGGTGTGGAGACACTGGGACAACCCACTGGGTGGGTCTAACAGACCAAAGGCAGGTCCCTCTCAGCTTCGACAGACCTCGCTCACCGCCATCCTGACAGTGACCCCAGCTGCTCTCCTCCCAATAATGCTCAGGGTTCCCACAGCACATGGTGACCGAAGGTTTCAATCTTTGCAAAAGAATAAGGGAAAATTATATCACGTCATCTTCTAAAGAGCATTTCTCCTGTACATGAGCCCGGTCATCATGTTCTAGGACTGTTGATCCCCTTTTCTGGCCGCTGTGAGCTGTCTGCTCATGTCCTCTGCCCATGATTCTGGTTTTCTTTTTAACATTCAGGAGCTAGACCTATTTTAAGAAAATTAGCCTGTTTTCTATTGCAGTTTATATAGTTTCCAGTTTGCTTTTCACCATTGTCTTGTACTGATGGCCCTGCTACTGTCCTCATGAAGCTAAACGTACGTATCATTTAAGGCTTACTGGTTTATCTCCGGCATGAAAAGATCACCCCCCCCAACATCAAAGTGTGCTCCTAATGCTCTCTCGTTTCCTTCTAGAACCTTCTTGACTTCAGCGTCCTGTGTGAATCTGACGCACAGGGAACGTGCTTGGGTCTCAGACCGGGAGGTCTAGTGCAGCAGGGCGGTCGGCACCCTGGACGGGAGGATCCGGAGGCGTGAGACCAGGTCCTCTGTTCCCTTGAGCACGTGGACGGGAGCAGTGACCTCCCTGCCTCCAGCCTTCCTCTGGGACGGGGACACAGTAGCCGTGCAGCCCTCCCAGAATGCGTGCTAGGATGTCAGGAGAGGAAGGCGTTCCCATCCGTGTGAGCTGCTCTCAAAACCACGATGGTGATTCTTGACCGAGCACACCTGGGACCAGCTGGCCTTCCCAGGTGCCAGGATGGAGTCCACGTCTCTCCCCAGCTGCCCCTGTCGGGGGCTCCTCCTGGGATCAGGGATGGGCCCCCGGGACACAGACACCCATGGCGCGATCCCATAGGTGGCCACGGGAGTAGAGTCCAGCCGGGGCCTTCCTGAACGAGAGGACACTCCTGGCTGTGTCCACAGAGCTGGCTTCCATGGTCCCAGTCACATCCCCGTCACCAGGTGGCTGAGACCCCCGAGCTGCTGGGCAGAGTGGTGTCTATCGTGCCCGGGACTCGGTGTGGGCATGTTTGCTCCCCTCGGCGGGTCGTCTCGGGATTGTGAAGTGTTCTGTGTCATCCAAAGCTATCCTACGGATTCTGGGGTTGATTCCAGCAGAAGTTCGAGGGCTGCCCCCTCCCAAAAGTCAGCGCCATGAAGATGTGCGTCCTCTCTGTGCGGCCGCAGACACACTAGACCCGTGCACACACAGGACATCCGCGTAAGTCGATCGGGGTTCCTGGTAGCCCGTGAAGGGTGGACTTCGACTCTTCCTGCGACTGGGCTTCCTCATGAATTAATGCACAGAACCACAGTGTCCCATCACACCCGCGTCCCCACCACAGTCCTCACAGCCAGGGCTCGTCTCGTGTGGAAATACACAGAGTCTGGAGCCCACAGGACGCTAACCCCGAGTCAGAGAAGCGGCCCTTGTTCCAACAGTGGGAACTGTGCCTGGGGCTCCCGAGGGACAGCAGATCCGGCCCCAGGGCAGCCCCTGCCTGCGGGCTGCTCCCCAGGAATTCCGAGCCCACGCTGTCCTTCTTAGTGCCCCCCGCGTGGGTCAGAGGCGTCCGCCCCAGGGGAACAGGGTGACAGGAGAGGGCGTTTCTGCGGAGCTCGGGCAGCAGCTGCGCGGCACCGGCAAGGCTGCTCGCCCGCGGCTCCTTGGCGGCTCCCCGCTGCAGCTCGCGGTCCTGAGCGGCCCAAGCAGACCGGGGTCTACACACCGGGGCAGGAGCCGGGGTCCTGCAGCAGGGGCTCTGCAGTCCCAGCTCGACAGCAGAGACAGAGACCGCAGAGGGCCAGGGCACTGCAGGGGAGCCTTGGAGAGAGCATCTCCTCCCTCCTTGGGGGCCATGGACGTGACAACAGAGAGGCCAGAGCTCTGGGTTCTGAAAGGTCTCCAAATAGGCTCCCCACTGTCCGTCCCTGTCAGGATGCAGGACGAGGACAGGACAGGAGGGAGACACAGAGCAGAGGCCTCGGAGAAGCCATAGGTCTGTCCCATCCAGAAGGAGACCCCCAATATCAGATGTCACAGTTGGAGGGCTTCGAGTGACCTTTCACAGAGAACGGACTCACTCAGGGGGGAACTTGTCATGGGTCACACAGTGCAGTGCCAGACCTAGAGCCAGATTCCTTCTCCCCCAACCCCGTGCCTCCCCTGCAGGGAGCTGCCCTACAGCTCTCCCCCTACCCTCCCTCTGCCCTGCCCTGCCCTGCACAGAGGTCCTCCCTCCCAGTACTGCTGTCTGCTCAGAGGGGTCCAAGCAGTGCTGGGTCTCACGCCCCAGCTCTTGTCCCTGGAGAGGGGACTCAAGTACTCAGCGAGCTTTGGCAGGGATGTGGGGCGAGCTGAGGGTTAACCAGCAACTGCTGGGAAGGGGGGAACCCGGGAGAGAGGAGGCTCAGCCCTCAGGCTGCAGGGGAGGAGCTGCCCAGAAGCTGGACGGTGAGCCTCAGCCTGAGCAAGCGGGAAGCCCACTCAAGACGGGGGAAGGCAGGAGAGCGCTCAGGTCTGCAGAAGGTGCTGAACCCAGAGAGGGACAGAAGAGCAGGGGTGGGGCGGCTTTGAGCAAGAGTCATTGTTTATTTAAATAAGATGAAAGTTAACCTCAACCATCAACATAAATTTTTTTTCCATTTCTCTATCCCTTTCGTCCTCCGCCCTTTCCTCCTCCCTCCCTCCCTCCCTCCCTCTCTCCCTCCCTCCCTCCTTTCCTTCCTTCCTTCCTTCCTTCCTTCCTTCCTTCCTTCCTTCCTTCCTTCCTTCCTTCCTTCCTTCCATAATCTTCCAACCTAGAGTTATATGGAGGAAAATGTATGTAATTTCACATATGTCTCCAGTTCAGTAAAATTGAGAAGAGAGAAGGCCCACATGTTGTTGACAGAAAGTTACCTTGTTAAAAAGGTCTTGCAAAGCTCATTTCTGTTGCGTTATCTCCCTGTTCACAGGTGTCCTGTGATTCCAGAAATTTCCTAGAATCCCTGCAGCTCATGGAGGGGCTGGTGCGCTCACACCAAGGATTATAAACAATAAAACCTTTCCAAGCTGTCCCCAGAATTCACAGTTGGAGATCTCACTGTTTTCTCATTTGTTCTTACTTAATTGTAACACATATGCAGATAGTCTCAGATGAAGTAAGAACAGGGAAATCCGACTCTTGTGAAAAGAGTCTTTGAGTTCCCTTTTTGGTGCCCCCTCTGCTTCCCTCCTGCCCCCACGGGGCACCCCCACATATAGCCCAGGTCAGCAGTCTCCTATTCCGGGCTCACCCTTACACACAGCAGGTGCGCCCAGACCCTTGGATTCTGGGGGCTCCTTTCCTTACTTTGCACACAGATCTTCATTGGACTCAGGGCCCTCATCCTGCCCAAGGAGCCGGACTAGAGCGGCTTCCTCCAGCTCAGACAGGGGCTCTGGGCCGGCCCCTCCTGCACACAGCAGCTGCAGATGCTGCCGAGTCCCCTGGGCATTGCAGACGGGGTGCCTATCCCCACCCCTGGGTCCCCCAGCCGCTCCCTTATCTCCTCCATCCCTCTCCCCAGGAGGCTCTGCGCTCTCCTGGCCTCCCCCCTGGTAGGGGTTCCCTTCATGCAGCCTGGCAGGCAGGGCTCAGGGTTCCCAGCCTGGCTTCAGCCACCAGCTCCCTTTGTTCCCTCCGTTCACCCCGGGCTCTGAACCAAATGCACGGCGTGTGCTCGGTCATCACAGAGCTGGTTCTCTGGTTCTTCAGTCAAGACCTGAGAGGGCCCAGGGGCTCCTGCCTCCCACCCACCCAGGGGCCCTGCCTCCCAGGGAGCCCGGACCACTCACTGAGGAGAAGGCTGGTGAATCTCAGGAGCCAGGAGGCCCCGCCCAGGTGGGGGTCTTGTGAGCAGGTGCCCATGGCCGGCAGCCTCTCTGCTGGCTCGGCCTGCGTCTATGAGGTTGCACAGGAAACATCCAGAATACAGATGTAAGAAGGGAGGAAGGATTCTTTAACCGGAAGAGCCCTTAGCTCCTCCACACCCCAAGGGCGGGGCTGTTAGTTCCTGGACTCACTGTCCAGTCTAGAGCAAGCCATTCCCATCTCTCCTGTTACCTCTGCACCTGCAGTGAGGCCTCAGGAGATAATTGCAGAATAAATGTAGGAACAGCCCCCCATCTAGGAGGCCCGGAGCTGGAGAGGCCCCGTCCCTGTGCTCACAACCAGCTGGGTGGTCTCCCCTCCCCAGCCTGCACCCTTAGGACCCCTGACCTGCGTCCCTGGGTCCCACTCAGACCAGGCCGCCCTGCTCGCCAGTGCCAGCCGATGGACAGCACAGAGTCACATCCTAGAGCCAAGGACGCAGGGCCTCTCCTGCTTTGGGCCTGTCTTCTGTCCCTACACCATTTCACGAGTCACGTTTCCTTTCTGATTTTCTAGGAACTTCCCTGTCAGTGTCTAAGTGAGAAGCTAGGAACTCGAGAACACAGCACTCCTGGGAAGTGTCCCCCCCACACCCCAATGCACATGAGGCCATGTCCCTAGTGCTGTTGCCCCAGGGCTCTGTCTGTGGCCTAGGCCGGCCCTGCCCCCACACACAACACCGAGCCCACCCCCACCGGACCAGTGCCACAGCCCCCCTTCCCTGTGAGGCTCTGCCAGCCCTGGGCCCGCGCTCACACACAGGCAGGGGTGGAGAGGGACGCGTACCTCTGGCCCCAGGCTCAGTGGCCTCAGACTCATGGCCACCTATGGAGGCTCAGGCCCGGCCTCTTCTTCCAGGATGGGTTCCCACAACCTCTGAGAACCCTGTCCTCCTGGGGACCCGAGGGGAGCAACTCCATCACTCATCCCTGGCCGGTGCCCCGTTCCCCGCCCCCCTGGGCTCCCCCTCAGTTGCTCAGACCCTCAGATGCCAAGGCTGGACCCCAGGACTGGCCCAGGGGCCCCGCACTCAAGGTGGTCAGCCTGGTGGCCGTTAAATCCACTTTCTGGATGTGAGACCCAAGTCCTGAGGGTTTGGACCACCCACAGAGGTCACACAGCAGAGCCAGAGTCAGGGTCTGGACTCCTAACAAGGAGCTCTGAGAAATCCTGCCTCACTGCTGCTGTCCCATCTCATTGTGTGGCCTGCAGCAAGTCACCGTGTCCCGTCTGGGCTCCCCCGACCTGCTCTGCGCCCCTCAGACCAGAGAGCACTCAGCAGTGCCTTGTTCCCCCGCTCCCAGCCAGTGATGGGAGATCCCTTCCATGGGCCGTCCCGGAGCCTGTGGGTACGAAGTCTTCGGACAGAGTCCTGATCTGGGCAGCTTCTCCCTTGGTCCCTTCAGGGTGATGGGGACCAAGTCAGCTGTGCCCCTGTCCCTGTCCCTACAGCCCTGGGTGAGTCCTCTCAGGGTGAGGACTGTTTGCTTGTGGAAACCACAGCTTGAGGTGGGGCTCGGGGCCCAGGAGGGAGCCCCCAGCAGTTGCTGGCCAGGGAACCCGGAGGCTCACCCAGCTCACGTTCCATGCTGGGGCAGCCCCTGGAACTTGTTACACCTGCTGATACTACTCTCTGTCCCCTCCCGCCGTCCTGTGCAGCAAGAGAACTAAGGTCACCGGGCCTCCGTGTGTCTAGTTCTCTGTGGGTCACAAGCTCTGTCCCTGTGAGGGGCAGCGGGGGCTCAGCATTACCATCAGTTTTCCAGATGAATAAATTCAAGACCATTTAGGTGATCTGATGAGTCCCCGGTCTGGACGCCGGGATGGGGCAGAGCCAGGCCCAGGTCTCAGGCCTCCTAGGTCACTGAGCTTTCCAGATCCAAGTCCCTCCCAGACCTTGAGAAGCCACACTGAGGGGGAGGGAGGCCAGGCCTGACCCCGGGCAGCCTCTCCCCTTTCTTACACCCCAGGCAGAGGAAACAAGCTTGTGGTTGCAATACTGTGACCTCTGAGGTTCACGGCGGCCCTCTGCTGACCACAGCTGCCCCCCTGCACTGGCTGAGTCACACTCGGGCCAGTGCCTTCAGCCCAGCGCAGGGTGGGGGTGGCTTCTCCCACACTCAGGCTCTTCCAGAGACTTCCATCCCGTCTGGGTACAGCTCTGTGGTGGGTAGAGAGCTCATGACCCTGAGCCCGGGGACTGGCGCTGGGCAGTGTGGCTTCTGTGCGGACAGCGGGCTTCAGGCTGGAAACCCTCCTGGAGGTGCAGGGACTCAGTCCGCGGCCGGGGGAGCGCGGGCTCTCGGACCAGACACCGTGAGGCTGACTCTCCTCTTCCCCCCCCTTCCCTGCGTGTCCCTGGACACAGGACCAAATGTCCCCGTGCCCGAGCTCTCAGCACAGCTCTCAGCACACCTGAGAGCCCGAGCTCTCTGCAGGAGTCACTGGGGGAGTCCCTGGGCCTGTGCGGGGCCGGTGAGGTCACCCCGCCCCAGGAGACTCCTGTTGGCTCCAGAACGCCCTTGTCCGAGAGACCTTGTGCACGAGAATGTGCTGGCTCTCCTGCTGGACCAGGTTCCCAGGAGCAGCCCCTCCTGCCTCTCCATTGCCCTCATGTCCTTTTGGAGGAACAGGACTGACTTGGAGACAGGCAGCCCCTGAGGGTAGAAGCTCTGTCCGTGAGCCAGCGCCTGTCTGCATTTCCACACAGGAGCCCAAAGCCCCCATCCAGTGAGGACGCGTCAGTGGGAATCAGAACGTCCTTCCCGACGTGGACACTGGATTCCTCATCCCCCCGAAGAGCAACGCCGTGATCCCCGGGAGTCAGTGATCCTGGCTTGGCCGTCCAATGGGAAGGGACAGGTGAGGAACAAGACATGCACCACTTCCCACGGGCTCTGGAACAAACAGGGGACGACTGGGGGACGTGTGCCCCGAGCTTGCAGCCGCTGGGTAGGGGGATCAGAGGGCCTGTGGGCTCCCCACTGCCTGGCGTCGGACACAGCAAGCTGAGAGCAACCGGAGAAGGAAGGAGACGTCCCACTTGGGGTTGGTGTGGGAGCTGAGCCCTGCCCTTCCCACCATCAGCATTCGGGACAGCAGCTCCGTCCCGGCCCAGGGGCCTCCTCCCTGTGACCCTCAGAGCCCTGGGACCCCACAAGGGATGCTGCCATCTGTGCCCAAACCCTCAAGCCCTCCTTCATGGGGGTGGAAGCCCTCCCTCCCTGAGATGCCGTCCCAGGGGCAGAACCCGTCCTTGAGCTCAGAACTGCCCCTGATTCTCCAGACCCCGGAGAGCTGCTTGGCCCATCCCAGCGCGGTATGGATCCCACTGCTCAGCCCCCCTTTCTCTTTCTGGGCCCGCTGCCTAGGATCCTGTGAGGAGGGGAGGCAGCTCACTGTCCCCATTCTCTGCAGGATGGATAGATCTCGGGGGACCTGCTTACCAGCATCTGAGTCACAGAGCAGGGCCCCCACCCCGACCTGGGGGAACATGGACCGCTGACGGCTGTGCGGGTGTTGCTGAATGGGGACCTTGCAATAGCACCTTTTCCTTTTCTCACACACCCATCCTTTCACACACCAAATGGTGTTTCCTTTAGTAACGAATATTTTAGCCACTCTCTTTCCTTATGAAGATGATTGTGATGAATTCCCTACCCTCTGTATCCTCCAAATCTACTCAAAACAGTCCCACAAACTGGAGAATAATCTGGCCTGAAGGGCTCAGGTGGCATCTATGCGTGTGGAGAAGAAATCCCTTCCCGATTCCCTGTGCTTGAAACGACCGCCCCACCCGGCACCAAGGAGCACAGCGCGTGTGCAGACCGAACCCGGTCCTGGGCAGATCTAGAACTCCCCGCAGGAGTGGCTGCTTCGCGGCCTGAAGCAGAAGTGTCCAAGATGCGCCGGGAGCATCGGGCACCTCGGAGGAGGAGCCTGCAAAAGAGCACCCAGGGGCGACTCTAGGACTCTGCGAGCAGCAGCCTAAGAGACCTGATTCTGAAGAGTTTTCCTCAGGAAAGGATGCTGTACTTTGTCAAGTGCTTTTCCTGCAACAATCGAGAGGATCACATGGTTCTTGTCTCTTCTCTTAAGACGATCTATTATGTTGATTGATTTCCAAGTGTTGAACCACCCTTGCAGCCCAGGAATAAATCCCACCGGGTTGTGGCGAACCATCCTTTCAATAAATTGGTGGGTCCTGTTGGCTAGGATCTTGGTGAGTATTTCGGCATCCGTGTTCCTCAGGGATGTTGGTCTGTAATTCTCCTTTTGGTCTTTGTCTGGTTTTGGGATCAGGGTAATCCTGGCCTCAAAGAATGAGTTTGGAAGTTTTCCTTCTATTTTTATTTTTTGAAACAGCTTCAGTAGAACAGGTATTATTTCTTCTTTAAATGTTGGTGGAATTCCCCTGGGAAGCCATCTGGCTCTGGACTCTTGTTTTTTGGGAGGTTTTTGATTCCTGCTTCAATTTCCTTGCTGGTTATTGGTCTGTTCAGATTGTCCATTTCTTCCTGTTTCAGTCTTGGTAGTTTACAAGTTTCTAGGAACTCATCCTTTTCTTCTAGACTGCTTATTTTGTTGGCATATAGTTGCTGGTAATAATTTCTGATAATTGTTTCTATTTCCTTGGTGTTAGCCATGATCTCTCCCCTTTCATTCATGATTTTATTAATTTGGGTCCTTTTCCTTTTCTTTTGGATAAGTCTGGCCAGAAGTTTATTAACCTTATTAATTCTGTCAAAGAACTATCTTCATCTTTCATTGATCTGTTCTGCTGTTTTTCTGGTTTCTATTTTATTGATTTCTGCTGTAATCTTTATTATTTCTCTTCTCCTGCTTGGTTCAGGCTTTATTCGTTGTTCTTTCTTTAGGTCCTTTAGGTCTAAGGTTCGCTTGTGCATTTGGGATTTTTCTAATTTTTTGAGAGAGGCTTGGATGGCTATGTATTTCCCTCTTAGGACCACCTTCGCAATATCCCATAGGTTTTGGATGGATGCGTTTTTGTTCTCATTAGTTTCCATGAATTGTGTGAGTTCATCTTTAGTTTCCTGGTTGACCCAATCAATCTTTAGCAGGATGCTCTTTAACTTCCATGTGTTTGAGTTCCTTCCAAATTTCTTCTTGTAGTTGAGTTCCAGTTTCACAGCATTGTGGTCTGTAAATATGCATGGGATAATCTCAACACTGAAAAAACAAATAATCCAGTCAAGAAATGGACAGAAGTCATGAACAGACACTTCTCCAATGAAGACATACAAATGGCCAACAGACACATGAAAAAATGTTCAACATCACTAGCCATCAAGAAAATACAAATCAAAACTACAATGAGATACCACCTTATACCAGTTAACATGGCAAAAATGAATAAGACAGGAAACAACAAGTGTTGGAGAGGATGTGGATAAAGGGGAAGCCTCTTACACTGTTGGTGGGGATGCAAGCCGGTACGGCCACTCTGGAAAACAGTATGGAGGTTCCTCAAGATGTTAAAAATAGATATACCCTATGACCCAGCAATTACACTACAGAGTATTTACCCCAAAGATACAGATGTAGTGAAAAGAAGGGGCACATGCACCCCAATGTTCATAGCAGGAATGTCCACAATAGCGAAACTGTGGAAGGAGCCGAGATGCCCTTCAACAGATGACTGGATAAAGAAGATGTGGTCCATATATACTATGGAATATTACTCAGCCATCAGAAAGGATGAATACTCACGATTTGCATCAACATGGTTGGAACTGGAGGGGATTATGCTAAATGAAATAAGTCAAACAGAGAAAGACAATTATCATATGGTTTCACTCATATGTGGGACATAAGGAATAGCATGGAGGATCACAGGGGAAGGGAGGGAAAGCCTAACGCGAAGAAATCAGAGAGGGAGACAAACCATGAGAGACTCTTGACTCCAGGAAACAAACTGAGGGTTACAGAAGGGAGGGGGTGGGGGGATGGGGCAGCTGGATGATTGGTGTTAAGGAGGGCATGTGTTGTGATGACCCTGAGTTTATACGCAACTAATGAATCATTGATCACTACATCAAAAACTAATGATGGACTATATGCTGCCTAACTGAACATAAAAAAAAAAAAAAAAAGAAAGAAAAGAAACGTGATTGTGGATTGTGACCCAAAGCACAGTATGTATCAATGAGTTCATCCTGGTCCAGATGAATGTGTAAATGCATAAATAGACATGAGACGGTCTCCCAGCGGAGGAATTTGTGACAATGTGTGTAGACAATCCATTGTCAGGAGGCGAAGCATTTGTCCCCACTCCCGAGGTGAGGCTGCACCCAGAGCCTCCCTTCTGCGAGGACAGTGAGGACAGGGAAGGAGTGACTTCACAGTGACAAACACTCCCTTTGGCAGGGGACGGCGGTCAACATCTCCAGGGTCAGTCTTGCAGATGGTGCCGATCACTGATGTGATAAAATGGCTCTGGGGTCTTCTTACCAAAGTCTCCAAACCCCTCTATCCTCAGAGAAACATCAGATAAATCCCAACTGAGGGACCTCCTACCGAGCACCTGCCGGTCCTCCTCAAAACTGCCATCAAAACAAGGAAGGTCGGAGAGACTGTCCCAGGCGCGGAAAGCCCAAGGAGACACGGCGGCTCCACGGAATGTGGGGTCCTGCCCGGAGTCCGGAACAGAACGAGGACACCGGGTCAAGCTAAGGACCACAGAATAAGGTGTAGACTATCCTTACGTCATATTAGAACATTGACTGTGACAAATATTGAGTTAACTTGTTAATTAAAGGGTAACTCTGTGAGGACTGGATGGAACTCACTCCACTATCTTCCCAGTATTTTGGAACTCTAAAACTGTTATAAAAATAAAGTGGTGTTTTCTTTTTTATCAAGTGCTACCCTTGTGAGCTCATGTCCCTTCTGGTTATTGGATCGAAAGCAAGACACTCACATGTGTCCAGGCACCATTTCCACAAAGAGCAGCAAGATCTGTGTGTGCCCCTCCCCCACACACCCAGGAACACTTGGTCCCAAATAAAACCCTCTTGCACCTCCGACCCATGACAGAGGATCTGAAATAGTTCCGACTCTGTCCCCAAGCCTGCTTCACAGATGTTCCCCGGGCATTCCCCCAGCAGGTGTTTCCTGGGCCCCTCCCAGTGCCAGGCACAAACCCCGGCCCATGACCCGGGGCCACACATAATCTGTGTCCCAGCCACGTGGAGTCCACGCTAAGCAGGGCGCACACGCTGAACCAGGAAATGCCCGCTCTCCTGCCTGAGACCCCGGGACAGTTACAGAGAAGGGACAGTGCAGGATGCTGGGGGTGCGGCCCTGGGGTCCAGGGAGGCCTCTGTGAGGAAGGGACAGTGGGTGGAGGCCTGCAGACTCTGGGGTCCCCAGGAGGTCACTCAGGAGCTGCCCCTGGTCCCCACCTGACTGGACCCTCCACATTCTGTGGCACACTTTAGGGGACACAGGTCCCCAGCTCCTTGGGCACCAGCATCTCCTGACCCTCCTGCCCCACTGGCCGCTCCTCCTCAGACCCTCCATCCTGACTCTGACCATTCTTGTGCTGGGCTTTCTTCCTGGACCCCTTCTCTGTCTACACCGCCTTCCCCTGAACTCCAGACCTGTCTATGCAATTGCCTGATGACAGTTCTGCATGCAGACGCCATGTGTCTCCTGCCAGATCTCAGCCCGGATCCGACTCCGCTCCTCCCCCAGGGCTCCCCTTCTCAGGAGGGCACCACCACCCTCCACGGTGCCCAGGCCCAATCCTAGAGGCCACCTCGACCTCCCCTCCTCGCATACCCACGTCTCACCCATCAGCAAGGCCTGTCGACTCTAAAGTATTTCACAAATCCCCCCCGTCCCACCCCCTCCTCCATGTCTCCATTCTACCCATCGAGAACCTGAAGCCCCTCTGGCTACACTGCCCAGGCCTGTGAGGCAGGAGGGGGCAGGGCCGCATTTGAAGCCTAAGTTAGGCTCCAGATTCCCCGCTTCTGAGTCGAGGCCAAGCCACCAGCAGCCCCTCTGTGGGTCCTCTTCCAGGCTGCACCCTCCCCCTCCAGCCCTGCCCTGTGTCCTCCACACACGGCCACCTGGGCCTCTCTGCCAGCCTCACGCCCTGCCCCTGCCCCACTCAGCAACTCTGCGGACCCCCCATCCCTCCTAGATGAACCCGGTGCTCCCGGGGGCTCAGGCCGCTTCCCCCACCCCTCTCCCTGCTGCTCCGCTCACTGCCCTGCAGCCCTGAGCCCGGGGCAGCTCCTCCAGCACTGTGGGCAGGCTCCCAGCTCGGGGCCTTGGCTCACTTCACCTCTGCTTGCAATGTCCTTCCATGGACCTGCACGGTTCCCACTCACCCCTACTCAGCCTCTGCCGCCTCCCCAGAGTGACCCATCTGGAACAGCAGCTCCCCTGCCTGACTCTGCTTCTTGTGTTCCTCCCATTGGCCACACCCAACCTTATATCTACTTAGTCACTGGCTTATTTCCAGTGTCCTCCCCAAAATACAAGATCTCGAAGCCAGGGGATTAATTTTGTTCACTGTGTACCCAGCACCGAGCACAACAGTAAGCACTGCCCCTTACTGTCTTTGCAGAGGACTGATGGCTCCTGCTTGGCAGGATCCCTTGGGCTCGGGTGTCCTCACTGTGGACATTTCTGAGGTCAGGACACACATTTGCACTGACATTGCCTAGCTGTCCATAAAGGACTGATGTATCGACGTCACCCATACAGTGTAGCTCTGAGGACACCCAGTAGCCACTGTGAACCGCGAGAAAGTAGGACGGGCTCCCCTGGAGCAGAGGGGCCATGGGACACACAGGTGGAAGGGGGACTTTGAATCTGGAAACATCTGCTCCAATTTTCAATCCTACATGTACAACATGAGCTCCGTCATCGGGAGCTCCCTGCCAGAGAGAACACAGAGCAATTTATTTCCTCTGTGTGGTTAATTTTTAAAAATGTAAGCCAACAAACTTCTGACTGCTTTTTCTTGAAGTAGACTCTATGCCCAATGGGGGCTCGAACTCACCACCCCCAGATCTAGAATCGCGGTTCCACCGACTGAGTGAGCCAGGTGCCCCAGACTACCTTTGAAATTAGGTATTACTGGTTGAATACGTAACACTAGGATGTTTCGTAATAGGGCAGCAGTGACCTGTCCATGTAGATCTGTTTCTGTCGCAAAGAAGGAGTGAGGAAGGTTAAGGCAAGAGAGCAGTGAAGACACCTGTGGCCGTGCACACGGAGACGTCTGAAGGGACCTGGTCAGAAGCTGAAGAGGGAGGAGCACGGCAGGTGCTTTCCCTCAGCCAGTGCCCGAGCTCCTGCTTGGGGCCGGGGTGCTGAGAGGAACGGGACTTGGTGCCCGCCCTTGAGGAGACCCTCAGTGGGGGGAGGGCTGAGAACATGCCAGAGGCAGCCAGCCAGGGCCATCCCAGGGCACGAGAGTTTTACAGCTTCCACCCAGGTCTTCAGGGAGGGCCGCCTGGAGGAGGTGATGGGGAAACCTGGTCTTGAGGGAGGAGTAGGAGATTACCCATTATTCAGGGTGGGTGCGGCATTCCAGGAAGGAGAGCCATGAACAGGAATGCCTGTGTCAACTCTCCAGCCCTGGGAGCTGCCAGCACCCACTGGGGCAGAAGGGAGAGGAACAAGGCAGGGGGAGCTGGGTAGGAGGATGAGAGGGAGGCAGGAGCCTCTCTCCAGAGGGTCCAGTGGGTCACTGAGCCTTGAGCTTCCTCTGAGATCAGAGATGCTGAGGCACCAGGTTCCCCCTGCAACTGGTGGAGGAGGGGGTGGAGGGACGAGGGGGCACGTGGGGACCCAGGTCATCATTCATCCAGGGACACACTGACTGGAGCAGACTGCCCGAGGCCGAGGGTGGGACAGGCATGCAAAGGAGAAGCAGACACGGCCCCTACCCTCCAGTGTTCAGGCTGCATAGGAGACTAATCCCGGCCCAGAGCATCACTCTCCGTGTGGGGCCACTGACCACTCCATAGAGGAGAAGAGGTGTGAGGGCAGGACAGCGGCAGCTCCTGCAGGGCCCTGAGCCATCAAGGCTGAGGAGCCCCTCTGCAAACTCTCTGAATGCTGGAACTGCACCCAGCAGCTGTCCTGTGGGACTGCAGGGGTCACAGGCCCCGGAGCAGCTGCAGTGAAGGGGTCCCTGGACGGGAATAAGTGGGGGAGTGGAGGACCCTTGACTTGGAGATGCTGAGGGCAGAAGGAGGGGCCTGAGCAGAGGCTGGAAACTGAGGAGACCAGGACACATCTGGGAACACAGGCAAGCGGGTGGGTGTGAAGCGTGTTCGTGAGGCCAGAATTGGGCAGAGGAGCCCCGAGCCCTGCGTCCTGCAGGGAGTAGCTGGCTCAGACCCATCAGAGGGAACAGACTGCTGACACCTCCCAACTCGCTCTTCCTGAAAACCACCCTAGACACACACGGGATGATGGATGAGGGTGGGGAGAGGTACCTGCTGGTATTGCCTTGACTTGCAGGGGTGAGGGGAGGAGAGCAGCAGGGGTGGGACACCGAAGAGCAGAAGCAGGTTGGATGTGCCTCCCAGAGTCCTGGACGGGGTGACCAGGTGGCAGATGGTGACATAAACATGGGTGACAAGAGCCGGGATCCCTCACCCAGGGCTGCCTGAGCTCGGGGAGAGCCCCTACCTCTGGCAGGATGCACTCACCGTGGCCACAGACGTCCCCAAGGACCCTGGTGGCAGTTTTCTGGTCCACCTGGTTGCTGACCACACAGGTGAGGCTGGCATTGGGCTGGCTAAGGGGCAGGGTCACAGCCAGCGTCCAGGGGTTGGGGGCTGGTCCCACGGACGGTCTCTATTCCAGCTCCCTGGGGAGGCCCTCGCTCTCCCAGGACACGGTCAGGTTCTCCCTGGTTCCCGTGGTGTCATAATCCACGGTGACATTGCACCAACCTGGTGTGAGGGACGGAACTGTGGCCCGGATCTGGGGAAGGGGCACGGGCTCTGTGGTGGGAGAGACAAGAGGACAGAGGCTCCCGTGAGTGGAGAGCATCACAGCTCCTGCTTTCTCCTGCGGATTCTCCCTGACGCTCTGGCTTCCTCCCCCGAAGGATGATGCCTGCAGTTTACAGATAACTCAGAACAGACCCAAATATACAGCAGGTGCCAAAAAAGGCGTGGGAGACGCTGAGTTCAGCTCTATGTGATTTCACTAGACGGAGTAATTCTTAAAAATCTCCCCTGAAAAAATAAATGCCAGCGCCCCATCTCAAACCCAATTAATTGTATGAAATGGGCGTCCCCTAGAAAAAGAAGAATTTGGGACTGGATTTGTCCTTGTCCAGGCCCCAGTCCTGATTCTCCTGCTCGGATGGTGCCTGGGACTGCGCAGCCCATGGAGCAGATGGTCACTGGGCAGCTCTGGGAGCCCGGATGTGGACCGTGGGCTCCCATCGGGAGAGACTCTGCTGCAGGACACATTGGTGCCCCTACGATTGGCCACCACCAGTGTGGCTGGAACGTGCACTGAACTTGGGGTCTACACAGGAACACAAGGGACAGACCGACAGTCAGTCTGGGGAATCTCGCAGACCTAAGTGGCACAGGCCACTCTCTCTGGAGCAGGACGTCTCCCTGCGCAGGGGGGAGTGCAGGGAGAGAGAGCTGCTCACTGAGCTTCTGAGGAAGGGCTGACCTGTGAACGTCTCCTACGTCTGTGGAGGTTTAGAGCCGGACCCGTGAGTCTGAGTGAGCTGCCTCGGGCCGGTGCTGAGAAGGACAGGGAACGGGGTGGGGAGAACCACACGTGGGCTTCCCCATCCTGCTAGGGGACGAGTGTCCCCAACCATGGCCACGTGCTGACCCTCAGAACCTGCAAGTGTCTTAGGTTCCATGACAAAGGGAAACTGAGGCTGCTAACCAGCTGACGCTAAACCAGAGAAGGTCTGGATTCCCAGATGGGCCCCATGTGATCACAGGTCCTCGCAAGTGGAGGGAGGCAGGAGAGGAGGAGGGAGGGACGCAGGGTCAGAGGGACTCATCCCTCCAGTGCCGGCTGTGAAGGGGGAGGAAGGGCCACGAGCCAGGGGACGGACAGGAGCAGAAATGGATTCTCCCCGGAGCCTCCAGAGAGGAGCAGCCCTGCCGACACCTGGAGCTCATGGCTGAGCCTCTGGGGTCTGAGTCCTGCCCCGCAGCCCAGGAGGACACTCAGGTGGTGGTGCGGTCCCCCCATGAGGGTCAGTCACCTGTTACAGCAGCACTAGACAGCTGACAGTCACACTGAGCACCCTGAGTCCTATGGGGACAGTGAGTGTTATGGCCAAGTCCCCATTTCCCCCCGCTCCATGTTCCCCTCCTGAGGCACAGAAGTGATTCATCCCCGGTGTGAACCTCAGCTCTGCCTGCGTTTGTGCTGAACACACGGCATCTACTTCCAGGGGAGAAGATTGAGTCTGAAGGCTGCGGTCTGGAAGGGATCCTGCCATCGGGGCGCGTGGACACTCCAGGGACAGAGGACGGAGGTCAGCTATGGGGCTGGAGGTCAGCTATGGGGCTGGGGAAGGGGTCGCCACGTACCATAGACCGTCAGGTGGAAATCCTCGTCACGTTCTGTTCCAGTACTGTAGAAGATTCGAACCCGGTACAGCCCACTATCCTCAAGGGTCAGGTTGTCTATTGTAAGGGTCATTATATTGGGTACATGGACCCTCGTCTTGAAGTTGTCTTGGAAGTTGAGCCATTCTGGAACATTCCTCCCAGGAAGGACATTCAGCATGACTCTGTAGTTTGACCCATATACAATGCCCCATGAAATCTTCTCCAGCTCACCTTCTGGGGGTAATTCTGGTTTTCTGATCACATGAAACAAAACAGAACTTCCTCTCATCTTCAGAGAAACAGGGATTTCAGAATCCTCCACTCCAGAACCACGGACTCCAGAGCTCTGGGTCAGAGCGCCGCAGAGGCCTAGGGCACAGGACATAGGAAATGTGAGAGGTTTTCGTTAGGAAAAAAGGAGGAACCCCTAGAACCCATCTGCTTCATGAGATCTGTCCAGTGTGCTCCGCGGACTCTTGGAAGGCAGGAGAGAGCCATGAATGCGAGGCGAGGTTGGGATCCCATGAGCTTCTGCCTCCTACCCACCCAGCGGCCCTCCCTCCCAGGGAGCCCTGACCACTCACTGAGGAGAAGGCTGGTGAATCCCAGGAGCCAGTAGGCCCTGCCCAGGTGGGGGTCTTCTGAGCATGTGCCCATGGCCGGCCGCCTCTCTGTTGGCTTGGCAGGTTGCACAGGAAACATTCAGAATACAGATGTAAGAATGGAGGAAAGATTCTTTAACCAGAAGAGCCCTTAGCTCCTCCGTACCCCAAGGGCGGGGCTGACTGTTAGTTCCTGGACTCACTGTCCAGTCTAGAGCAAGCCATTCCCATCTCTCCTGTTACCTCTGTACCTGCAGTGAGGCCTCAGGAGATAATTGCAGAATAAATGTAGGAACAGCTCCCCTCTAGGAGGCCCGGAGCTGGAGAGGCCCCGTCCCCGTGCTCACAACCGCTGAGTGGTCTCCCCTCCCTGGCCTGCACCCCTAGGACCCCTGACCTGGGTCCCTGGGTCCCACTCAGCTCAGGCCGCCCTGCTCACCAGCGCCAGCCAATGGACAGCACAGAGTCACATCCTAGAGCCAAGGACACAGGGCCTCTCCTGCTTTGGGCCTGTCCTCTGTCTTTACACCATTTCACAAGTCACATTTCCTTTCTGATTTTCTAGGAACTTCCCTGTCAGTGTCTAACTGAGAAGCTAGGAGCAGGAGAACAAAGCACTCCTGGGAAGTGTCTCCCCATACCCACCCCAATGCACACGAGGCCATGTCCCTACTGCTCTTGCCCCAGGGCTCTGTCTGTGGCCTAGGCCGGCCCTGCCCCCACACACAGCACTGAGCCCACCCCCACCAGACCAGCACCATAGCCCCCCTTCCTTGTGAGGCTCTGCCAGCCCTGGGCCCGTGCTCACACAGAGGCAGGGGTGGAGAGGGTCACGTGCCTCTGGCCCCAGGCTCAGCGGCCTCAGACTCACGGCCGCCTACGGAGGCTCAGGCCCAGCCTCTTCTTCCAGGATGGGTTCCCACAACCTCTGAGAACCCTGTCCTCCGGGGACCCGAGGGGAGCAGCTCCATCACTCACCCCTGGCCGGTGCCCCGTTCCCTGCCCCCTGGGCTCCCCCTCAGCTGCTCAGACCCTCAGATGCCAAGGCTGGACCCCAGGACTGGCCCAGGGGCCCCGCACTCAAGGAGGTCATCCTGGCTGCTGTTAAATCCACTTTCTGGATGTGAGACCCAAGTCCTGAGGTTTTGGACCACCGCAGAGGTCACACAGCAGAGCCAGAGTCAGGGTCTGGACTCCTAACAAGGAGCTCTGAGAAATCCCGCCTCACTGCCGCTGTCCCATCCCACTGGGCGGCCTGCAGCAAGTCACCACGTCCCGTCTGGGCTCACCCGACCTGCTCTGCGTCCCTCAGACCAGAGAGCACTCAGCAGTGCCTTGTTCCCCTGCTCCCAGCCAGTGATGGAAGATCCCTTCCACCAGCCATCCCTGAGCCTGTGGGTACAAAGTCCTCGGACAGAGTCCTGATCTGGGCAGCTCCTTCCCTGGTCCCTTCAGGGTGATGAGGACCAAGTCAGCTGTGCCCCTTTCCCCGTCCCTACAGCCCTGGGCGAGTCCTCTCAGGGTGAGGACTGTTTACTTGTGGAAACCACAGCTTGGGGTGGGGCTTGGGGCCCAGGAGGGAGCCCCCAGCAGCTGCCAGCCGGGGCCCCGGAGGGTCACTCAGCACACATTCTATGCTGGGGCAGCCCCTGGCACTCGTGACAGCTCTAGGGCTCAGGTAATTCCAGACCCGAGTCCCTCCCACCTGAGGAAGGCATACTGAAGGGAGGGAGCAGGGCCTGACCCCGGACAGCCTCTCTCCTTTCTCACACCCCAGGCAGAGGACACAAGTCTGTGGTTGCAACACTGTAACCTCTGAGGTTCAAAGCGGCCCTCTGCTGACCACAGCCTCCCCCCTGTACTGGCTGAGTCATACTGGGGCCAGCTCCTTCAGCACAGTTCAGGGTTGGTGTGGCTTCTCCCACACTCAGGTACTTCCGGAAACTTCCATCCTGCCTGGGGAGATGGAGCTGTGGGATGCCTACAGCTCCCTGGTGGGCAGAGAGCTCATGACCCTGAGCCTGGAGACCCGAGCTGGGCAGCGTGGCTTCTGTGCAGACAACGGGGCGGGGGGGGTGGTGTGTCCGGGCCTCCCTAGGAAATCCAGGCCCCTGAGGCCAAGGACAGACCTTCCATCACGTGTCCTCAGACGTCACACGGGCCCTCAGGTAGCGGGAGCAGAACGCACGTTCGCTGGATGTGAGGACGACTCTGCTTCCAGAAGCTTTGGGGTGGAATTGGGGCAATTCTCCCCTGGACACTAAGCTCAGGTGTGGGTAACTCACCGCGCCTGAAACAACGTAGGATTCCTCCGCAGGCATCACCAAGGACAAAGAGCCTTAGGCTCTGCCCGGACTTTTCCCTGGACGGTGTTCTAGACTCCAGCCCCAGCTCAGAGCCCTGCCTGCTTGAACTCTTCTCCTCGGCCTCCCCCTGCCAGTTCCCAGAGGTCCTGCCAGAGAAGGCTGCCTGCTCCCACCGCCCCTGACCTAACCCAGTGAGCCCCTGCTTCACCCCTGCCCAAGCAGGCCCAGGCCCAGAACCCGCCGCAGGCTGGCAGGGACCCCACAGTCCTGGGAGCTGGGCTCAGAGTTCAGCTTCATATTTTTTTTTTTATCTTGGGTCATATTTTATTTCTTTAAATGTATTTTTAACAACTTCCAATGGGGTAAAGAAGGAGTGTGAAATGAACCACTCTATATTAGTGTATTAGTATCAAGTGTCAAGTTTATATATAGAAATACTTAAAAATTCATTGGAAAGCTTATTCATTATATGACGTTTGGGTATTTTTTAGACCACTTGGTAATATTCCAATATCTTTGGGTTTTTTTTATTCTTTTTAAAATATGTTCAGTTAGCCAGTGTATGCTACGTCATTAGTTTCTAATGTAGTGTCCAATAATTCATTAGTTTGTGTAACACCCAGTGCTCATCACAACACGTGCCCTTCTTGATACCCATCACCTGGCTACCCCATACCCCCACCACCCCCTTCTGTAACCCTCAGTTTGTTTCCCAGAGTCCACAGTCTCTCATGGTTTGTCTCCCTCTCTGATTTCTTCCCATTCAGTTTTCCCTCCCTTCCCCTATGGTCCTCTAAGCTATTCCTTATGTTTCACATATGAGTGAAACCATATGATAATTGTCTTTCTCTGCTTGACTTATTTCACCCTAGAGTTCCATCCATGTTGATGCAAATGGTGGGTATTCATTCTTTCTGATGTCTGAGTAATATTTCATTGTATATATGGACCACATCTTCTCTATCCATTCATCTGTTGTAGGACAACTCTCTCCTTCCACAGTTTGGCTATTGTGGACATTGCTGCTATGAACATTGGGGTGCATGTGCCCCTTCTTTTCACTACATCTGTATCTTTGGGTTATATACCTAGTAGTGCAATTGCTGGGTTATAGGGTAGCTCTATTTTTAAGGTCTTGAGGAATGGCCACGCTGTTTTCCAAAGTGGCTATACCAGCTTGCATTCCCACCAACAGTGTAGGAGGGTTTCCCTTTCTCCACATCCTCACTAACATTTGTCGCTTCCTGTCTTGTTAATTTTGACCATTGTAACTGGTGTAAGGTGGTATCTCATTGTGGTTTTGATTTGTATTTCCCTGATGGCTAGTGATGTTGAACATTTTTTCATGTGTCCATTAGCCATTTATATGTCTTTTTTGGAGAAGTGCCTGTTCATGTCTTTTGCCCATATCTTGATTGGATTATTTGTTTTTTTGGGTGTTGTGTTTGAAAATTCTTTATAGATCTTGGATACCAGCCCTTTATCCGTAATGTCATTTGCAAATATCTTCTCCTATTCCGTGGGTTGCCTCTTAGTTTTGTCGACTGTTTCCTTTGCTATGCAGAAGCTTTTTATCTTGATGAAGTCCCAAAAGTTCATTTTTGTTTTTGTTTCCCTTGCCCTTAGGGACATGTCTTGAAAGAAGTTGCTGTTGCCGATGTTGAAGTGGTTACTACCCATGTTTTCCTCTAGGATTTTGATGGATTCCTGTCTCCCATGTAGGTCTTTCATCCAATTTGAGTTTATCTTTGTGTATGGTGTAAGAGAATGGCCCAGTTTCATTCTTCTGAATGTGGCTGTCCTATTTTCCCAGCACCATTTACTGAAGAGAATGTCCTTTTTCCATTGGATGTTCTTTCCTGCTTTGTCAAGGATTACTTGACCATAGAGTTGAGGGTCCATTTCTGGGTTCTCTATTCTGTTCCATTGATCTATGTGTCTGTTTTTGTGCCAGTACCATGCTGTCTTGATGAGCACAGTTTTGTAATAAAGCTTGAAGTCAGGCATCGTGATGCCCCCAGCTTTGGTTTTCTTTCTCAACATTTCCCTGGGACTCAGGATCTTTTCTGGTTCCATACAAATTAAGGATTTTTTTTGTTCCAGTTCTGTGAAAAGTGTCCATGGTATTTTGATAGGAATGGTATTGCAAGTGTAGATTGCTCTGTGCAGCATAGACATTTTAACATTGTTTATTCTTCCAATCCATGAGCATGGAATGTTTCTCCATCTCTTTGTGTCTTCCTCAATTTCTTTTGTAAGTGTTCTATAGTTTTTGGAGTACAGACTCTTTACCTCTTTGGTTAGGTTTATTGCTAGGTAGCTTACAGTTTTTGGTGCTATTGTAAATGGAATTGATTCCTTAATTTCTCTTTCTTCACTTGTATTGTTACTGTATAGAAATGCAACTGATCTCTGATTTTGTAACCTTCCATGTTGCTGAATTGCTGTATGAATTCTAGTAGTTTGTGGGTGAAGTCTTTCACATAAAGTATCATTTCATCTGCAAAGAGAAAGCGTTTGACTTCTTCTTTGCCAATTTGAATGTCTTTTATTTCTTTTTGTTTTCTGATTGCTGAGGTTAGGACTTTAAGTACTGGTTGAACTATAGTGGTGGGAGTGGGCATCTCTGTCGTGTTCCTGACCTTAAGGGAAGAGCTCTCAGTTTTTCCCCACTGAGAATGATATTCACCTTTTGCTTTTCATAGATGGCTTTTATGATATTGAGGTATGTTTCCTCTATCCCTATACTTTGAAGAGTTTTAATTAGGAAAGGATGCTGTATTTTGTCAAATGCCTTTTCTGCATCAGTTGAGAGGATCAAATGGTTCTTGTCTTTTATTTTATTAATGTGCTCTCTCACATTGATTGATTTCCAAATGTTGAACCATGCTTAAAGAATATTTCTTCTTTAAATGTTTGGTAGAATTCCCCTGGAAGACATCTGGCCCTGGACTCTTGTTTTTTGGGAGGTTTTTGATTCCTGCTTCAATTTCCTTGCTGGTTATTGGTCTGTTCAGATTGTCTATTTCTTCCTGTTTCAGTCTTGGTAGTTTACAAGTTTCCAGGAACTCATCCATTTCTTCCAGACTGCCCAATTTGTTGGCATATAGTTGCTGGTAATAATTTTTAATAATTGTTTCTATTTCCTTGGTGTTAATTGTGATCTCTCCCCTGTCATTCATTATTTTATTAATTTGTGTCCTTTTCCTTTTCTTTTGGATAAGTCTGGCCAGAAGTTTATCGATCTTATTAATTCTTTCAAAGAACCAGCTTCTAGTTTCATTGATCTGTTCTACTGTTTTTTGTTTTTTTTTTGGTTTCTATTTCATTGATTTCTGCTGTAATCTTTATTATTTCTCTTCTCCTTGTTGGCTTAGGTTTTATTTGCTGTTTTTTCTCCAGCTCCTTTAGGTTTAAGGTTAGCTTGTGCATTTGGGATTTTTCTAATTTTTTGAGAGAGGCTGGGTGGCTATGTATTTCCCTCTTAGGACCACCTTTGTAGTATCCCATAGCTTTTGGACTGATGTGTTTTCATTCTCATCAGTTTCCATGAATTGTTTAAGTTCTTCTTTAATTTTCTGGTTGACCCAATCATTCTTTAGCAGGATGCTCTTTAACTTCCATGTGTTCGAGTTCCTACCAAATTTGATCTTGTGGTTGAATTCCAGTTTCACAACATTGTGATCTGAAAAAATACAGGGGATGATCTCAGTCTTTTGGTCCCAGTTGAGACCTGATTTGTGACCCAGTATGTGGTCTATTCTGGAGAAGGTTCCATGTGTACCCGAGAAGAATGAGTATTCTCTTGTTTTGGGATGTAATATTCTGTATACATCTTTGAAGTCCATCTGGTCCAATGTGTCCTTCAATGATCTTGTAACTTTGTTGATCTTCTGCTTAGATGATCTGTCCATTGCTGTGAGTGGAGTGTTGAAGTCTCCTACTATTAATGTATTATTTTCAATATGTTTCTTTATTTTGGTTATTAATTGGTTTATATAATTGGCTGCTCCTATGTTGGGGGTGTAGGTATTTACAATTGTTAGATCATCTTGTTGGGTAGACCTTTAAGTATGATATAGTGTCCCTCTACACCTCTTACTATGGTTTTTGGTTTGAAATCTAATTTGTCTGATATGAGGATTGCTACCCTAGCTTTCTTTTGTGGTCCATTAGCATGCTAAATGGTTCTCTATCCCCTCACTTTCAATCTGGAGGTGCCTTTAGGTTCAAAATGAGTCTCTGTAAACAGCATATGGATGGGTCCTGCTTTTTTATCCAGTCCTAAACCCTGTGTCTTTTCATGAGAGCATTAAACCCATTTATATTCAGAGTAACTATTGAAAGATGTGAATTTAGTGGCATTGTATTGCTTGTAAAGTCCCTACTTCTACAGATTTTCTTGGTTTCTTTCTGATCTATGCAACTCTTGGGGTCTCTCTTTGCTTACAGAATCCCCTTTAATATTTCTTTCAGGGCTGGCGTGGTGGTCACATATTCTTTCAGTTTCTGCCTACCCTGAAAGTTCTTCATCTCTCCATCCATTCTGAATGACAGCCTTGCTGGATAAAGTATTCTTGGTTGCACATTCTTTTTATTTAGTACCCTAAATATGTCTTGCTGGCCCTTTCTGGCGTGCCAGGTTTCTGTCGACAGGTCTGATGTGATTCTGATGTTCCTCCCTCCATATAGAAGGAGCCTCCTCCCCTTGGCTAATCTCAGGATACTTTCTCTGGCTGTAAAATTTGTAAGCTTCACTATTATATGTAAGGGCGTTGATCTATTTTTATTAATTTTGGGAAGGTTCCTCTCTGCATCTTGGACTTGAATGCTTGTTTTCTTCCTCAGATTAGGGAAATTCTGAGCTATGATTTGCTGAAATATACCTTCTAGCCCTCTCTCTTTCCAGCCCTTCGGGGATCCCAATAATTCTGATATTGGAATGTTTCATGGATCATTAATCTCTCCAAGCCTTTTCTCAAGTGTTACTAACAGGCTATCTCTGTTTTCCTCATCTTCCTTTCTTTCCATCAGCTTGTCTTCTAGATCACTAATTCTATGTTCTGCCTCACTTACCCTGGCTTTTAGAGTATCCAATTTAGACTGCATCTCATTCATAGAATTTTTTAGTTTGGCCTGATTAGATCTAATTTCTTCCCTTAGATATTCTATATTGTAATTAATGTTTTTTTTTTCAAGCTTAGCTATTGGCTTTATGATTACTATCCTGAATTCTGTCTCTGACATCTTGCTTATATCCATACCATTAGTTCTGTGGCAGAGGACATTGTTTCTTTTCTTTGTTGAGGGTTCCTCTTCCTAGTTATTCTGTTGAGGGATTGTTGAGCTGCTGTGATCCCTGATGGCAGGGCAGAGGGGTTGGGGGCAGAGGGTGCTGCTGAGGTGTACTGGGGAGGAGGAGGGATGGGAGGTTGGAGAGCACCCTGGGAGATACCTGGGGACAGGCCAGGGCCAGCAGCCTAGGAGGGAGAGAGAGGTGGCCTCATCCAGGCCTTCACTTCATGGACATCAGGGTGATATGGCTCTCAGCCAGCTGAGAGGAGAGGGTCAGAGCTGGGATTGTGGGAGGAGGTGGAGGCCAGGACAGAGACAGGGATGCCTGACTTGTCTGTCAGGACCAGAGCTGGTGCTCCCAGCCCTGGAGGAAGAGAGAGGAGGAAGGGATGGTGATGGGCTAAGGAGAGGGCACAGACAGCTGGCCCAGCCAAAGCTGAGCCTCCTCCTGCCCCTCCTTCTCCAGGAAGCTCTCCTAGAGGGACCCCTCTCCACCCCCCATCCAGAGCTCCTCATCCTCACAGTGACAGACTCCCTTTCCTTTTCTGGGTGTTGACAGGTGGCTGTGCAAGTGTTCTAAGTACTGGGGTTTCCTGCATGTGTCTTAGGTCTCTCCTGTAGGAAAAAGTTCAGGGCAGGGATCTTGAGACCAGGTCACAAGCCAGTCCTTGGGTTCAGGGTAGGGAGCCATCAGTGCATTTTCATAGCCCAGAATTCTAAGTAAATGGCTCTTGTCTGTCCATCACCACCTGTCTCAACCTGACCTTTGTGTGTGCCCTTCCACTACTTTCTTCTCTGACCCAAGTCAGCAGCTTCTCCCTTCTGTGCCCTGAGCCCCACCCTCCTCCTCCTGGTCCAGACTCAGTCCCGGGAGTGGAATCGTCTTTGCTTCTCTCCTCTGACAGCCAGGATGCAGGCTCACAGGAAGCCCTGACTGCTCTGGGGCTCCAACCCTGGGCACCTTGTTTCATTTCAGGTCAACTGCACCTTCCAGAGGCCGGCGGATGTCAGGCGCTGGTTCATGAAGGATGAGTAAGACAGGGGCAGTTGCCCTGGAGGGAGTCACCACAGGGCAGGTCTGACTGTATTATCCTGGAAGCACAGAGAGCTGTGAGAACGACAGCTACGTGCCCACCTGAGGCCCAAGGAAGGCAGTCTAGGCCGGCGTGTTTGCTCTTCATGGAAGTCTTGACTCACCAGTGACTGCTTGGGTGGCCTTGGACAAGTTTCTCAATTTGTAGACCTTTGTTCATCAGCAACAATATGGGATGATAAAGCCTTGCAGAGTTTTGGGAGGACTAGCCGTAACAATAGGTAACTTTTATTAGGTCTTGTTATGTACCAAAGTCAGTTTAAGTGTTTTATATGTATTGTGTCATTTTATCCTTGCACCTTCTATGAAGTAGGTGACATCATGAAGTTGTGGAAGGTTATGTAGAGTGTCCAAGTTAGCCTTGCCAACCAGGATGGCACCTGGGTTTGATGTAAGACAGCGCTTCATAGTCCAATGCATTCAACTTTATCTTCAATGTTATTGTAGCAGTAGATCATCTTTTTTTGAGCACTGCTATGTGTCAGACTATATGCTGATGCTTTTCTTCCATTTAATCTTTAACACTGTTCTAAATAGGCAGATGCTATTTTAAGATATTATGAGAAAATTGAAGGTCAGAAGATTAAGTAATGCCCAAGATCTTATAGCTTGTTCCCTACAGGTCCAAACTTAAATCTGAATCTATCCAAAATGGGGCCCACCTAGCCCAGAGCTTAATTTTCTAGAAGGCTCAAGTTTGGGAGAAAAGACAGGTTGCTCAGCAGTCACAGGTACCAGAAGTTTCTCTCCTGCCCCTACCTTAGCTCAGCTTTGAGAATGGGGCACACCAAGGCCTCCAAACTGGGGCAAGGAGAGGAGGCCACCACTTCCCAAGGTCACTCACCAGAGAGCAAGAGCATCAGGTGCAGCCGCAGGAAGAAGAGCAGGGGAGTTTGCTCTTCTGTGTTGGCAGCAGATTTACCTGATTCTCTGTGTTTCTGCCTCTTCAAAGCCCCAGACCAGGATCTTTGGCTGGGCTGGTGAATGTGGAAGTTATGAAAGATTGAAAGGGAAGACTGTAGCCAATGGTGCTGTCAGGCCCTCTCCCTTGCCACCTCTTCCCCAGCTCTGGCTGTGGAACACAACATTGAGAGAAAGCACAGTCTTGCCAGCCAAAGGTACCAGAGACCAGAGTTCAGGGCTTCCAAGTTTAAAGGAAAAATCTGGATGTGTAAGAATCTAGAGGGATTGAGATCCAAATTCAGAAAGTGAAGTCTCTAAAATCCCTGGTTGGTAGCTCAAGTATACACATGAGAGGGAGACCCTAGGGACCTGGGGGAAAACCAGGTACACAGCAGAGAGAGACCTATTACAGACAGATAGATCCATGAAGAACCCGACCTGTGAGGTGTTTTGTTTGTTTGTTTGTTTGTTTTTACTGAATTTATTCCCTAATGGTGTGCAGCTTGATGGCAAAAAGCTGAAACCAGACAGGCTTGGAATGTTAAAGAACAGAGTCCAAATCCGGCAGAGCCACTGGCAAAACTAGGGGGATATCTAGAAGCAAGGAAACCACTGAGAGGGCAAAGCCACCGCTGCTCAAATCCTGCTTGGCTGCCAATTTCTCAGACTCAAGTAAGTCCTATAGTCTAAAAAAGCAACAGTGAAAAGTCATAAGAGCAGATACTGGGCAGCTGCATACTGCATGGGAGACAACACTTCCAGTCTCAATTTAAAGCAAATTAAATGCCTACTAGAAGAGCAATCATCTTCAGAAGAACCTGAGAGAATCCAGAAATGCTATGACATATTATTTACAATGACTAGATTTTTTTCCCCCAAAATACAACACATGCAAAGAAACAGTAAAGTGTGATACGCATTCAGTGAAAAAAGGTAATCTATAAAAACTGCTTTCAAAAGGGCTCAGATATTTGATTTAGCAGACAAAAATTTTAAATGAGATATTATAAATATATTCAAAGAGTGGAAGGAAGATATGCTATCAATGAATGAACACACAGTTTCTCAATGGAAAAATAGAAATTATAAAAAAAGAATTAAGGTGGAAATTCTGGAATTCAAAAGTACAATAACTGAAATTAAAAATATTTGTTTGATTTATTTATAAATATATTAGGTACAATAAGAGAGAGAATTCATTAACTAAAAGATAGATCAATAGAGATTGCTCATCTTAAATGAAAGTGAGAACAAACATTGAATAAAACTGAACAGAACCTCAAGGACCTATGGCACAGTATGAATAAATCCAACATATGTGTAATTGGAATACCAAAAAAAGAGGGATGAAAAGGCAGTGAATATATTTGAAGAAATAAAAAAAGACTCAAACTTGTCCAAAATTCAGTAATGTGGCGGGATACAAAATCAATGCTCAGAAATCAGTTGCATTTCTATACACGGATAATGAGACTGAAGAAAGAGAAATTAGGGAATCCATCCCATTTACAATAGCACCAAAAACCATACATTACCTTGGAATTAACTTAACCAGAGATGTAAAGGATCTATATTCTAGAAACTATAAAACACTCTTGAAAGACACTGAAGAAGACACAAAAAGATGGAAAAATATTCCATGCTCATGGATCAGAAGAATTAACATAGTTAAAATGTCCATGCTACCCAGAGCAATCTACAGTTTCAGTGTTATCCCAATCAAAATACCGATGACATTTTTCAAAGAACTGGAACAAATAGTCCTTAAATTTGTATGGAACCAGAAAAGGCTCCGACTCGCCAAGGAACTGTTGAAAAGGAAAAACAAAGCTGGGGGTATCACAATGCCGGATTTCGAGCTGTACTACAAAGCTGTGATCACAAAGACAGCATGGTACTGGCACAAAAACAGACACATAGACCAATGGAACAGAATAAAGAACCCTGAAATGGACGCTCGGCTCTTTGGGAAACTAATCTTTGATGAAGCAGGAAAAAACATCCGGTGGAAAAAAGACAGTCTCTTCAATAAATGATGCTGGGAAAATTGGACAGCTACATGCAAAAGAATGAAACTTGACCACTCTCTCACACCATACGCAAAGATAACTCCAAATGGATGAAAGACCTCGATGTGAGACAGGAATCCATCAAAATCCTAGAGGAGAACATAGGCAGCAACCTCTACGACATTGGCCAAGGCAACCTTTTTCATGACACATCTCCAAAGGCAAGAGAAACAAAAAATAAAATGAACTTGTGGGACTTCATCAAGATAAAAATCTTCTGCACAGCCAAGGAAACAGTCAAAAAAACTAAGAGGCAGCCCACGGAATGGGAGAATATATTTGCAAATCATACTACAGATAAAAGACTGGTATCCAAGATCTAAAAAGAACTTCTCAAACTCAATACGCGAGAAACAAATAAACAAATCATAAAATGGGCAGAAGATATGAATAGACACTTTTCCAATGATGACATACAAATGGCTAACAGACACATGAAAAAATGTTCAAAATCATTAGCCATCAGGGAAATTCAAATCAAAACCACACTAAGATACCACCTTATGCCAGTTAGAATGGCAAAAATTGACAAGGCAAGAAACAACAATTGCTGGAGAGGATGTGGAGAAAGGGGATCCCTCCTACATTGTTGGTGGGAATGCAAGTTGGTACAGCCACTCTGGAAAACAGTGTGGATGTCCCTTAAAAAGTTAAAAATTGAGCTACCCTATGACCCAGCCATTACACTACTGGGTATTTACCCCAAAGATACAGACATAGTGAAGAGAAGGGCCATATGCACCCCAATGTTCATAGCAGCATTGTCCACAATAGCTAAATCGTGGAAGGAACCGAGATGCCCTTCAACAGATGACTGGATTAATAAGTTGTGGTCCATATATACAGTGGAATAATACTCAGCTATCAGAAAGAACGAGTTCTCAACATTTGCTGCAACATGGACGGCACTGGAAGAGATAATGCTAAATGAAATAAGTCAAGCAGAGAAAGACAATTATCATATGATTTCTCTTATCTATGGAACATAAGAACTAGGAAGATCGGTAGGGGAAGAAAGGGATGAGAAAGGGGGGTGATTAGAAGGGGGAGTGAAGCATGGGAGACTGTGGACTCTGAGGGACAGACTGAGGGCTTCAGAGGGGAGGGGCTGGGGGAATGGGATAGACTGGTGATGGGTAGTGAGGAGGGCATGTATTACACGGTGCACTGGGTGTTATATGCAGCTGATGAATCATTGAACTTTGCATCAGGAACCAGGGATGTACTGTGTGGTGACTAACATAATATAATAAACATTAAAATAACAAACTTGTCCAAAATTTGATGGAAAATATTAATTTTCAAATCCAGGAAGGTCCAAGAAGATGGCCCCTAGTCACATTATAGTTGAACTGCTGAAAACCAGAGTAAAGAGAAAATGTGGATAGAAGCCATGGGAAAATAACATGGTACCTACAAGGGATCTGTGATAATGGCTGACTTTTCATCAGAAATTATGCATACATGAAGACATTGGAATGATTATTTTAAGTACTGAAGGGGAAAAAAAAGCCAATTGAAATCTAATAAATTTGCTATCTAATGAAGAACTCCTTCAAAAACAAAGAGCTAAAGACATTTTCAGATAAACAAGAACAGAGAAATTTGATGCCAGCATATCTTCACAAGTAATTCCAGAGACTCCATCAGTCTGAGGGAAAATGATCCAAGAGGACAACTCAGCAGCAGGAAGAGCCAAAGACACTGGAAATGGTAAACATGTAAATAAATACAAAAGACTATACATAATTTTTGTTTTCTTCTCCTGGATTTTTAAAAAAGACACGATTATTTAAAGCAAAAACTGTAGCACTATCTTGGAGACTCTGACACATCTTTCCCAGAAATGAATAGAACAATCAGACACTATAAAATTAGTAAGAACATAGGTGATCTGATTGGCATGGCCAACTTCTTAACCTAACTGACATTTATAGAACATGATATCCAACTGCAACAGAGTACATGACCTTCCAAGGGCTCATCCAGATAGACCATATTCTCAGCCATAAAACAAACTGCAATAGTTTTTGAAATATTGAAAGATTACAGAAATGTTTTTTGACCACAACAAAATTAAGTTAGAAGTCAAAAAATACAAAACATCTTTTTAAAAGCCCCCAAATATCTGGAAATTAAACAACACACTTTACAATGACCTAGGGTCAAAGAAGAAATCACCGAGGAAGTAAAAAAATATTTTTGAAGTAAGTAACAATATAAACACAACACATTAAATTTTAATTTTAATATTAAAAATTTGGGGATGTAGCTAAAACAGTCAAGCATTACATGCTAATTTGAGGAAGTAAGAAATTTCTCAATCATCTAAGCTTCCACCTTAACAAGTTAGAAAAATAAGAGCAAACTAGATCCAAAATAAGGAGAATAAAGAAAACAATACAGAGAAGACCAGAAGTCAATGAAATAGAAAGCAGAGAAAAACAATAGAGGAAAAATCCATAAAATCAAATACTGATTCTTTAAAAATGTAATAAAAGCCATTCAACATCCAGCTAAACAATAAGGAAAAAACGGAGAGAGGACACAAATTATTAACATCAGATGAGAGAGAACATTACTATAGATACAACACCCATCAAAGTAACAATAAGGAACTTTCACAAACAACTTTATCAATAAATTTGGTGATGTTGGGGATATAGGCAAGTTCCTTGAAACACACAAATTAGCAAAACTTACAGAGGAAGAAATAGATCATTTGAGTAGTCCTATACCTGTTAAAGAAGTTAAATCTATGGTTAAAAATCTTCACACAAAGAAAATATTAGGCCCATATGGCTTGTTTGGTGAAGTCCGCCCAACACGAAAAGCAGAAATAACCACCAATTCTACAAAAGTGCCTTGGGAAAATAGAAAACTCTTTCTAACTCATTGTATCAGGCTAGCATTATTCAGATACTAAACAAAGACAAAACAAGAAAATAAGGTAGCTGACCAGTATTCCTCATGAACACAGACTCAAATTTCCTTATCAAAATATCAGCAAATTTGGTCCTGCAATATATAAAAAGGATACTGCATTCTGACCAAGTGGGGTTCATGCCAGGAAGGTAGGGTTGGCTGACCACTCAAAATCGTGCAATATAGCTCATCGTATTACCCTTGATCATCTCAATAAGCCCAAAAAAGCAGCTGACAAAATTCAACGCTATGATGTAACCTCCCAGGAAACTATGAATAGAACATAACTTACTCAAACCGACAAAGGACATCATGATAAGGGAAGACAGAGCCAGAGAAAATATTTTCAAAACATGTATCTGATGCATGACTTCTATTGAGAACCTACATAGAACTCTCAGAATAAGATGCAGTAGGATGAACAGCGTCTCGAAAATGAGCCAATGACGTGACCAGACACCACAGCTGAGGAGGTTAGACCAATTACAGGAAATGTAGTCTCCATGGACGGAGCCTCCCCCAGGTTCATTTGTCAGGCTGAGGCCACTTCCTATCATTGGTCTGGAGAGAACTCACTGTATTACTTAGGTTGGCAGTCCTGTGAAAACAGCTTTTCACAAAGAATAAAAATCAGAATTACTCTAGAAATACGTTGTGAAAGTCTTCTGCCTCCAAGCGGGGAGTCTGTGAGGCTCCAGAGACTGCGACACAAGTATCAAAAGGTCGACATTGCCTTCGGTAAATGGTTATTACCCCTACGTGAGAGAAACCGGCTCAGCCACGATGGGCCCCGGAGGACCCGAGCTGGCGTCCCCCCGCAGTCCTGAGGGGTGACGGCGCTGGTGGTCTCCAAGTCTGCGCCACGCGATTCGATGATTAGGTCTTGGTGCTTTGGTTTGGTTTTTGGCTTGTCTTTTGCAAGTAGCCTGTAGCCAGAATGTGCAGAGGCGGGCAGGGTGATGAGGGGCTGGGGCGACAGGTGCTTGTGAGAGGGGCACTGCCTGTGTCCGTCGGGGGCTCAGGGACCTTGAGCTGGGCTTAGAAATGGGCAGTTTGGACTCTCAGGTATTTGCTTGGTGTGCATTTTTCTCAAGCTGCGTCTCTTTCATTTAGCACTTGTCGCGAGGAAATCCTTGCTCCGGTGCTCCATCGTGTGCTTATTACTGCTGGACCTTCTAGAAAATCTTTTTGGTGACACAGCCTGGCTCTGGGGCCCTGACGCCCTGCCTCCTGCACTGGCCATGCAGCCGCCATGAGTCCTGCTGTTGGTCACGTGAGCCTTGCACCTGCTGTGTTTCGGTGTCCTGGTGTCCGTGGCCGTTGCAATCCATTCCCGTTGCAATCCGTCCCCACCGCACAGGGTTACTAGCTTTCAAGGGCCTCGTGTGAAGGACAGAAACTGGAGAGCCCTTTCCTTTTGAAGCTGGTGACCTTATGCGTGTGGCCTCCAGCCCCAGTGTGGACCGAGAGTCTGAAGAGTGTCTGGGGGTCCCACCAGCCTTCCCATGAGCAATCTCAGGCCCTCCTTTCCCTCCCACAGGATCCAGCTTACTCCCCTTTCCTGAAAGGAAGCTTTCGCCAACCACTTAAATGTGGGGTTCCTCCTCCCTTGACCCTGACCTTGGACCTAGCTCCCCTGTGCTTGCCTATTTCTGGACCTCTTTAGGGATGTTGCTGGTTTTTGATGGGGGGATACAGACTAGGAGCACAAAATAGGCAAGTGACAAAATTCAAGAACTGTAGCTGTAAGCTGAGGTTACAAGCAGCTCAGGGTTTTGGCGAAAACCTCACAGGCAGCTGGCCCTGGGGGAGCTGCCTACGTGACAGAGGGAGGACAGGGTGGGGAGGTTGTGGCCAGGCCCTGGGTGTAGTTTTCCACTGCTGGCAAGAGCTGGGGATGGGGCAGTGCCTGTTCAGCATGAAAGACAGGAATTACCACGACAGAAGCCCTACGTTGGGTTTAGGTTTTCAAAAAAATTCAGAAATCCTTTAATGTCTTTGTGTTTTTGGAAGAGGACGGCGCTCTCGTTCCCTCGACACAGTGGTCTTTCCAGAAGTCTCGTGGCACCGCCGCTCAACGGTTTGCATCGACCGGAGTAACTTTCCAAATCAGCTTTCACATTGACCTGATTGTCTTCTTAGGATTTAAAGAATGTATCTCAACATTTCATCCTTGAAACTACCAACACATCAAGGTTTAATGTTTCTCCTGTGAAAACCAGTGAGCAAGCTCCCCTGATGGGGGGTCTTCTCTTCCGCCGAGCAGGAAGAGGGTGAGGACAGTAAGCTTGGTGGGAGCAAGACCCAAACCCACACCCAAATCCAAGCCCAGACAGCAACAGCAACAAAAGATTTTGACCCTGAGACTTTTTTTTACATCTCAACAGCAAGAATGTCCCTGGTGACAAGTGGTCTTGGTCAGCAGGGCTGCCGTGTCAGCCGGGGTTCTCGGGAGGAACAGAACCAACAGGCCAGCCGGACCCAGGGACAGAGAGGAGATATGTGGTGAGGGTTGGCTCACTGGGTCAGGGCGGCTGAGGAGCCCCCGTGGGTAGGATGGGGCCACGGAAGCTGGCAGGTGGGGCGGGTCGCAGCCCGAGGACCCAAGAAGCTGGGCGCTGCTGTCCCCCCGGGAGAAGGCAGATGACCGGCTCAGGTAGGGGGTGATCTGCCTTCTCTCCACCATTTTGTTCTGTTGGGGCCTCAACTCATTGGCTGTTGCCATCCGCGGTGGTGACCGTGATTTTTACATAGTCTCCGGATCTGAGCGCTAATTTCTTCTGGAAACGCCCTCGCAGACACACCTGGGAATAATGTTTTATCAGCTGCCCGGGCCTGTCTTCGTTGACAGGTGAAGGTAACCATATGGCTGCCAGCAGGCCGGGGGCTTAAACTACACGCATGCTGTGGAGACACGGTGGAGCTCTGGCTTCATCCCAAAGTACGTGGTGGAGGTAGGGGCCTTCACCTGGCCTCGGGAGTCACAGCCATTCAGCCACCTGTATTTTTTTCATCATTTCTCAACATAGGACTTTATTTAGCCAGTTGATCTTAACATTAACCATAGACAATAAACCAGAAGAAATGTAAACAAATAGACCCTGGGAGGATTACGTGTTTCGGCCCAAAGTCTCAGAGTGTCCATGCAGGTGCACTGGGCGTCCCGAACACTGGATCCCGCCGTCTCCCATCACAGAAGCCCCCAGCCTGAGACTAAGGCTGCCTGGGGTGCAGGCTGGCAACCTTCTGGGACTAGAGCTCTGATGATCTGTCACTGACGGCGTCTCCATTGCATGCGGGGCGGGGGTGCATGGAGGCCGAGCCCCTGCGGAAAGAGCTGTGGGGTCCTGGGTTGCCGCCAGGGGGGAGAGCAAACAACCAGGAGACCTCCGGGTCCCCCGCAGTCCCGTCCCGTCGGCCGGGCTGAGCTCCCGGTGGCCAGGACAGGCCGCCCATCGCAGGGGGCTTGGCCACAGCAGCGTGCTGGCCAGCTCTGCTGAGCTGTGTCTATGCATTACCCAAGGGGGCTGTGGGGTCTCTGCGCCTTAGGGGGAGGAGAGGACGAGGAAACAGCTGCCGTGACAGGAGGTCACACAGTGATAAGGCCGTGAAGCCGCATAAAGGGACAGCGAGCCGGGGCGTGAGGACCAGCGTGCGGGGCGCGGGGCCGGAGCGAGCCTCTCTCCAGAAGCGCCTTCTGGACGGAAACTTGCATGCAGTGCAGCAATGAGCCCTGCACAGCGCTGGGGGAGGAGGACCCAGCAAGGGCACAGCGAGGGCAAAGGCTCCCTGAGAGACAGAACTCCTTCCACTTAAACATGTACACTCTTTCTAGTGCCTAGTCTGAGTCTTGGCACTCCTATGACCACCAGCAGTACCGTCAAGACAGAACATTCCATCGCTGCCCAGAACTCCCCGATCCCCCTTGTGGTGAGCCCAGCAGGCCCGCCCTCCCGATGCTCTGGCCACTGCTGGGCCAGCTGCCCCCGTGGTTCCTCCTTGTAGGAGTTTCGTAAAAGTGGACGTGCGCCGTCCGTGCTTTCTGAAGATGGGTTCTTCCACGTGGCCAGTGCAGGCGAGCTTCAGCCCTGCGGTCGTGGAGACCAGCAGCCGTCTTTCTCTTTAGTGCCCAGTGGGATTCCATTGTATGGAATTTGTCCATTTGATTGACCCGTTTACCAGTCTGGGGAGACTGGCATTGTTTCCAGTTTTTGGAGACAGTCATCGAACTGCTAAAAACACTCATGCCCAGGTTTGGTGTAAATGGTGGTTTTCACGGCCCCGGGGTCAGAGCCCGGGGGACGGCTTGCTGGCTGCTGCAGTGAGTGAGGGCGTGGCTTTATGGGAAACTACCAAACTGAGAAAACGTGTTTTTAAAGGTGTCAATCTTAGTCCTCACCGCAACCCCTTGGGTAGGTGCTGTCCTTACCCCACCCCCCAGGTGAGGGGCTGGGCTGGCGTCAGGTTAGGCAGCTGACCGGAGGGCACAGAGCTGGGACTGGCCAGGTCTCAGGAGTCTGGGCTCCACCTTCTTGCCTGATGTGATGGCTTCCTGCCTGCTGGCCTCTGCCAGGTCCCGTGCTGGCTTCCTCTGCTTTGCCCATCTCTGCCCCTCTTCACGCAGCCTGGCCAGACACGGCCTTCCTGCGGCCCCTCGTCCATCCGTGCGGTCTCTCCCAGGGTGATGCCGTGTGGGCTCTCCAGGCAGGCTGCTCACCCCTGTGCAGCCTGGGGCTGCCGTGTCCGGAAGCAGGGTGCTGCTCCTGCTGCTGGCGCCCGGCGAAGCCCCCAGCCTCTAGCTGTGGCCCCCAGGGGACAGGAGGCGGCTCCCCCAGCTTGTTCCTGGCTACTCTACTCCTAGGCCTGGCACCAGTCCAGGGACCCAGTAGCATCCAGCGGTCACTAGTGGTCAGCTTTACCTGGAGTTTTCGCCGTGCGGCAAAAACCCCTCTGACATCTCTCCACGCTGCAGAGACATGTTCTCCTGCAAAGGACTCATGCTCGTGCTTAAGAATTCAAACAGTAGATCAGAGCAGACAACAAAAGGGAAGTTCTCCTCCTTGTTCTTTGAGGTTGGCCCCTGCAATTCACGATTTCTGTTTTTAAACATCTGGTTATCGGCTCACATATATAAAAGTCATGATAACATATGTAAATTATTGATTTATCAACTTTAGAGAGTGTCAATTCACTCCACTGTAGGGAAGAGAAAGAATTTAGTGTTTTATGACCTTCCTTTCTTCCTGCCCTTCTACTTCCTGGTTTTGTAAACTTGTAAAATTACAAGATTTTCGCAGGGTTCGATTTATGCTAAAAAAGAGTGACTTGAACTATTTCTCGATGTATCATCTCAAGACAAAATCTGCTGGTTCTCGACTACAGGAAACGAGGAAATAGTGCGCGTAGACGGGCTCACCGCCTCTGATTTCCGTCGGGCTAGCGTGTTTATCGTATATAAAGACTGAAGCAACTGTCGTTAAGGGTTCCCTGCGTTGGGTTGATTCTGAAAACCGCACTGACACAGCGTGTAAGTCATCACGATGCCGTGAACGTGGCCTGCACAGAAGCAAGCACTGGGATGAGGCCCCTGGGGAAGGAAATAAAAGGCCGTGTAGGGAAACCTTGGGCGCTCTGAGGACAAGCGTCCGTGAGGGACGGTCTCTTCCTTCCATCATCTGCCCACCACCGCCCCGCGCAGAGCCTGTGTCAGGTTGGAACCACGGATCCCTTATCTGCCTGGTTTCTCCCGGGGTCCTAGTTGCAGTTATGTTTATTGCTGCTGTTCCTGGGGAATCCGAGGTCTCTACCGCATCGTCCGGGACTAAGACCAACTTAGGATCTTTGAGTTCTAACTCGTGCATCGTCCAAGTGACCTGTTCTCTGCACACCGTCTTCGCAGAGACCCCCGCCTGTCTTCAGACTGCCTTCTACGCTCTGCGGTGGTCACGGAGCCTTTCCCTCCCCGACGGAACGTAACTCTCTTCGGAGCATCTGCGGCGTGCGGTGGCTGGGGCGCTAGCGGTGGCTGGGACTGGCGCTGGGGAGCCCGAATGACGGCCGGGAGTGCCGATGACGTAATCTCGCGAGGGTAGCGGGTGCGGCGCGGCCTGGAGTGGCCTCTGACGCGATCACCCTTCTGACCCACGCGGGAGTGTGGACGGACCAAACCTCACTGACCGGGAGTGCTCCCAGGAGGCTGCACAGAGGCCGAGTACTGGACACACACACGCACACAGAAACACGCACTAACACACAGAGAAACACACGTATTTAAAATGTTTACTGAATAACTTCAAGGTATTTCAAATATTTTCAAAAATATTCTTGAAGTAAAAAAAATAGTCTTAAAGTAATATCAGATTATTGATTCAATAGTATCAATAATATATAGTTCATATTCTGTTTTCCCTGTCTCCAAAATTTCCCCTGTGGCTTCTTGACCTGGAATCCGATCATGGTTCCCACTAGGCCGTCAGCCCTCCTCTGTCCCTGGCTCCCGCTGCCCTTCTCTGTCTTCACGACTTTCGGAGGCGGCTGTGTCAGAACGGCCCACCCTTGGAACGTGTGTCTCCTCCTGGTGACAGGTGAGAGGACGTCCCTGTGCCTGCATCAGAGGGCGCACGGGAAGGGCTGTGAACCCACTGACTTGGGCAGAGGTGTTGGCCTGTGTGCAGGGAAGAAGCTGTCCTGGTGTCGGGGGCTGACCTTAGCGTCTGAAGCAGATGGGGGCACGGAATGTAGCCCCATGGTGAGGAGGTCCGCAGCCTGCCTGCACCTGTTCGCAGGGCCACATGCTGTCCCACTTGTCCAAGTGCTTTGGTAGCCCCAGCAGGCTGATGACCATTGGGGAAAGCAGCCATGGGGGACAGGTGTCCATGGGGGGCAGGTGTCCATTGAGGGGAAGACAGGTGTCCGTGGGGAGGACATGTGTCCACAGGGGAGGCAGGTGTCTACGGGGAGGACAGGTGTCCTCAGGGGGGCAGATGTCCACAGAAGGGGGCAGGTGTCCGCAGGGAGGACAGGTGTCCGTGGGAGGGCAGGTGTCCACAGGGGACAGATGTCCGTGATGAGGTCTAGGAGCAGGCCCCACTGGGGAGAATTTGGGGTGTATGTGGGAGTGGGACTCAGAGCAGGGACTGTGGCTGAAGCCTGCTGAGGAAGCCAGGGGACAAGATGGCCCTGGGTGGGAGCCACATGTCACTGAACAAAAACCCCACAAGCTCCAGGCTGTCACTTGGGAAAGAGCGGTGTCCTGCTGGGTCCGTGCTCTGGTCACACTGACCGCAGAGGCCACAGGATGGGGCTTGGAGCCATTCAGATCTTCCCACTTCCACGTCCCCAGCCCCAGGATCAGCTTGGGGTGCAGAGGGGTGTGGACTCAGCTGCGAGGAGCCGCGGAGGCTGGGAGGGAGGCCACCTTCACCTGAGAGTAGATGACCGAGGAGCCCTGGGGTCTGGAAGGCCGCTGGCTGGCGGCCGGGCTGTGGGAGGGCAGGTAGGTCCGGAGGAGCCTTAATGCGGAGTTTGAAGCCGCTGTAGGAAGAAGAGCGGCTCTCAGCTGGCAAAGATGGCCCAGCGCTCTCGCCCGGCCCCACGTCCCCACCAGCCCCGTCCCATCCCGGGTCCTCCCCGTGCCCAGGCAGCAGCCTCCCTGTACCGCCAGCACCCTGTCCTGAGACCTCGGCCTCGGGGGGCCCAGCCCCTCCTCAGCATCACTCCCAGCTCCCCAGGTGCCCGGCAGCAGGAATCCACCTCTTCTCCTGTTAGTGCTTTGAGCTCGGACTCCTTGCATGTACTGCGGAGAGCCCGGGCCGGTCACCTGTGCGGCCGCCGGCACGTACTGCCACTTCTCCTGTGCCTGTGACCTCGTCCCTACAGTGGGAGTCGTAACATTGTCCCCCTCTACTGTTACTGTAAACTGATAGGAGTTTGTGTGCATGCGTGTGTGTTTTCCAGCATCCGTCATGTGCACCAGACGCGGTCCTGACTGCTATGAATAAATACACAAGCACACGTAGCACACTTACTTACAGCACCTGGAACTGTACTGGGTACATAGGATCTTAGCACATGCTGATGGGATGCTAGACGTGGTGATGACTTTATATACCGTCCTAAATCTGGAACGGGATGTGGCATCCGGCACGCGGCTCTCTCCTCTTGGCTTGGAGGGACCATCTAGGCTTTGTGACTTCAGGCCGGTCACTTAAGGTCCTCGGCCTTAGTTCCCTCATTTATCAGATCGGGGTAATAACAACACTCACCTTGAAGTGGGTTGTGAGTGTGAGCGAGTTCAGGTGTATGACGGGTGAGCCATTGACTGAACCAAGCATGGGCACAAGCACAGCTCGTTCGACTTTACACAAGAGGATCAGAAAACCAGAGAGGGAAGCAGAACGGCTAAAATCACACAGCACTCCTTACAGAGCACAGGTGGAAGGGAGTCTGCCCCAAAGGCAGGTCTCCCTTGTGCAGGCAGGAGCCAGGCTGGGGCCCTTCATGGCCGAGCACCCGCCGGGGAGGACGGGCACAGCCAGCCCACCAGCAGAGTCATCCTCAAAGCTGCTGGGACGGCATCCCCAGGTCTGCTTTCTCAACCCTGTGGGTTAGAGTGGGAGGCAGAGTCGTGCCCTTGAGACTCCTGTGTCCCAAGCCCTGAAGCCTGTGAGCGTGTGACCTCACAAGAAGGGACTTTGCAGATGTGATCAAGGTTAAGCACCTTGCAATGGGAGGTTGTCCCGGGTTATCCAAGTGAGATTTTAGGGAGAACTTTAAATCAGAGAACTGTCCCAGCTGTGCTCAGAGGGAGACCTGGCTTTGGATGAATGGTCAGAGGGAGGCCACACACCACTGTCCACTTTGAAGACGGAGGAAGGGGCCGTGAGCCGTGGGGAGGGGTGTCCTTGAGAAGCCGGAAAGGGCAAGGAAGTACTTTCTCCCTTGGAGCCTCCAGAAAGGAGCGCAGCCCAGGCAACAGCTCGACATGAGCCCGGGAGGCATGTGTCTGGCCTCTGACCTCCAGCACGGTAAGCTAATGCATCAGTGACCTGATGGAAGGAGGACGGGAATGCTGACCCCGTGTCCCATGACAACGGGGAAAGCCGAAGCCCTGACAGGGCACGTGCCCCTCAGGCTCTCCCGAGGCTGTCGGTGAGGGATGGAGAGTGAGGCCTGGACGGTGGGGCGAGGGACCCCAGCAGGGCAGGTGGGCACAAATGAAGAAAGCCAGTGACCCTCGCATGGGTGGCTCTGTGTCTGGTCTGCTCAGACCTGCAGAAGGGGTGGAGGCCGCTGGCACGTCCGAAGTCAAGTCCACGTGTCTTACCTGCACGTCTGTTCCCCTGCTGAATCGTCCGAACTTCTGAGTACACCACGTCTCCTCCTTTAGGGTTGACTTGGAAAGAAGGTGCAGCTTAAGAGAACTATAAGGTCCTCACCTCTCGTCCGAGCTATTTCCCCCTCCCCCAGCCGGACCTTGTTCTCTGCAGGGACAGGGGGCTCGGGGCCTCTGCACAGCCCTGTGGTCTCCTGCCCCACCCCTGCCCGGACCAACCCTGGGGTCCCTGGCCAAGTGTGGGGCCCTTGGTCCTCACCATTGCTGTATACTGGTTGGAGCTCCACCCAGCCTGGCACATTGTAGTAGGTGGGCTCTTGGGGGTCCGCGTCTGAAGGGCTCCTGTGAGACAGAGACAGCCATGTCTCCCAGCGAGCCTGCCGAAGCAGCTGCAATCATCACTCGCTGCTGGCAGGTCTAGCCCAGTGGGTGGCTGCCAAGCCTGGACGCGTAGATGAGCGCATACCCGAGGGTCTGCGGTTAGGAACTGTCATGTTACAGATGACAGTGTTTCCAGACTCATGGGCACCTGCTACATACCAGCACTGCGCTGGACAATACGAGGCTGAGTCTATCATCATCCCTCTTCTATAGATGGAGAAGGTGATGAGTCCGAGAGGCAAAATGACTTGCTCAAGACCACGTGACTACAAAGGGCCAGAACCAGGATTCGAACTCGTCAAGAGATCAGGATCTCAGAGAAGCCAGTCATGATGAGGGCTCAGGGGAACTCTGCATGGTTTGGATGCTGCTGCCATGGGCTTGCCCAGAGATGGTTTGTGAGCCGTGGTGGGGCTCCCAAGCTTAGCCTCTGGGATCCAAGATGGCAGCCCCTTCTTCACAGACACCACCTCCGGTTGGCAGAGTGATCTCTCTGGGTGGCCAGTCATGTGACTCCATCTTTTTGGCTGTCCCCACAGCAGGTATGAGGTTGGTCATGTCCAGAACTTTGCAGGCTACCAAGTTGAGACTGGCTTAAGACATGGGTGGATTCAGTCTGATAGTGGTCAGTCAGACAAGCAAGGCAACAGTGGTCGAGGTTGTAAGTTATGAACGAAAAAGCAGTGAACACCCGAGGCAAGAAGATGTAGGCAGCTAGGGTGGCGGTGAGAAGGTCCTGGCAATTGCCTTGACGTTTGCCAAGGCAAACAGCGACATGAAGATGGCACAACCTATCTGTTCCCAGCAGTGACCAGACCCTGTTCATTTTTATCCCCTGAGGGCATCCCGTTAACCACACGCAACACAGCCCAGGTCTTACCTAGAGGGGTCAGAGGTCGTTCTTCCTCCTACAAAGGAAAGCAGAGGGTCACTGGAGCCAGGAGAAGGAGGCCTTCACAAGGGGCACAGCTGAGAGGGGAGTTAAGATGGCGGAGGAGTAGGGGACCCCTTTTTCAGCCGGTCCCCTGAGTCGAGCTGGATAGGTACCAGACCAGCCTAAATAACCACGGAATCAGCCTGAGACGCAGGATGATGCATCTGGATCTCTACAAATGAACATCTCCAGCGCTGAGTATTGAGGTACGAAGAGGGGAGCTGTAAACCGTGCACAGATATTGGAAGATAAACGGAAGGGGGAGGGAGCCGCCGCGTTTGGGCGCTGGGAAGCGGCAGCCACCTGCACGGGGGAGCGGGCGGACTCACAGAGGGCACCTGTGAGAGAGCGGACTGAGACCGGTGAGCCGTGAACGCGCGCCACCAGGCTTCTCACGAAACTCCGGAATCGAGGTGTGCTCACTGGGCATAGACTGAGACTGGGAGACCCGGGAGCGTGCGGGGCGGCCGGTGGCTGGCGGCATTAGAAACACAAAGGACAGAGACGCGCCGGCCCTGGAAGTGAGGGCACGGACGCCGAGTTGGTGCGCACATCCCGGGACGCTGCAGGGTTGAGCAGCACCAACAGTAACAGAGTTAAAGTGGCCAGAACATCAGTGGAGAACAGACCGCAATCCCTCTGTTCTGTGACAATGCAGCCTCTGCTGCTCTGACCCTCAGAAGAGGCATAGCCAGCCGCCAGGTAAAGCCGCCAGAGAACAAAAGCCTGGAAATACTGGCTCAGAGAGTGCCTATCCCCATCCCCCCTCTCAGGGGACACGGAGACTCTAACCAAACAAGGTTGCCTGAGTATCGGCGCGGCAGGCCCCTCCCCCAGAACACAGAAGGCAGGCTGAAAAATCAAGAAGCCCACAACCCGAGGCGCCTGGGTGGCGCAGTCATTGAGCGCCTGTCTCCGGCTTAGGGCGTGATCCCGGCGTTCCGGAAAGGAGTCCCTCATCGGGCTCCTCCGCTGGGAGCCTGCTTCTTCCTCTCCCACTCCCCTGCTTCTGTTCCGTTCTTGCTGACTGTCTCCCTCTCTCAGATAAGTAAATAAATAAAATCTTTAAAGAAGAAGCCCACATCTCTAAGATCCCTATAAAACAAGGGGCACGGCCTGGGACCCAGTCAATAATTTGGGCTCTGGACAACCCCGCAACCTCTCCTCATTAGAATGACAAGAAGGAGAAGCCCCCCCCCAGCAAAGAAAAGACAGTGAGTCTGTGGCCTCTGCCACAGAAGTAACGGATATGGATGTAACCAAATTATCAGAAATGGAATTCAGAGTAACAATGGTCAAGATAATGAGTAGACTTGAAAAAAGTATTAAGGAAAATGTTACTGAGAATATAGAATCCCTAAGGGCGGAAATGAGAGCGAATCTGACAGAAATTAAAAATTCTATGAGCCAAATGCAGGCAAAACTAGAGGCTTTGACGGCCAGGGTCACGGAAGCAGAGGAAAGGGTTAGTGAATTGGAGGATGGGTTAATAGAGGAAAAAATAAAAATAGAAGATGGCCTTAAAAAAATCCACCCCCACGAATGTTGGCTACGGGAGATTACTGACTCAACGAAACGATCCAATGTTAGAATCATCGGCATCCCCGAGGGGGTGGAGAAAAACAGAGGTCTAGAAGAGATATTTGAACAAATTGTAGCTGAAAACTTCCCTAATCTAGCAAGGGAAACAAAAATTCGTGTCCAAGAGGCAGAGAGGACCCCTCCCAAGCTCAACCATGACAGACCTACACCACGTCACGTCATAGTGCAATTCGCAAATATGAGATCCAAGGATACAGTATTGAAAGCGGCCAGGGCAAAGAAATTTCTCACGTACCAAGGCAAAGGCATCAGAATTACGTCAGACCTGTCTACACAGACCTGGAATGAGAGAAAGGGTTGGGGGAGCATTTTTAAAGCTCTTTCAGAGAAAAACATGCAGCCAAGGATCCTTTATCCAGCAAGGCCGTCATTCAGAATTGATGGAGAAATAAAGACATTTCAGAATCGACAGTCACTAGCCAATTTCGTAACCACGAAACCAGCCCTACAGGAGGTATTACGGGGGGTTCTATAAAAGTAAAAAGGCCCCAAGAGTGATACAAAACAGAAAGTCACAGCCAATACAAACAAAGACTTTACTGACAACATGGCAGAATTAAAAGCATATCTCTCAGTACTCAGTCTTAACATTAATGGTTTAAATTCTTGCTTAAACGCCACAGGGTTGCAGATTGGATAAAAAGAAATGACCCATCCATTTGCTGTCTACAAGAGACTCATTTCGAACCCAAAGATACATTCAGACTGAGAGTAAGGGGATGGAGTACCATCTTTCACGCAAATGGACCTCAAAAGAAAGCTGGGGTAGCAATTCTCATATCAGATAAACTGGATTTTAAACTACAGACTATAGTTAGAGATGCAGAAGGGCACTATATTATTCTTAAAGGAAGTATTCAACAAGTGGATATGACAATTATAAATATATATGCCCCCAACAGGGGAGCAGCAAGATACACAAGCCAACTCTTAACCAGAATAAAGAGACATATAAATAAAAATACATTAATAGTAGGGGACCTCAACACTCCACTCTCAGAAATAGACAGAACACCCTGGCAAAAACTAAGCAAAGAATCAAAGGCTTTGAATGCCATACTCGACGAGTTGGACCTCTTAGATATATATAGAACACTACACCCCAGAACCAAAGAATACTCATTCTATTCTAATGCCCATGGAACATTTTCAAGAATAGACCATGTTCTGGGACACAAAACAGGTCTCAGCCGATACCAAAAGATTGAAATTATCCCCTGCATATTCTCAGACCACAATGCTCTGAAATTGGAACTCAACCACAAGGAAAAATTTGGAAGAAACTCAAACACTTGGAGACTAAGAACCATCCTGCTCAGGAATGACTCGATAAACCAGGAAATCAAAAATCAAATTAAACAATTTATGGAGACCAATGAGAATGAAAATACAACAGTCCAAAACCTATGGGATACTACAAAGGCGGTCCTAAGGGGGAAATACATAGCCATCCAAGCCTCACTCAAAAGAATAGAAAAATCTAAAATGCAGTTTTTATATTCTCACCTCAAGAAGCTGGAACAGCAACAGAGGGACAGGCCTAATCCATGCACGAGGAAGCAGTTGACCAAAATTAGAGCTGAAATCAATCAAGCAGAAACCAGAAGTACAGTAGAGCAGATCAACAGGACTAGAAGCTGGTTCTTGGAGAGAATCAATAAAATTGACAAACCACTGGCAAGACTTATCCAAAAGAAAAGAGAAAGGACCCAGATTATTAAAATTATGAATGAAAAAGGAGAGGTCACGACGAACACCATTGAAATTGGAAGGATTATTAGAAATTTTTATCAACAGCTATATGCCAATAAACTAAGCAATCTGGAAGAGATGGAATCCTTCCTGGAAACCTATAAACTACCAAGATTGAAACCGGAAGAAATTGATTCCTTAAACAGGCCAATTAATTATGAAGAAATTGAGTCAGTGATAAACAACCTTCCAAATAACAAAACTCCAGGCCCGGACGGTTTTCCTGGGGAATTCTACCAAACATTCAAAGAAGAAATAATACCTATTCTCCTAAAGCTATTTCAAAAAATAGAAACAGAAGGAAAGCTACCAAACTCATTCTATGAGGCCAATATTACCTTGATCCCCAAACCAGACAAAGACCCCCTCAAAAAGGAGAATTACAGACCGATTTCCCTAATGAATATGGACGCCAAAATCCTCAACAAGATACTTGCTAATAGAATCCAACAGTTCATTAAAAGGATTATCCACCACGATCAAGTGGGATTCGTACCTGGGATGCAAGCGTGGTTCAATATTCGCAAATCAATCAGCGTGATACATCATATCAACAAGAAAAGACTCAAGAACCATATGATCCTCTCAATCGATGCCGAAAAAGCATTTGACAAAATACAGCATCCTTTCCTGATTAAAACCCTTCAGAGTGTAGGAATAGAAGGTACATTTCTCAATCTCATAAAAGCCATCTATGAAAAGCCTACTGCAAATATTATTCTCAATGGGGAAAAGCTGGAAGCCTTTCCCTTAAGATCAGGAACACGACAAGGATGCCCACTCTCGCCACTATTATTCAACATAGTACTAGAAGTCCTTGCAACAGCAATCAGACAACAAAAAGGGATCAAAGGTATTCAAATCGGCAAAGAAGAAGTCAAAATGTCTCTCTTCGCAGATGACATGATACTCTATATGGAAAACCCAAAAGAAGCCACTCCCAAACTATTAGAAGTTATAGAGCAATTCAGTAACGTGGCGGGATACAAAATCAATGCTCAGAAATCAGTTGCATTTCTGTACACGAATAACGAGAACGAAGAAAGAGAAATTAGGGAATCCATCCCATTTACAATAGCACCAAAAACCATACGTTACCTTGGAATTAACTTAACCAGAGACGTAAAGGACCTTTATTCTAGAAACTATAAATCACTCTTAAAAGACATTGAGGAAGACATAAAAAGATGGAAAGATATTCCATGCTCATGGATCAGAAGAATTAACATAGTTAAAATGTCCATGCTACCCAGAGCAATCTACACTTTCAATGCTATCCCGATCAAAATACCGAGAACGTTTTTCAAAGAACTGGAACAAATAGTCCTTAAATTTGTATGGAACCAGAAAAGACCCCGAATCTCCAAGGAACTGTTGAAAAGGAAAAACAAAGCTGGGGGCATCACAATGCCGGATTCGAGCTGTACTACAAAGCTGTGATCACAAAGACAGCATGGTACTGGCACAAAAACAGACACATAGACCAATGGAACAGAATAGAGAGCCCAGAAATGGACCCTCAGCTCTTTGGGCAACTAATATTTGATAAAGCAGGAAAAAACATCCGGTGGGAAAAAGACAGTCTCTTCAATAAATGGTGCTGGGAAAATTGGACAGCTACATGCAAGAGAATGAAACTTGACCACTATCTCACACCATACACAAAAATAAACTCCAAATGGATGAAAGACCTTGATGTGAGACAGGAATCCATCAAAATTCTAGAGGAGAACATAGGCAGCAACCTCTACGACATTGGCCAAAGCAACCTTTTTCATGATACATCCCCAAAGGCAAGAGAAACAAAAGATAAAATGAATTTATGGGACTTCATCAAGATTAAAAGTTTCTGCACAGCCAAGGAAACAGTCAGAAAAACTAAGAGGCAGCCCACGGAATGGGAGAAGATATTTGCAAATGACACTACAGATAAAGGACTGGTATCCAAGATCTACAAAGAACTTCTCAAACTCAATACACGAGAAACAAATAAACAAATCAAAAAATGGGCAGAAGAAATGAACAGACACTTTTCCAATGAAGACATACAAATGGCTAACAGACACATGAAAAAATGTTCAAAATCATTAGCCATCAAGGAAATTCAAATCAAAACCACACTGAGATACCACCTTACGCCAGTTAGAATGGCAAAAATAGACAAGGCAAGAAACAACAATTGTTGGAGAGGATGTGGAGAAAGGGGATCCCTCCTACATTGTTGGTGGGAATGCAAGTTGGTACAGCCACTCTGGAAAACAGTGTGAAGGTCCCTTAAAAAGTTAAAAATTGAGCTACCCTATGATCCAGCCATTGCACTACTGGGTGTTTACCCCAAAGATACAGACGTAGTGAAGAGAAGGGCCATATGCACCCCAATGTTCATAGCAGCAATGTCCACAATAGCTAAATCGTGGAAGGAGCCGAGATGCCCTTCAACAGATGACTGGATTAAGAAGTTGTGGTCCATATATACAATGGAATATTACTCAGCAATCAGAAAGAACGAGTTCTCAACATTTGCTACAACATGGACGGCACTGGAGGAGATAATGCTAAGTGAAATAAGTCAAGCAGAGAAAGACAACTATCATATGATTTCTCTCATCTATGGAACATAAGAACTAGAATGATCAGTAGGGGAAGAAAGGGATAAAGAAAGGGGGGGGTAATCAGAAGGGGGAATGAAACATGAGAGACTATGGACTATGAGAAACAAACTGAGGGCTACAGAGGGGAGGGGGGTGGGGGAATGGGATAGGCCGGTGATGGGTAGTAAGGAGGGCACATATTGCATGGTGCACTGGGTGTTATACACAACTAATGAATCATCGAGCCTTACATCGAAAACCAGGGATGTACTGTATGGTGACTAACATAATATAATAAAAAATCATTATTAAAAAAAAAAAAGAACAAAAAGAATAAAAAGCCCAGGTATAGCAAAAAACAACAACAACAACAAAAAAAAAAACCAACAAGGGGCACAGCTGCCAGGGGCTCAGGAGGACCTGAGGGGGGTCACCGGCACTACATGGACCCGGCTCTGCGACGCCCAAGGGAGGTGGCTGATGGGGCAAAAACTGGTGACCCTGGCTTGCGGTGGGGCTTAGCGACACCACGAGAGAGCGTTTTGCCAGGCGCAATCGTCTAGCTGCCGACGGGAAGCAGACCTGATCAGCTGTGGAAATACTGCACGTTAAACCACCAGTAAGTCATCAGATCCCCTTGGGTTTCTGTCCTCGCTCCCATTCCTTGGAGGCTCGTAAGGGTGGAGAGGGAGACACACTGAGGTTTATGATGCTGGATAAACTCTGTCTCATTGAGGCATTTTATGTGCATGAGGGCTGTTTCGGGAACCCTGTGTTTGCAAAGATGAATTCTGGGGGAGCAGGCGGGGAAGGTGGGGACTGGGACTGGGCGGGGGCGGAGCTGTTGAGAGCTCGGCGGTGCTTACAAAGGCAGCAGGAGCCTGGGGCGGGGGGACGGGGACGGCAGGGACTCAAGCGAAGGTTACCCACCTGCTCTCCTGAGGAGCCGGCAATACAACAGCAGTGCCACGACCCCGAGGCCCACCACGCTGAGCAGACCCCCAGCCACGCCTGTGGCAACAGGGCCACTTCTGCTCCCCGTCAGCCCTGGAGGGGAGACCCTGTGCGTGAGCTGGAGGGAGAGGCTCGCAGTCTCGAACTGCTCTGACCCCTGCAGCTGATGCTTGGGGCTGGGAGGGAGGAAGGACCTGGGGCACCAGGACGGGGAGGCTAGGCAGCAGCCCAGGAAACGGCTCCGCTCTCTAGGAGGAAGCTCACGCCTGCAGCCGAGGCCAGGCTGGAGGGTCAGGATGGACGGGGCCCACCAGGGAGCATCCAAATCAGTGATCGTCCTTGGTCCCCTGCTCCACTCAAGTACTGTCCCTTCAGAAACGCTTCAGAGGAGGACCATGTGCAGAACTCTCAGGTTTGTGTCCCTGTCCCTGAGAAGCAGGGCTTTGGTCACACGGCATGAGGATTCTCAGAATATCCCTGGAGGAGATATTTGTCCACATCTGTGGCCTGGGCACCGGAAACTCACCTGAGACGGAAAGTGGCACCGCCTCGCTGCGCTGGGGCCCCAGGCCATTGTCGGCCTCACAGGAGTAGTTTCCAGAATGTTCTGCGGTCAGAGAGAGGTTGAAGGACGCTCCTCCTCCAGAGGGGGCCGAGCTGCTCCCCAGGGTGACATCCTCGTGATAAAACCAGTACAGGATCGGGGGAGAGCCGCTCTGGGCCTCACAGCGAAGCTCTACCGTGTCCCCAGGGAAGGCCTGGGCCCCAGGCGCTCTGAGGGTGAGGACGGGGCGGGACGCTGGGACTGAGGGAGACACAAAGTTAATACAAGTTTCTACTTCTACCATATTTGTAAACAAGCAGAAATTATAAACAAATGGCAGAGGTCAGATCTCAGCCTTGGAAACTAGATTGAAACTCACATGACGGACAAAGCTACTGACCTTAATCTGCAGAGGCACGAAAATACCCAACAGAAAAGTGTGTGAAGGGTATGAATCGCGAACAACTTCGAGTAGCCAATAAATAGATAAAGAGATCATTACTTCCATTACTAAGTAAATACATACCAAAAAACCACCCATCAGAAGGGCAAAGCCTTGGATCTGTGGACACACAGGCACTTAACGGGTCTAGGTGGGATGGTGAATTTGAGACACTTCCTGGCATGGCAATACTTGCCAAATTGAAAATGCACATCAAATTTGACCCCGCAAGTCTACCTCTCAGACTGCTTCCTTCCCAGATACGGAATGTCTCATGTCACATATGGACATGAGATAGGCAAAAGCATTTGTGCAAGGATTTCTGTGGTAGAATTTTTACAATCGCAAAAAACCGGAGACAACCTAGTTGACCAATGAAATACAAAAGATGTCCAAGATGTATTTTTAAGTGAAAAAGCAAGTTGCATAATTATGTATAACCTGATTCTATTTCTGTGAAAAAAATTTTATACCTTTATGTTTATAATATATTTGAATATTTCTAGAAAAATATCCATGAGTTCTAGCAGTTTTGGGGTGAAGTCTTTTTGGGTTTTCTACGTAGACTATCATGTCTGCGAAGAGTGAAAGTTTGACTTCTTCTTCGCGGATCTGGATGCCTTTTATTTCTTTTAATTGTCTGATTGCTGAGGCCAGGGCTTCCAGAGGGTATTATGCTAAAAGAAATAAGTCAGTCAGAGAAAGACAGATACCATATGATCTCATTCATATGGAATTTAAGAAACAGAACAGATGAAGATAGGGGAAGGGAAGAAATAATTAAGATATAAACAGAGAGGGAGACAAATGATAAGATATTCTTAACTCTAGGAAACTAACTGAGGGTTGTTGGAGGGGACGTGGGTGGGTGAAATGGGTAAGTGGGTGACGGGCATTAAGGAGGGCACGTGATGTAATGAGCACTGGGTGTTAAATGCAACTGATGAATTACTAAATTCTACCCCTGAAACTAATACTATATATGTTAACTAAATTAAATTTAAATTTAAAAATTTTAAAAAGAGAGAAAAATGCCCATGAAACCCTTTTCTTTTCTCTTTACTTTTCTTTTCTTTTCCTTTCATTTCTTTTTCCCATGAAACTATTAAGGGTGGTTATATCTTGGAAGTATGTGGACATAAAAGTGTGTGCCTGCCGGTAGAATGAGACCTTCACTTTTCATATTGTGTCTTTTGTACCATTCACTTTTCTTATCATGAAGATTTATGTATTCCTTCCGAATAATGAATTACTAAGAACTCAATAGTTGAATACCCACCATTTGCATCAACATGGATGGGGCTGGAGGGGATTATGCTAAGTGAAATAAGTCAAGCAGAGAAAGACAATTATCCTATGGTTTCACTCATATGTGGAACATAAGGAATAGCCCAGAGGGCCATAGGGGAAGGGAGGGAAAACTGAAAGGGGGGAGGGATCAGAGAGGGAAACAAACCATGAGAGACTATAGACTCCAGGAAACAAACTGAGGGTGTCAGGGGGAGGGGGTGGGGAGATGCGGCAGAAGGGTGATCGGTATTAAGGAGGCCATGTGTTGTGATGAGCACCGGGTGTTATACGCAACTAATGAATCGTTGAACACTACAACAAAAACTAATGATGTACTATATGGTGCCTAACTGAACATAATAAAAAAAATAAAATAAAATAAAAACTCAAAAGTTGTGCTAAAACAGGTCACAGTGTAGACTTAGGTGAAGACCTGGGTAGGCCCATGCCTCCACCTGGCTTTCCCCTCACCAGCTGTGTGTAAACTAGCTACTTTTTACCTCTGAGCCTCACCTCCCTCCCCTGCAAATTGGGGATAAAGAGGTTTCACCAGTTTATCTTAAAGATGAAATGAGATATTATATGCTAAGTACTAAGCAAAGGGCCCAGCACATGCAAGGACTCAGTGACAATGATGGTAGTGGTGATGGTGGTGGTGATGGTGGTGATGGTGATGGTGATGATGTTGGTAGTGATGATTATGATGATGGTGATGGTAGTGGTGATGGTGGTGGTGGAGATGATGGTGATGGTGGTGGTGGAGATGATGGTGATGATGGTGGTGGTGATGAATGTGGTGGTGATGATGGTGATGACAATGGTGATGGTGGTGATGATGATGGTGGAGATGATGGTGATGATGGTGGTGGTGGTGATGGTGATGGTGGTGGTGATGATGGTGATGATGATGATGGTGGTGGTGATGATGGTGGTAGTGATGATTATGATGGTGGTGGTGATGGTGGTTGTAATGATGGTGGTGGTGGTGATGGTGGTGATGGTGATGACGTTGATGACCAGAACATTCATCTCAACTGCCCTTAGCATACTTTTGCTATACCCCAGTTCTCCCTAAACAGGAGTTTGGGGGTTTGGCCAGCCAGTATGGACCATCAGAACAGGTTCAGAGCTCACAGGAATCAGCTTTCCTTTGGATATAATACTTAATAGTGAGAGGTCAGAGGGCAGCATAGAGAATGGAGGAATTTGGTGGAGGGCTGGCTGATTCCATCCATGCCATCCTGCTTTCTCCTCTCTGTGCTGGTTTCCTGTGCTCCCATTGCTTTAAGAATCACTTTGTAAACAGGATTGGTTGTGTTTCCTGAAAGGCTACACACAGAGTTGATGTTAATATAGAGTTTTTAATATGGAAGTTTGAGGCATATTTATATTCCTGGTAATAAAGGAAGCACAAGAGTAGAGGCTTGCGGGGGTCAAAGAGAGAGAAACCCAGACCAGGAATGGCCAAATCTTTTTTGGAGCAGAGAGACACGTACTCAAAATTTCTTAATTTCCCTTTCAGTAATCGTAATTACAGATCAATATATAGTCTATGGTCTAAAAAGCCTTTGCATTTTTAGTGAAGAGTTTTGGTCCCATATGGGAAGAGGGACTTGGACATGCAGATGGGCTTTCTGCCGGCAGGAATTCCCCGGGGCTGGGCTGTCACACCAGCAGTGGGGGTGCCGGAGCTCCACTCTGGCTGCTGGGGAGAGAAGGCAGGCTTGCCATGCTTGGTTGTGCTGCTTGTGGGCAGGACCAACCCACCTGTGACGCTGAGTGGCACCGCCTTGCTGCGCTGGGGCCCCAGGCCATTGTCAGCCTCACAGGAGTAGTTTCCAGAATGTTCTGCGGTCAGAGAGAGGTTGAAGGACGCTCCTCCTCCAGAGGGGTCTGAGTCGCTCCCCAGGATGACATTCTTGTGATAAAACTGGTACAGGATCGGGGGAGAGCCCCTTTGGACCTCACAGCGAAGTTCCATCATGTCCCCCACCGCGGCCCGGGTCCTGGGTGCCTTGAGGGTGAGGACAGGGCGTGATGCTGGGACTGAGGGAGGAAAAATAGTTAACCATCAGTTTCTACTGTTTAAATATGTTCTTCCAAAGGAGAGACCTTTCAAACTGGAAACTGTTTTCCTCAGTTTTTAGTGACCTTGTGACATTACTCAGAACCCAGCTGTAATTTGTTCTGATCTGAAGAAACAGTGACATTGGGGTGGTGCTCTGTGTGGCTCCCAGGCCTTGGGTGTGCAGTGACACGTGTGTTTGGGGAGTCTGAAAACAAACATTAAATTGACTTCTGAGAACTCAAAAGACAATTGGGGGAAAGGAGAAATCGGTGTAATCAAAACTAGGAACAGGAGAGATCCACTATTCATGCAGCCGGGGATGCCACCCAGTGTCTGGGAGGGAGTAAGGTGTTGGTGAGCTGGGGCTCTGCTGGGGTCTGAGAGCAGGGGGGATTGGAACGGCTGAAGGAGCAAGTAGGACAGGAGGCTGTGGTTAGGCTATTGGAGCCACGCATGGACGTGGCAGCGCTGGCTTATGTGGAAGAGACGACAAGCCACGGTGTTAAGTGGCTCAGCCACGTGGACGGTAGAGTCCTGGAACGACGGCAGAACGCAGGGTAGGGAGGAAGGCCATGGGTGAGGTGCCAAGCCTGCACTGAAAGGGGCATGGTGGGGAGGTCAGCCCATCACAGGGGCTGTAGCTGAACACAACAGGGACAGGCAAGCAGTCAGGAGAGGATGTCGGGAAGTCCTCCAGCCAGAGCTCCAGCTGGGAGCCCGAGCTGAGAGAAACTGAAGGGAGAACGAGAGCTTGAGTGGCCTTTTTATGGGTTATCAGACAGAGGGAACCCCACCTGAATCGCCTCTGAGGTGAGATACGCTGCCTTTACAATCTCCTTTCTTGCTGATAATTGTTGACAAGGAAGTAGTTTGCGTACTGAAAGCCTGTGCTTCTATGTTAGGGAAATTTGGGGAAATTTTGGTCACAAAATTTGCTTCCAGGAAGTGCATAGCAAGCAAAGGGAAGGTGCAAGTTCCCGAAAATGCAGACTCCAGAGCTCCCGGATGGAGGCTGTGTCGGCGGCAGGCCTGCTGCGATGTCACAGTGCAAAGGGCCCTGTGGGACCACCAATCTCGGCTACTGGGGAAGGTGGGGGCATGGCGGGTCCCCGGTTGTGCTGCAGTCGGAACCATCAACTCACCTGTGACACTGAGTGAGGCCGCCTCACTGCGCTGGGCCCCCAGGCGATTGTCGGCCTCACAGGCATAGTTTCCAGAATGTTCTGCGGTCAGAGAGAGGCTGAAGGACACTCCTCCTCCAGAGGGGGCCGAGCTGCTCCCCAGGATGACATTCTCATGATAAAACCGGTACAGGATCGGGGGAGAGCCCCTCTGGGCCTCACAGTGAAGCTCCATCATGTCCCCCACCATGGCCCGGGTCCTGGGTGTCCTGAGGGTGAGGACAGGGCGCGATGCTGGGACTGAGGGCAAAAATAAATTAGTTGACATCAGTATCTTTTCATAGTTCCTTTATTTTCATTTTTCAGAGATTACCTCTGTAGATTATTTGTGACAGTTTCTAGATCTTTTCTATGTATAAGAATACCCTTTGACACCAACACATAAATAAACACATAAAAACATACGTGCACACACAGGCATGGGGTCACCATACACGTCCTGGTCTGCAGCCTGGTTTTCCCTTCAGCAACACATCACGAGCCTCTTTCCACGTCATTCTAGAAGGTCTATCCCATCCACCTTTAGAGACCAACTTATACTGAGCTATAATTTATACACAGCAAATGCAACTCTTTCAAATTTACAGTTCGATAATTTGGGGTGAATACTGCTCGATTATTTTAACAAGTGCAAAGCCTCCCAGTGTATGGGTTCACCATAGGTCACCGAAGGAACCCCATGGCTCGGAACGTCCTGTGCTCCTCCGGCAGATAGTGCCACGGCCAGCAGTCCTGGGTATCCGTCCTGGCCCATCTGTGTGCGCACTACTTAGGATAAATTCTTAGAAGTGGAATTTCTGGGACGAGGAACATGAACATTTAAATACACATATATTCTGCTAGATTGCTCCTCAAACACTTTGGGCCCTTTTGCACTTGCACTAAGGGAATAGAAGAGCCCCTGCTCCCACACTCTCATCAGTGAGAGTCACGGAGGGGGCAGAGGCTTGTTTATTATTTCTTCTCTGTCCCCAATCCTACATTCTACAGTTACTCCATCTGAACAAACCACCCGTCGCAGCCTACGCGACCCTGTGGGCTACTAGTAGGTGTTTCAGGGGCTGCTGGTGAGCTACAATCCATTAACGAGAAGGTCCTGCCTGTGGACGATTCAGACATTGTTGACAAAACGGAAGATTTGGAAACTGCCGTTCATTTTCAAAATGTATCCAGTCAACTCTTTTTTGTCCTCCACTGCGAAATAAGAATCACGACCACGAGAGAATTGTGGTTTTTTATTTCTTCTCCTCCCTTAGACCAGCCGACTTTCCTTTGTTACATATATATATATTTTTACATTTTTGGCACTTTCTGTAACCATAATTCTCACAGTTGATTAGCCTTTGTTTTCATTTCTGAATCAGTGGTTTTCAGCCCTATCTGTACAATATTCTCACATAAGGATGTGTTAAAAGATAACGATTGTGGGCCACATCTGAGAGAGTCTAAGTTTAACTGGTCCAGAGAGAGGCATCGTAATGAACCTGTTTCCGAGCCCCTAAGCGGCTCTCACAGAGATTCAGTGCGTACGCTTTATATTCCAGTGAAGCCATTTTGAGTCCTTTGTATCGATTCCTATTTTGGTTGGCTGGATTTTGTCATCAAGTAATTTTTCAAGAACGCTTAACGGATACTAAGTTGCCTGAGTCCCTGCATGTCTGAGCACGGGATTTGGTATAAAATTCTCGGTTCTCTTTCCTCCCTCGAAAGTACATGTCTGGACATGACTCCTCTCTCTTAGCAATGATTTCTGTGGAAAGCCTAAGACCGGTCTAACATTCTTTTTTCTTTCTGAGATGCCTGCACTTATGTACGTACTGCTGTGATCACACTTGCACGCGCACACGCACACGCACATGCACACAGATATTTAACCTCGACATCAGTAACCTCCTGAGGCTAAGTCTTTCCATCTATGTATTCAAGTTTTCTTCACTTCAGGAACATTTTTTATTCCATCGTTGAGTTTCATTTCTCTCCTCGGGTTGATTTCCTGACTTAGAGACAGTCCACTGGGCGGTCTTCACTGTCTGACCTCCGTAATTTACATTTTCGTCTTGTTGCCTTTATTTCTACGTTTCTATTTCTACTTTGCATTCTGTATTATTTTCTCAAACCAGTTCTTCATTTGATTAATGGTTTCCAGAAGTATACATTCTAATCTTACTGCTTCAAGTTTGGATTTCATTCTCAAAATAGCTTTGTGGGTTTTTTTTTTTTTTTTGGTGTTTTTCTGAGCTCTGCTAGGCAACTTTTAAAATCTCTTGTGTTGTCTTATTGTCTCTTCTTTAACCTGTTTATTCCTTTTTGTAGTTTTTTTTTTTCCTGGAGCCCATATTTTCTTTAATTGTCTGCACAGTATTCAGAAGCATTTGTAGGGTTTATTTTTGTTTCTATACTAATTCTTCTTTTTAACAATTTTATGTATTATGTGTCCTTTCTTTCGCTTGTATAAGTTGAAACGCATCGATGCAAAGACTCCCATGTTGTGCTTCGTTTTGCTTATAACTTAACCTTTAATGAATAAAGTTATATTCAGAGTCTTGTATTTGCTTGAGAATACTGTGTGTGTGTGTGTGTGTGTGTGTGTGTGTGTGTGTGTGTGCGCGTGCGTGTGTGTGTTTCGGTCGCTCAGGGCTGGTGATAGATCAGAGCACATTCCCATGAAATCTCTTTGCCTTTTCTTTGGGGTACATTCCCTCAAGAAAGTAGACTGCTTTCCGAATATCTGCCTGCCTCCCCATGGAGCTTCCCACTCGGCTCACAGACAACTTGCTTGCTAATCTAGGGCTTCTTAACTTCCGCTGACTTGTATGAGCAGATGCAAAGATCGGTGTTCTCTTCCTGCTCTTCTCTTCCTCATCTTACCTCAAAGACTTCTTGTGCATTGAATTGTAAATGCTGACTGAGGGCCTGTCCGGTGCCAGACTCCAACGAGGCACAGGGGTGTCGTGGAAACCCCAGGGGATCTGGCTCCCCTCTCAGGAAGCTTATATCGTGTTTGGAGGGAGGCAGACAAGAAACGGGAAATAAAGAGGTTTTGGGTATAGCCAAATTTGAGAAGAAAATAAAACTTGATAATGGGATGGAGGATGCCTTAGGACCGGGGGCATTCCCAGATAGATTAGGTTCTGGCTTTGGAATCCGGATCTCAGAACACTTAAATTTCTTAAATCGTCTCTTTATATTGGGGAAATGTCTTCTTTCGGTCATTCTTGATTTCCATGATCTAAAACAGGGGTTATCAAGGAACCAGAGATCCTTCAGGTCCTTACGCTCAAAGACCGTCTGTACCCAGACTCACGTGTTCCTAAGACCAGCACATCGCCGGTTTGCACACTCAGCAGCCGCACTCCCACTCTGACTACCCCCCGCTCCCACAGCCCCCAGGGTCCCCACCCAGCTCCCGCGTGAGCGCTGCCGAGGCTTCAGCTGGTGGTGCTCTCCCTTGCTGGGGCAGGTAGACAAGCCCGGCGTGACAGCACGCACGCGTTCCCTGGCTGCCTTCTCCGGGGCTTTGGTGCCTCTCACACTCCCCCTCACTTCATTTCTTTCAGAGCTTCATGAATTCCTGGCCTTTGGGTTCCTGTTCCAACTCAAATCACAGAGCTCTGGGGCTGCGAGGGACACTAATTATTCTGTTCTCTAACTCGCAATATAAGGTGAAAGCAGTGAGACAAAGAAAGTTAAAATGTTTTGCCCAAATTACGAACCAGTTATGTTCATAGCCAGAGCTAGAATTCAGGTTTTCTGACTCATAGTCAGATCCGATGACCCAAGCGTTTTTCACGTACACTGGCTCTGTCTAGGAAACCCCAGAGTCTGTGCTGTGCATACAGTTCCCTAAAACAAGCGTTTTCTGAAACAGACTTCGTTATGTGTCATGTTGTCTCCGTACTTTGTTGGGCTAAGGGTGGGCAGTGCGCCACCGTGGCCTGGGGGGTGGCTTGGAGGCGAAGCCGCCTGCCCTGTTAGACCAGCGAGAGCCCCCAGCATTGGCAGACGGGGCAGAGGATAGAACACGGAGCAAGGGGTTACCCCCGGAAGCTGACCAGTCAATGCTGGCTGTTGCAGAAGCTGTGAGTCAAGAGAAGTCATGAGAGAGAGGGAATGGGGTGCAGCGTGATCAGGAGCAGCAGGGACGGCGTGTGGGGACACGAGAAAACTAGCTGGTGGCCTGTGAATCGAGTGACGGACGCTTCTAGCTCGTCGCGTATCGACATAACTTGCTTTTGAGAAATAAGTTCCATTCTGAGACATCTCTCAGCTCTTCCCAGGGCCTGCAAGTGTTGTCTCTCTTGTTCTTCTCATACCCTAGATGTCCGTGCCCTCCCCCTCTGGGGACACCCCGGGGCTCTGTTTCCTTGTGATGTGGACTGGATCGGTCAAGATCTTTCGCTCATACTTCTGCTTCTCGTGAAAGCAGACAAACTGACGAACGACCGGACTTTCACTCTCTAATAAGCGAAGATCCCAGTGTAAACAGAGGCAGCTTCCCTCCAAACACTACACCGTTTTGGTGGTTACATGAGTCACCATGAGCTGTACACCCTGCTTTGTATACTTTTCTGGATGTGTGTCATACTCTCAGACTCCAACACTTAAAAACTGTAAAATAGTAAAATGAAACTTATTTTAATGGATTAGGACAAAGCATCACAGAAAACTCCAGAAAGCCACTCCTCCTCCCCTCATCAATCCTACTGCGAGCTCTTGAACCACTTAGGATGTCCAGAGAAACTGAGGGCTTGCCTGCGACTTGTCCATGTGACTGTGCTTGCGGCGACGTGAGCACACGTGTCAGTGGGGAAAGCAGGAGATGCTTCTGTGCATTGGGTTAAGAAAAACTGTGTTGGGGCCTGAACCTACAGGGCATGAGAAAATATTCTGAGGGAATGCCTTCGTCTGGCAAAAGCTGGGGTGTACGCTGAGCATCTAGGGGTCTGGCTGAGCCAGGGCTGGGTGAGGGCTGAGGTCTGCAGGCCTCTGGTTCTATTGGGACAGGAGCCCCTAGGGGCACCAGGTTGGGGGGGCAGGGCCTGGAGGGTACATGCAGACTTCTGAAGGGCTCAGTGTGAGAGGCGAGAACTGAGTCACCTCCCCGAGTTCAGCCACAAAGCGCAGAAAGCAGAAGCAGAAAGATGCGAACAGAAACAGAGTCCCTGGGTGTCCCTGCTGCCTTGCCACTTACCGCGTGGGGCCTCAGTTTCCTCTTCTGTAAAACAGGGACAAAAGAGTCGGAGATGAGTGACCGGCAGGAATCCAGGGCTTACCTGTGACAGACAAGCTCTTGGCATCGCTGCGCTGGGGGCCGAAGCCATTGTCCGCGGTGCAGGAGTAGGTCCCAGAGTGCTCTGCAGTCAGAGTGAGGCTGAAGGACGCCCCTCCCGCAGAGGGGGCCGAGCTGCTCCCCAGGGGGACATCTCCACGATAAAACTGGTACTGGATGCGGGGCGAACCTCTCTGGGCTTGACAGTGAAAGGTCACCATGTGTCCCTCAACCGCTCGGGCCCCAGGAGGGCTGATGGTGAGGACAGGATGAGACACGGGGACTGAGGGAGAGAAACATCAGTCAGCAGGTGCTCCTGCCCGTTCCCATCACTGGCCGGTCCCACCCAGCCCTTGCCCTCCACGCTGGCCTTTCCCTTCCCCGTCACCCGCTGTCCTTGTTAGGAGACCTCAGTCCCGTGTCCCCATGTAAGTGACGCTCTTGGGGAAGAAGTTCCTTATTTTGCTGCCTTACCAGTTCCTTCCTCCTGCCTGTGACCCTGGGAGACCTGCCCCTCCGCTGTCCAGGGGGGGTCCTCCTCCTTCCCCCGGGAGCCCAGCTGCCTCTGTCCCAGATGCAGATGCTTGGGCTCCACCGGCCTCTTCCAAGTTCCATTTAGATGTGCCTCATCCTCTCCACATGAGCAAATCCACAAAACAAACCCAGCAGATCTGCGTTTACCCTTCCCATTGTGCCTTCCTCCCTGGTTCTGAGGACGGGTCTGAATGAAGGGGTTACATTTACTGTTTCTGCCTCTTTGCCTCTCGCTTATTTATTTATTTATTTATTTATTTATTTATTTATTTATTTATTTATTTTGTGCGTCGAGACCTGCTTTTTATCCCCATGCAATAAAGTTGATTTTCCATGTTCGTGAGTATAATGATGACACAGCGTTTCTGTGCGTGGGCCTGGTGTGTGTGTGTGTCATATATAATTGTAAGCTCAGGCACGCAGACACTTACTGAATTATCCATCCTCTGGGGCAGGTGCTATTATCGCCCCCCTTCTACAGAAGCGGAAGCTGAGGCCCCATGCGGTAAGTGGCGACGCAGCAGGCACACCCAGGGACTCTGTTCCCGTTCGCATCCTTCTGCTTCTGCATTCAGTGCTTTGTGGCTGAACTCAGGGGAGGTGACTCAGTTCTCGCCTCTCACCAGCGCTCGGCTTTGCTTTGTCTGAACTGGCCCCTGTCTTCTGCTCAAAGGGGCTCTTCCCTTGGTTTCTGTGGGACACATGGACACGGCGCCTCTCCTGCCAGCCACAGTCCTGGGGGGCCTTCCTCCTCCGCGGGGCTGGCCTGGGGTCCTGACTGGCCTCTCTTCTGGGGCCTCTGCTCTGCTCCTGGCTGCTCTCCAGATGGTCTTTTCTGCCATCCATTCTCACCCACAGCCGGAGTGTGAAACGGTTTGCAGACCCCAGAGCTCCCTTTAGGATGAGGCCCAAGCCCTAGGCGTGGGTCTGAGGCATCCCCAGGTCCTGGTCCTGGACCTTCCCCTCCTTCCCGCGGGCCTTCAGCGTCTGCCTCTGCCTGGACCACAGCCTCTCCCTTGCCTTCCCTGCTTCCCCTGACACGCTGTCCAGCCGTCAGCTTGCATGCAGACTCCCCTAGAATCCTCTCAGGGCACAGCAGAGATCGGGGTGCCCCTTCTGCACCTACATCCTCCAGGAACTCATACCCCTTGGACTGGTGCTTGCGCCATTGCTGGGCCACACCTGCTGCTCGACCCCAGAACTGTGTGCACAGGCCATGCAGGCTAGTCTGAGGCCTCTGTGGACGGAGTGCAGTCGGCACACAGGTCACACACGCCCTTTATCCTCAGGTGCACAGGGGCACCGTCACGCAGAGCCTTACGCAGTGGAGGGCACTCATGGCGATGCCAGTGCCCCATGACTTTGGTCCTCTGGATGTCAGAGCCACAGTGTCTCTGTGTCTTTCATCTGACGCCTCCCACAGGACTCCCGGGTCCATTTCCTTATAACCCTTTGTGCATCAGCTGTGGGAAGGGCTGGATTCTGGCTTGTCTCCAGCCTGGTTGTGTTTTTCCTACAGATGAGGAAACTGAGTCTGCTCCAGTCCTGAGCCAGGACTGGACTCCGCAGCAGTATGGGGCCACACCCTGCAGTCCCCCCACCCCCAAACTGTGCTTGAAATCTGTTCTCCGTAGACAGCACAGCACTGAGACTCAAGACTCAACAGCAACAACTTCCACTTTGTAACTTGGACACCTGCCTCAGGGCCTGAAGCCCGTGGGCAGGCAGAGCCATCTCTGCTCCCCAGCCCCCTGCCCTGCCTGCCCCCCTGCCCCCCGGGGCCCCGCTGGCCCCACAGCCTGTCAGACCAGACGTGCCTGAGCAGGAGGGGCGTCTGGCGAGGACCTCGCGTCCTGCCTCTGGCTGTGTGTCTTTCGTGGCTCTGGACCGCGTTGATCAACACGTGGTGTTGAAGGGATAAGAAACACCTGTGGGCCCCTGGGGACTGTTCTGTCATTTCTGAGAACACTGGGCATCTGGGGATTCACAGGACAAGTGGTGAGAAGGGGGAAAACATCTGGCTCCTCAGGGGTCGGGGGCTGGGCGGGAGGCCGCTACGCAGACAGCTGTGATGGCACCTGCCCTGTGCCAGTGACGAGGCCCAGAGAGGTGAACAGCCGTCCCGTGAGCCAGGAGGCTCCAAGGGCATCGGGTCGGCCAAGGAGGAGACAGAGGCCCTGGAAGGTGGGGACATGCTTCCAGATGGCTTGTGGGGAGCGAGTCCAGGGACGGGGGACTGACCGCCGGGGCTCACCGGTGACAGACAGGACCACCGGCTGGCTGCGCTGGACACCCAGGCCGTTGTCCGCGGTGCAGGAGTAGGTCCCAGAGTGCTCTGCAGTCAGAGTGAGGCTGAAGGACGCCCCTCCCGCAGAGGGGGCCGAGCTGCTCCCCAGGGGGACATCTCCGCGATAAAACTGGTACCGGATGCGGGGTGAACCTCTCTGGGCTTGACAGTGAAAGGTCACCATGTGTCCCTCAACCGCTCGGGCCCCAGGAGGGCTGATGGTGAGGACAGGACGAGACACGGGGACTGAGGGAGAGAAACATCAGTCAGCAGGTCCTCCTGCCCGTTCCCATCACTGGCCAGTCCCAGCCCTTGCCCTCCACGCTGGCCTTTCCCTTCCCCGTCACCCGCTGTCCTTGTTAGAAGACCTCAGTCCCGTGTCCCAGTATAAGTGACGCTCTTGGGGAAGAAGTTCCTTATTTTGCTGCCTTACCTGTTCCTTCCTCCTGCCTGTGACCCTGGTCAAGGTGTCTTTCCCTCTGTGCCTGTTTTCTGCTTCTGCACTCACTGGGGCTGGACTCAGGGATCTGCCCTAAACCCTTCTTCCTTCCAGATTCGTACACTCTTCTAGGACCTGACCCCGTCTGTTTCCAGATGAGAGAACGGAGTCAGGAAGAAGCTCAGAGGCCAGTGGGCAGCCACTCAGCAGGCTGTTTCCAGAGCCAGCCAGGACCTCCGCCTGCCTCCTGAGCCCTGATCCCAGTGCTGAATCCCATGTCTTCTTGGGAATGGGCTGGAGTTGGCCCTGAGTACGGGGACGCCTCTGTAGAAGCTGTGACCTCTCACGACCTTGAGGACACTGGTGAAGGAGAGACGGGGTCTGCAGTTCTCTGCACCCCGGCCATATCTTTGGAGTAACCATGATGCTACTACCCATCTCTGTATCCCATCAGGGGGTGTCTATAGGTTATTGTCAACAATTAACTGATAATTGCGAAAGAGACACCTCCCATATCCCTGGGGGAGATAGAGGGAGACAGACAGGAAGGGAGAGAAAGAGAGAGAAAAGGAGAACGAGGGAGGGAGAGAGAGAGGGAGAGGGAAGAAGGGCTGGAGGGAGAGAGAGGGAGAGGAAAAAGGAGGGAGAGGGAGGGAGATATGCTGTAGACACACTGAGGGGTGTGATGGTCCCAGGCTGGGCAAACCATGAGGTCTGCAAAAGACAGACACGTGTTCAAAGATCTGGGAGCCAGTGGAGACATCGGGATGTGATATCAGCTGAACTCTGTTCCCTGGAAATGCATATGTTGAAGCCGTAACCCCCAGTGTGGGTTATGTGGAGATGGGGTCTTTGAGGGGATCAGTAAGGCTAAAGGAGCCTATAGGGTGGGACCCTAATCTCAATGACTGGAATCCTCGGAGAGGAGGAGGAGCCAGAGGAAGGAGGCTGGGTAAGGACACAGCGGGAAGGTGGCCGCCTGCAGGACAGATGAGCTCTCTTCAGACGCCTCGATCTTGGACCCGTCGCCCCCAGAACTCTGAGAGAATACAGCTCTGTTTTGTAAGCCATGCAGTCTGTGGCGTTTAGGTAAGGCAGCCGAGCGGAGGCGCGCAGGCCACTGGGGGAAGCAGCAGGAAGCAGGGAAAGGGAGAGCTGGGCTGGGTAGCAGGAAGAGGACTGGAGCCAGAGGTGGCAGGGCTTTTATTGATGGACAGGACAATCGAGGGCTGATGGGCGGCTCTGCCGGGGTCTTCCCTGCAAATCTCAGCGCCTGCCCGCACTTACTCTGCAAGGATATCTGGAATTTCTGGCTCTCTTTGTGGACACTGGGGGTCACCGTCCATGCCTCGCACCAGTAATACGGTGGGTCTTTGCTCCCCGTAATGGAAGGGATTGAGATTTTCAGCAAGTTCTCCGAGCCTGACACCAAGCACTGGCCATCTCTGAAGAAGCCGAACTGCAGCTGGACGTCTGACTTCTGAGGAGGGAGCTGGGTCTCACAGGTCAGGCTCACTGGGTACCCCGGGGTGGCCGGGGAGGGGTGAGCCCGCAGCACGGGACGTGGAAACAGCTCTAGAGAGAAGAATCACAACAGGCCCCAGAGCTTGAGGCCTGAGCTGCTCTGGGGAGAAACACAGCTCTTCTGCCACAGCTGTGAGCAGAGCAGGCAATGGGGGTGACACGACCCCAACACTCTTCAGCTCAAAGCACTCTTGCACGTTCTCTGATTCTGGCAGGAATGAGCCCTGAGGTTCAGTGATAGCCCAGCCCACCCCTCTCACCCTCGACCACCTCAGGGACCTTCCTTCCCATGAACCCTTCTCACTGCTGATGAAGGCTTTACCTTGGACTTGGATTTTGATTGTGTTTGAAGAAACAGAGCAACAAGTGGCCTCAAATCCAGTACAGCGATATTCTCCATTATCCTTCAGACTTGCATGTTTAATGTGGAAGCTGAAGTTTTTATCAAGGCCCATCAGTGCCTTATTATTCTTGTACAGGGTCCTGGTCAGTGTTATGTTTCTCTTTGTTCGGCACATCAGAGTCACGGAGTCACCTTCAAACACGGAAGGGGGAGCCTGCAGGATCAGTTTAGCTGCAAGAAATGCAAGGCCGGTCATTTGGTCCCCTCCACGGATTCTCCCTTCTTCTCATTAGTATTTCAAACAGATTTTATAGGTTTGGGGGTGGGGGAAAAAAGAATGCATAAAATAATTACAATTCCTTTTTTTCTGATTTCAAAATGAACACATATGCCCTGAGAAAACTTGGAAAGTAGAAAGGTAAGTAAAAAATCTCTTCTCGGGCGTGTACTTTTCTGGTGCTCTTTTCCGTGTGCAAGTTCGTGAGAATGCGTGTGTACTGTGTTCTCTTTATGAAATTGGAACAGTATTTATATATTTGATAATTTGCTCTTTCAGTTACTGTGCTATCAACACTTTTCTTTGCCATCAATATAATTATCGAACCTGACTTCTAATGGCCTCCAAGTTTTCCTTCAATGTGACATGATGTAATTTACTTAGTGAGTTTCCTTTCCTTGATCATTCGAGTTCCTTCAGTTTGGGGGTGCATATCTATGATTTCAGTAGATAAATTCTTAGGAAGAGAATTGCCAGTTCAAAGAGGATAAGCATCTTATTTGCTCCTTGTTACAACACTGCTTCCTTGTTCGTGAAAGCAAACAGCATTATAATTGCTTCAAATTCAAAACAGGTGGCTTTTGGGCACAGAAAAAAAGGGAAATGTTTCTTCCTGCTCTCTTGCTTTCTGTATACAGTTGACCCTTGCACAATGTGAGGGTGGGGCATGTATCCTCCAAGCAGTGGAAAATCGGAGTATAACTTTGACTCCCCCAAAACCTAACTACCAATAGGCAGCCGTACTAGAAGCCTTACTGGTAACATGAATAGTCAATTGTATATTCTCTGTATTACAGACTATATTCTTATAACAAAGTAAACTAGAGGGAAATGTTAAGAAAATCATAAGGAAGAGAAAATACATTTTTAGCTCTGTCCTGTAGAAACAACTGCATGTAAGCGGATCTGTACAGTTCATACCCCTGTTGTTCATGGGTCAGCTGTACCTTGATCTGTCTTCCTGTTGGTCTGTCTGTCTGAAAAATTCTCATGTTGCTTATTATTCCAAGTAAATCTTTTTTTTTTAAAAAGATTTTATTTATTTATGTGAGAGAGAAAAAGAGCACTAGGGGGGCCGGGGGCGGGGCGTAGCTGCAGAGGGAGAGGGAGAAACAGACTCCAGCTGAGCAGGGAGCCCGACACAGGGCTCAATACCAGGACCCTGGGATCATGACCTGAGCTGAAGTCAGATGCTTAACTGACTGAGCCACCCAGGCAGCCCTTCCAAGTAAATCTTATAAGCTTAAAATTATACATAGATTCAGAAACCATTCAAATAAATTACTTCTCAAATTTCCTTTTACCTAAGTCACACACACACCAATGTTTATAGCAGCAATGTCCACAATAGCCATACTATGGAAAGAGCCCAGATGTCCATTGACAGATGAATGGATAAAGAAGATGTGGTCCATATATACAGTGGAATATTACTCAGCCATCAAAAAGAATGAAATCTTGACATTTGCAATGATGGGCTGGGACTAGAGGATATTGTGCTAAATGAAATAAGTCAGTCTGAGAAAGACAAATACCATACGATTTCACTCATATGTAGAAGTTAAGAAACAAAACAGATGAACATAGGGGAAGGGAAGAAAATAAAAATTAAGATAAAATAGAGAGGGAGGCAAACCATAAGAGTTGCTGAACTCTAGGAAACAAACTGAGGGTTGCTGGACAGGAAAGGAATAATTGGGTGATGGGCATTAAGGAGGGCACTTGATTTCATGAGCACTGGGTGTTATATGCAACTGACGAATCACTAAATTCTACCCCTGAAACCAATAATACTATATATGCCAACTAAATTGAATTTAAGTAAAAAACTTGTAAAAATGTCTTTTTACCTGGGTCCTATCTGTATAGATTTTGATTCAGCAACTATAGGGCAGGTTCTGCGTAACTGTATGGTTCCAAAAGTTTTTATTTCTTTCACTTTTTTCTCACCTGAAGAAAAAGTCAAGCTCACACCATCACTTAGGGGCGAGTTGTGGATCTGGCATCTGTATTCTCCAGAATCATGGACCTGGATGGTGTTTCCTGGGATTTCACGTAGTATTTCTGTCCCAACATACCACCGGTACCATTTTTTGTCCTCTGCTGCATGGAAGTGAGATTCGTGGCAAGTCAGAGTCACTGCCTCTCCTTTGAAGATGATAGTCCATGGAGGATGGAGGGAAATCACGGGTTTGGATGCGGCTGCTGAGGAAGGAAGAGACAGAGTCTGAGATAGAGACCCCTGTGGTCCCCACCACAGCCATCTGTGTGGAACAGACCCAAGGACCAGGCTTTGGAGAACCCCAAGGAAGCCATCTGGGAAGGTCTGTGATTGCTCAAGGCCATTGGTTGACAGGACCCCCCAGGGGAGAATGGTTACTCAGGGATGGCAATGACCGAAATGATTTCAAGAAGGCACTACCAGCACAATTTGCTGCCAAATGCCAGTGGGAGAAATGGCTAGTTAGTCTGGTGTGGATCCTAGAGAAAGCCACCCCTGCCCCACCATTTCATCATGTTCACGAACTCATAAGAACCTCCCAAGGAATTGTGTAAATCACAGGTTTTCACTTTCCTAAAAGGATAAATCATATTTTCTGAAGATTTTGACACTGTGTAAAGCTTGAGAGATTAACTTTTTTAACACTTTAATTTCATAGATGATGATTCAGATGCCCAGAAACTCTCATCATAGCTAATTGTGGAAGAGCAAGGAATGGACCAGTCATTCGCTGGAATCCAGAAGTCACCCAGAGATGGATGAAATCCTAGGTCAGCTGATTTTGGTCAAGGAGAGAGGAGGTAGATCTTCCTTGCTATTCATGGGCCATTCTCTGACCCAGAAGAACGGCAATAAGAGTCAGAACTAAGAAAAATGTGTGATACAGATTACATTTCTTCTCCCCCAATCTCTTCTTTTTTACATTTCTTCCTTTAAAGGGCCCAATTTTTGGATGTTCTTCTGTTCTCCACACATTTCCTGGAGGATTTTACTTCTAAAACTACAGAGAATGTAATATTCCTGCTGGTATCCTCACAGTGTGATGTTATGAGAGAAGTTTTTCCAGCTTGCTGATTGGAGAAAACCCTATTCCAAGTCTTCCATGTTGAAGATGTCCTGCCAGGTCAAGGGGGGCGGGGTCCATTGGCAATAGGGATAAGCGCAAGGCCAGGAGCTGCTTGTGCCTTTGTCAGTTCTTCCAAAGAGAGTCAGAGGGTACCCACGTGGCTATCCCAGCCATTGGGTGATGCCAGTAGACCACATAACACTTCCCTTCTGGCCTTAGCAAGAACAGAAGATATTAGAGATCCTCTTACAGCCATTGCAAATACCTCATATTTATTAGGGAGACACTCTTATCCAGGGACACTGAAGAGCAAAAGAAAGGAGAACTCACCAAATTGTCCACTGACAGGACCTGCAAAAAAAAAAAAAAAAAAAAGAAAGAAAGAAAGAACCAGAGATGAACACAGAGCAAGGATTCTTTGGCTTTTCAAAAGTAATACCTGTTTTTTTTCTATTCAATTATTTCTTCCATTAGAAACTGATTTTTAAAAAATTTAATAGACATTTGTCAGATCTCTCTCTCTATAGTAGTCATTGTGCTTGGACTTCTAAGATGACCAAAAATGGTGTCTGCTGGTAAGCTGACTGAGGGTGGAAGCAGAAACATGAAGCAACATTATATAACTATAATACAGAATGTAAGTGCAATGGAAGTACACATAGGGCAGCTTGTGGGCAGAAGGACCACCCTTGCCACTATGGGGTGTGTGTGAGTGCGTAGTGAGGGGTCTGGGCTATGACAGGTACCTGAAAGAGTGATGCTTGAGAAAACTGAATGACCACATGGGAGTCAGCCAGGCAAAGGAGTCTGTGCACGGCAAGAGGTAATGGAGAGGGTAACAGAGGCAGAAAGGGCACAGAAGTGAAGAAATTGGACTGGTGTTCAGAGGTTAAGATGGAGTTCTGGAAAGTAGGGAATGAGGGAGAATCAGGTGAGAGAGGTATTCAGGGCTCATGTCATGGGTGGTAAGTAGCTATGGTTTTTATTATAAAAGCTACAGTTTTATTATTATAACCGAGAGGCACAGAAAGTCTTCAAGTAGAGTGACAAAATTAGGATTTGAAACTCAGATGGAGCATTATGACAGTGGGAAGACATCAGTGAGACCAGATGTGAAGCAGAGACACGGATTAGAAGGCAGAACAAAAGATGACAATGTTTAATTTTCTTCAGAGTATTTATCCAAAATTATTTTCTTATTTACTTCATTTACTTTCCCTTCTCTAAAATAGAAGTTCTTTGGGAACAGGAACTTCTTACATTCATCATATGCCACCCCCTCCACTGCACCTATAACAGTGCCTGGCATATAGGAGATATTCCATAAATATTTATTGAATATTTATTTATTGAGTAACAAATTAAGTAACTAGGTCAGTAAATACAGATAGGAGGATACAGGCTTGAGAAATGGGCAATAGAAAGACAGAGGAGGCAAAATTAGCAAGTTTATAAATTGCTTAGACATTTCAGGTGAGGGACAGTTTTGGTTTATTCAACAGAGATTTTTGAAATGTCGTCTATATGCCAGGGACTGGATAGGGCAAAGCAAATCCATCAGTAAGCAAGAGAGATATTGTCCCTCTCGACATGAGGGTGATGGGGAAGTAATCCAAACCTAAGTATTTTACAGAAAACGATGGATTATTTGTCATTACCCAAATACCTTGGTCACCATGGAATTTGTGTTATTTTAAATGTAGCTAAAACTTCTCTGAGTGTTTTCCATGTGGTAGACTTTCACATATATTATTTTATGTAATCTTGTCAATATCCCTATGAAGTAAATTCTATGATTATCCCCATTTACAGGCCATAAACTGGTCTAAGTACCAAGTAGGCAGCAGAATGGAGTTTTGAACCATTTGTTTGAACACATCCTGTTTGGTCCCAGAGCATGTGCTCCTGGCTCATCCTGCCCTTTTGTGTTCGTACCACACGGGGATGTGTTTCCTATCTCTGCAGTGTTTCATGCAGCTTCCATGGGGTCTTTTTTCTTACATTGTGCCCCACTCCATCCCTGTCCCCTCCAGCTCCTAGACGTCCTCTCTTCATGAAGTCATTACCAGCTCCTTGGCATATAGTTTATTCTTTGCTTGCACCATCACTGGTAACTTTGAACAATTATTTAGCTGGGATGTTTCTTGTACACTGGACTGGATGGAAGCCCTTTTGTATCGTGAGCTTCCTAAGTACAGAAATGCTGCCTCCCATGCTTTCTCATCATTCTCAGCACCTAGGACAGTGCTGTGCATAAATGTTACTAAAATTTTTCTTAAATAAGTGAATAAATATATGTTATTCTAATAATTTCAACTTTGGTAAAAACAAACCCATTTATATGTATGGATTGATAGAAACTGAAACACACCCACAGGTGCAGTTAGAATGTCAAGTACCAGAAATGACAGGAGCAAGATGATGGAACAGGAGGTCTCCAGCCTGTGTCTCCCACAGAAACACATATTTGGCAGTTAGCCACAGATAAAAGTGGGGAGTTTTAAGACCCAGGTAGGAGATTGCAAAATCCCACTGGAGCCCAAGACCGAGGAGGATCACCTTGAGAAGGCAGGCACACGCCCTGGTAGAAGACTCACTGACTAGGAGCCCACCTGCAGACCTAGAGCTGCCTCATCTTTCTGTGGACTCGAGTCCAATTTGTCCATGGTCTTGCCTCTAGATCCTATTGTCAAAATCCTCCTTCAAAAATGAAGGAGAGATAAAGACTTTCCAAGACAAACAAAAGCTGGGGGAGTTAACCACCATTAGACCTGCCTTACAAGAAAAGCAAAAAGGGGTTCTTCAAGAACACCAATGAAAAGACTCTAATTAGCAACATTAAAATGCACAGAAGTATAAAACTCCCCGGTGAAGGTAAATGTATCGTCAAAGTCAGAATACTCTAAATACAGTGTCTTAGTCCATTCAGTCTGCTATGACAAAAACACCACAGCGAGTGACTTATAAACAACAGAAATTTATTCCTCATGGTTCTGGAGGCTGGAAAGTCCAATATTACAGCACCAGCAGATTCCTTCCTGGTGAGGGCTCACTTCATCACAGACGGACACCTTCTCATGTAACAGGGCAGAAGGATGGGAGAGCTCTCTTTGGCTCCTTTTATAAGGGTACTAATCTTATTGATGAGGGCTTTCCCTGAAGACTTAATCACCTCCCCAAATCCCACCATCTTCTACTACACCCCCTGAAAGGTCAGAATTTTAACATGAATTTGGGGGGACACAGACCATAGAGTACTGTACGGTGGTCTATAATCACTTTTAACAGTTGTGTAAGTGAAAAAAAGACAAAACCATTGAAAGTAACTATAGCTACAATAATTTGTTAATGTATATACAGTATAAAAATATGTAGATTTTGACATTAATAACAAATTGTGGGGAGGAAGAAGTAAAAGTGTAGAGTTTTTATACACGATTGAAATAAATTTCTTAGCTCAAATTGACTGTTGTAACCATAAGATGTTTTATATAAGCCTCGTGGTAATCACAAAGGGGGAAAAAACTATAGTATATACACAACAGATAAAAAGAGAGCAATCAAAGCACACTACAAAAAATCATCAAATCACAAAGGAAGACAATAGGAGAGGAGGAAAGGGGGAAAAAAAGGACGGCAAAATAGTCAGAAAACAATAAAATAATGGCAATTGTAGTCCTTACCTATAAATAGCTACTTTTAATTTAAAAGGATTAAATTTTCCAATAAAAAACACAGAGTAACTGAATGAATAAAAATAATACAACCATATGCTGCCTACAAGAGTTTCATTTTAGATTTAAGGGCGCACACAGGCTCAAAGTAAAAGGATGGAAAATATATTCCATGCATGTGGTAACCTAAAGAGAGCAAGAGTGACTCTACTTTTATCAGACAAAATAGATTTTAAGTAAAAAATTTTAACAAGAGACAAAGAAAGCTATTATACAATGATAAATGGACAATTCATCAAGAGGATCAATCACAAATATACATGCACCTTATAGGAAAGTACCTAAATATATGAAACAAATAGCAGAACTGAAATAAGAAATAAGTAACAATACAATAATAGCAGAGGACTTTAATAACCCACTTTCAACAGTGGATACATCATTCAGACAGAAAATCAATAAAGAAATGGCAGGTTTGTACAACACTCTAGACCAAAGAGTGTCTACGTATCTAAATAGAAACCTAATAGAAATATACAGAACATTCTATCCTACAGTAGCAGAATACACATTCTTCTCAAGTGAACATGAAACATTCTCCAGCATAGACTATCTATTAGGTCACAAAACAAGTCCCAAATTTAAGAAGATTGAGCTTTCTGACCATAATGGTATGGAACTAGAAATCATTAACAGGATGAAACTGGAAAATTCACAAATAATGGAAGTGGAGGAACACACTCCTGAACAAGCAATGGGTCAAAGAAGAAATCGAAAGGGAAATCAGAAAACATCTTGAGAGAAACAGAAATGGAAACACAATGTAGTAAAACTTATGGACTATAGCAAAGCAATTCTAAGAGAAAAGTTAATAGTGATTAACACCTACTTTGAGAAAAAGATAAAGCTCCCAAGTAAAAAAACTAACTTTATACTCAAGAAGCCCAAAGTTGGCAGAAGAAAGGAAATAATAAAAATTAGAGTGGAAATAAGTCCAATAGAAAATAAGAAACAATAGACTAGAACAACAAAATTAAGAACTATTTTTAAAAAAGGTAAACTAAATTAACAAGCCTTTAGATAGACCAAGAAAAAAATGAAAGAAGACTGAAATAAAATAGGAAATGAAAAAGGAGACATTAAAACCAACACCACAGAAACATAAACAAAGACTACAATGAACAGTATATATCAATAAATTGAATAACTTAGAAAAAATCAATAAATTTCTAAAAATATACAACCTACCAAGACTGGATCACAAAGAAATAGAAAATCTGAACAGACTGATAACAAGTAAGGAGATTTAATTGTTAATCAACCTCCCCCCACCAAAACAAGGGGGTGCCTCGGTGGCTCAGTCAGTTAAGCATCCGACTCTTGATTTCTGCTCAGGTCATGATCTCAGGGTCATGAGATGGAGCCCCTCACTGGGCTTCTCATTCAACGGGGTGTCTGCTTGAGATTCTCTCCCTTTCCCTTTACCTCTCCCCCCACTCACATTCTCTTTCTCTCCCTCCTTTTCCCTATCTCAAGTAAATAAATCTTAAAAAAACAACAACAAAGAAAAGCCCAGAATCAGATGACTTCACTGGTGAATTCTACCAAACATTTAAAGAATTAACTCCAACCCTCTCGAACTCTTCCAAAGAAAAGAAGAGGAGAGAACACTTCTAAACACACTTTATGCGGTTAGCCAAACAAGTACACTACAAGAAAACAAAATTACAGGCCAATATCTCTGATAAGCATAGATTTAAAAAAATCTTAAAATGAAATGTTAGCCAACTGAATTCAACAGTATATTAAAAGGATCATGTGGCATTTACCCCTAGGATGACCCAACTTGTGCAAGGCAATAAATGTGATACACTGGTTAACAGTATGAAGGATAAAAATCTAAGGATCATCTCAATAGATGCATAAAAAGCATTTCACAAAATTCAACATATTTTCATGCTAAAAAAATACCAACAAATTATGTCTAGAAGGGATTTATCTCCCATTATGACAAATCCACGACTAACATCATAGTCAACAGTGAAAAGCTAACAGCTTTTCCTTTCAGATCAGGAACAAGGCAAGAATGCTCACTCTTTCCACTTCTATTCAATACAGTGCGGGAAGTCTTAGCCAGAGTTATTGGGCAAGAAAAAGAAATAAAAGACATCCGAGTCAGAAAGGAAGAAGCAAAATTTTCTGTTTGCAGATGGTATTATCTTATATATAGAAAACCCTAAAGATTCTAACAAAAAACCGTTGGAACTAATAAGCACATTCAGTACAGTTGAAGGACATACAATCAATGTACAAAAATGAGTTATGTTTCCATACACTAGCAAGAAACTATTTGAAAAAGGAAACAGGGAAACAATCCTACTTACAACAGCATCAACAAGAATAAAATATTTAGGAATAAATTTAACCAAGGAAGTGAACAATCTTTTACTGAAAACTACGAAACATTGAAAGAAATTAAAGAAAACACAAATAAATATAAAGACGTCCTGTGTTTATGGCTTGGAACAATTAATAGGTCAACATGTCCCTATTATACAAAGCAATCTATAGAGTCAATGCAATCCCTATCAAAATCCCAATGGCATTTTTTCACAGAACTAGAAAAAAAATCCTAAAATTTAAATGGAGCTGCGAAAGACCCTGACAGTCAAAGCGATACAGAACAAAAACAAAACTGGAGACATCATACTTCTTGACTTCAAACTATATTAGAAAAGTATAGTAATCCGAAACTGGCATAAAAGTAGACACATAGAGCAATGAGACAGACTCAAGTGCCCAGAAATAAATCCACACATTTACAGTCGTCTGGTCCTCAACAAGAGTGCTAAGAACACACAATGGGGGAAAGAACAGTCTTTTCTCTTTAATGTGCTGGAAAAACTGAATATCTACATGAAGAAAAATAAAACTGGGCCCTTATGGCTCACCATGTACAAGAATGAACTTAAATATATGAATGACTTACATATAAGACCCCGAACTATAAAATTGCCAGAAGAAAACATAGGTAGAAAGCTTCATGGCATTGGTCTTGGACATGATTTTTTGGGTATGACCCTAAAAGCACAGGCACAAAAGAGAAATAGACAAACGGGATTGCATCAGAATAAAAAGCCTATGCACAGCAAAGGAAGTAATCAACACCATGAAGAGGTAACTTGCAGAATGGGAGAAAATACAGCCATGTATCTGATAAGGGGGGTTAATATCTAACATGCATAAAGTACTCGAACAAATCAACAATAAGAAAACAGCCTCGTTAACAAACAGTAAGGACCTGAATGGATATTCTCAATAGAAGATGTACGAATGACCAATAAATACATGAAAGGATGCTCAACATCACTCATCATCAGGGAAATGCAAATCAAAACCACAACAAGACATCTCCTCACACCTGTCAGATTGATTATTATCACAAAGACAGAAGATACCAAGTATTGTCTAGGAAGCAGAGAAAAGAAACCCTGTGTGCTGTTGGTGGGAATGTATTTGGAGTAGGTAATATGCAAACCAGTAAGAAGTTTCCTCAAACAATTAAAAATAAAACTACCATAGAATCCCGCAATCCTGCTTCTGGATATCTATCCAAAGGAAATGATATCTTCAAGATATCAAAAATGAGTATCTTCAAGAGACAGCTGCACTCCCGTGTTCACTGCCACATTTCTTACACTGGCCGGTATATGGAAACAATCTAAATGTCTGCCAACCAATGGGTAGGTAAAGACACCTGGCACAGACACACAATGGAGTATTATTCAGCCCCCAAAAAGGAGATCCTGCCATTGTGAGAACCTGGATGAACCCGGAGGACACTACGCTGAGGGAAATTAGCCAGACCCAGGTGAATACTGCATGACCTCACTTTCATGTGGGACCTAAAAAACTTGAACTTGCAGAAGCAGAGAATAAACTGGTGTTTTCCAGGTGGTGGGGGGACTGGGGAGATGTTGGTCAAAGGAAACAAGCTTTCATTTAGAAGATAAACACGTTCTGCCGATCTAACGCACAGCACGGCCGCTATTGCTAGTAGTAACGTATCCTCGAGATTTGCTAGGAGAGTAGATTCTGAGAGTTCTTACCAAGCACTCACACAAAAGGTGAAGTGAAAAGAGAGAAATGTTAATTAGCTCAATCATGGTACTTAGTTTAACAATATATGTGCATCAAAATGTCACCTTTTACATCTGAAATATGTACAATTTTTATTTGTCAATTATACTTCAATAAGCCTGGGGAAAAAGAATGTCGTGTGCCTCAGGTTTGCCCCGTGCCTTTCCCACCTCCCCTCTGGGTCCCTCCCTTCCCCTGTGTTCTTTATCTCCCCGTCACTGCTGTGGCTTACATTCGAGTATAGGGGGAGGAGACATCTATTGTGTTAGAGACCATGCCCTCCCCTGCCTGGGACCAGGACCTGCTTGTCATACAAGCAATAAGTATATGTCCTTCGCAGAGAGAACAGGAAGGTCTTCTGTGAATAAGACAAGAGGGACAAGCAAACATCATACATTTTCTGGACCTCTTGAAGTAATATTTATTGTAAAAAAACAATGACTAGATCCTTAACTGTTGTGGTCATTGGGCTTCGTCCTCTGTAGGATTGAAGGTTTGTCCCCGCTCTGACCACTCCTTCAGCCTCCAGGGAGAAGCCCCTGAGCTGGATGGTGACTCCCGAGAATATAATGTCCCCACACGGGAAAGAGTGTCCAAGCCCCAAGAAGGGCCGGGCCCAGGGGGAGAGAGAGGCTGTCCCTGCCCCACCCGGGGACCCATCAAGACCCATCAAGCAGTTCTACTCACCCAGGACCAGCACTGACACCCACAGCAGCATGAAGACCTGGCCTGCCCAGGGCTGAGACCAAAAGAGAGGTTTTCTCAGGAGTAACAGGGTTGGTTTTGTTCTTAGAGTAGAACGCCGCTCAGTAGCCCTGAGAAGCACATCTGAGAAATTTCTTTTTCAAAGAGCGGGGTGCCTTAGTGAATTAGAAAAAAGGAAGTGGAAGTTCCCATTTTAACTACTAATCAAAATTTCCTGCCCTGTGATCAAAGTGAGAAGAAAACGCTAGGGTTTTAAAAAAGCACATATCCTTGTCCCCACATTTCCAATGCTGAGAAATTACCTTAGGGAAAGTATGCGTGGATTGTCTGAAAGAATGTTTATGGTAGCGCCATTCATGACGGCCCACACACTGCAAGCACGTTCCCCCATGTTCGGTTCGGCTCTACGACAGCACACACGGCAGCCATTAGGGACCAGGCCGGCCCGCACGCATCCGCAGGCAATGGCACCCTGGCTACGGGAAGAGGAAAACGTGAGGAGGAGAGCGATGCATGCGCTGTGGGCCCGGGGGTCCCTGTAAAGAGTGCAATACACGTGTGTATCACGTGATGAGAAGCACACTTTTTTTTTTTTCCTGGAAAGTATACCTAAAATAGCAGTTACGTTTAAAGAATTGTGGATGGGAAGGAGAAATATTTGTTTTATGTCTTTCTATACTGTTTGATTTTTAAAAAAATTGCTATGTATGTGTTTTTATAACTTTTTAAGTCAAGTTTCCATCCTGCTCAACAAAGATCCTGAAGACATTAGTACCATGAGGAACGCCGGTTCCTTCCTTTCAAATGTTTCTTACCCCTTTTCTCAAGGCCCATACGTTAGTCTCCCAGGGCGATGGCTCACGTCTACAACTGTGCGTCACCATACGTGTATTATGCTACCTCCCAGCCGCTGTGCTCAGACACAGAAGAGCACATAAGGATGAATAGAGATGAATCCGTCTTAGTCCAGCGAGAGGACTTCAGTGTGAGCAAAGAGCCTTACTTGCTTTTGGATACAAACAGTGCCGCTGTGAACATTCTTGGAAAGTTCTCCTGGAGTGTGTGCACACATTTGTACGGGGTACACGCCTGGGAGTGCAATCCGCAGCTCATAAGGCTTGCATATATTTTTAGAAGGTACCGCTAAATTATTTTCCAAAGTGGTTGTGCTGGGGCGCCTGGGTGGCTCAGCTGTTGCACGTCTGCCTTCGGCTCAGGTCATGATCCCAGGGTCCTGGGATCGAGCCCCACGTCGGGCTCCCTGCTCTGCTGGGAGCCTGCTTCTCCCTCTCCCACCCCCCCTTTGCTTGTGTTCCCTCTCTTGCTGGCTGTCTCTCTCTGTGTCAAATAAATAAAATCTTTAAAAACAAACGAACAAAAACCCAAAACCCCCCAAATGGTCGTGCTAATGCACACACCGTCAACCAGGGTGCATGAGTCCTTGTTGCTCTCAAATCCTTGACGATATGGGTATTATATGCAGTCTGGTAAATTTTAGCCCTTCTGCTGGGATGATCTCAATGTCGTTTCAGTTGTGTCCTGGTGAATTTTGCAACTGAAAACTTTCATATTTCAATTGGCAATTTAATAGTCTTTTTAAATGTGAAATGTCTGTTCAAATCCTTTCCCATTTTTCGATTGTTTTTCAGTCTTTCTCATTGTGTACTGTGGGGTTTTTAAAGCTGGGTATGGGTCCTTTTTCGGATACATAATGCTGTGTCTTCCCCAGTCTGGGGCTGGCCCGTTCCCTCTGTGATAAGGGCTTCAGTGCACCACCACTCCCACTCTGTGCCCCCTTTATCAATCTTTCCCTTTATGGTTAGAGCTTTTTCTGTCCCTTCCAGGAAACAAGCTCTTGAAACTGTTCTCCCGTCATTGTCTAGAAATATTTATTTTACTTTTATTTTGTCTAAGTATCATTGGACTTGAGTTTTGTGTATAAGTAAGGGTTTATATTCACTTAACAAATGGCCACTTTGCCTGGTTCTCATATTTATTGAAAATGCACAGCACCATGCAATTTGACCTGTGTCGTAAAACCAGCAGCCATGTGGATCTGCTTCTGGAAACTGTTTTCTTCCGGTCGGCTGTCCGTTCTCATGCCAGCACCACACTGTTCTAATTACTGTTGCTTTTTATTTTTACTTTTTTGAAGATTTTATTTATTTATTTTGAGAGAGAGAGAGAGAAAGAGCAAGAGAGAGAGTATGAGCGCACTAACAGAGAGGGAGAAGCAGGCAGAGGGAGCGGGAGAAGCAGACTCCCCGCTGAGCAGGGAGTCTGACTCGGGGCTTGATCCCAGGACCCCGGGATCATGATCTGAGCCGAAGGGAGACTCTTAACCGACTGAGCCACCCAGGTGCCCCTAATATTGTTTTTTAGTAAGTCTTATTATCTAACAGTTCGTCATGCAATATTGTTCTTCCTCAACAAATCTGTGGCTACTTTGGTCGCTTTATATTTTTCTGTGTATTTAAAAATCAACTTGTGAATTCCTACTCCTATCTTCTCAAAAAACAAAATTAAACCAAAAACGCACTGGATTTTTAATACTTGGATTTGCTCTGACTTAGTAAGTCAATTTATATAAATTAACATGGAGTGAATCTTCCAATGCATAAGCATGGAGTATCTCTCCATTTATATAGTCAGCTTGAACTTCTCTCAAGACTTTTCTGTGACTTTCTTGTAGAAGTTACATCTTTCGTTAGGCTTATTCCTAAATATTTGGTATGTACTTTTGATGTCATTGTAAGTGACATTTATATTAAGAGTTTTTTCTAAATATTTATTGTTGGTATATAGCTACATTTTTTTCTGATTTTCTATCAGTTACCGAAAGAATTATGTTAAAGCTTCCCACTAGAATTGTGAATTTATCTGCTTCTTTCATTTCTGTCCATGTTTTCATTTTATATTTTGAAGTTGTTTTATGGGGTGCAAATACATTTAGAATTATTATTTTTTTCCTAGTGGTTTGACGTACTTATCACTATTAAATGTCTGTCTTATCTCTGTATGTTTCTTTTAAAATTGTTTAATTTAAATTCAATTTAATTAACAAATACTGTATTATTAGTTTCAGGGGTAGAATTTAGTGGTTCATCAGTTGCACATAAACCCCAGTGCTCATCACTTCAAGTGCCTTCCTTGATGCCCATCACCCAATTACCCCATCCCCCACCCAGCTCCCCTCCAGCCACCCTCAGTTTCTCTAGATGTTTCCAACCTGAGAACCACGTTGGACGGGGCTTGTCTACCTTTGGATGTGATTTAGAGGATTGAATCTGAATCTGATACTCTGATTGCATAAGTCTTTGGGGGGGTCTCTGGAGGTGGTGGGCCTATTTTTCATATAAGAAGGATGTGAATATTTGTGGCTGGAGGGTGGACTGTCTCCTAAGAGACAGCTCTTCTCATAGCTGGATGTGCATGCTGCTCTTCCCATCAGAAAGTTCATTGTATATCCTTGACACTTGAATCCAGCCGGCCTGTGACTAGCCACAGAACATGGCAGAAGTAGAGCTGAGCACATTGGAGCCTGGCCCTTCAGAGTCCGGCAATGCTCGTTTTTATTATCTTGGAGCCATGAACTACCGCGTACGATGTCTGAGTGCCCTACTGGAGAGTCCTACCAACTGCAGCTGCTCCAGCCTCCCCAGACAGGGTGCCAGGTGCATGAATGAAGCCATCTCGCGGGGTCCCACCCGGCTGCATTCCTAGGTGAATGCGGCCACCTGAGGGACCGTAGCTGATTCAGGTGCATGGACAAACCACAGCACCATTGCTGTTTTAAGCCACAAGGTTTTGGGGTGGTTTTCTATGCAGCAATAGGTAACTGAGATTGGCTTATTAGGTCTTCCTTAGGAATATTATTTTTATCATTAAGTAATAATTCATGTATCCCTAATAATGCCTTTGTCTTCAAGTTAATTTTTCCAATTAGATCAAGCTTGTCAATCATGTCATTCATATCTGTATTCTTACTAATTTTTAGTCTGCCTCAGCTTCTGCTTTTTTATGCAGGTATGTTTTAATTTTACCTTATTCTTTCCAATTTTTATGTTTTACTTCTCTTGGTCTTTAATCGTTGGCTAGTACTGTATGGCAGACATTTACTGCTCACTGAATAGCCGTATGCTCCACATTTCTCAGCTCCCAAGTGCTGGGGCCTCGTGGGAATAGATGTGTCTGGTGGGCTGTGAGTGAAGGCGGTTCCCTGCTACTCCCAGGCTGAAACAGACGCGAGCAGGTGTGCGTGTCCCAACAGCCCGTGTGTTCAGAGTGCACAGGTACGAAGTGGTGGAACTCAGGTCACCTTCCCTTTTGGGGGGACGTCCCGACTCATAATGGATGTGTAACTTGAAATAAAAATTAACTTTTAGAATACAGTAGGGAATATAGTCAACGGTGTTACAAAAATCTAGCTGTGAAACTATCTTGAACTGATGGGTTTTTTTTATAAGGTTGTTCTTGGCAATGGTCTAAATTTCTACCATGATAATCTATCTGTTCAGACTTTCTTCCTTATCTCAGGACAACTTTTATTTTTACTTATTTATTTTTCCTGGTTTTTATTTCCTGGTATTTATATCTTTATTTCAAAATAACCAGCTCTTGCTATTTATTACAGTTCTTTTTCCTGTTTTGTAATTTATACCTTTTTGTTTTTCTTAGAGGTATTGTTTTCTTCAAATTATTCAATAAAATGTTTATCTATTTTGATTTTTTTCCTGTTTAGCAATATGAATATTCAAGGCTATGGATTTTTTTTTCTGTGCTTTAGCCATATTTTATAAGTTCTGATACAGTTTTTATTACAGCATGCCCTAAATAGTTTACAATTTCAGTTTTGGTTTTCTCTTTCAAACAGGAATTTTTAGAGTTTTCAAATATGTACATGGTAGATTTTTCTGTTTCTATTTTTCACTATTAATAATGACGTTTTGTTGATCATTCCATTTTAATCCAAGAGTATGGTGTGTAATATTGTAGTTTCTGGAATTTACTGGGAGTTCCTCTGACCTAACATGGTCTTCGTTGCTGTTGTTATGAGGTATTCCACTAAAAAGAGTGTGTATTCTTTACTTTCAGGAAAGAAAGTTCTACAAATATTTAGTATAGCCAACTGATGAAATATATTAAGTAGATCTTTCATATTCTCATGTAATACTTCCTTTGGGTTGATTTATAAATTGTAAAATCATGTGATCTGATGGATTGTGATTCATGATCGATCTTGTGTTCCTTGTCATTATATGGTACCCTTCTTTTGGTACAATTAAAATTTTTTTTCTTTTTAGCTTGAATTAGAATTGTTTGGTATTAAAAGAATTCCTTTGATATTATGGCGAAGACAGTATCTGATTTCCCCCCTTTGACTCAGTGGTATGGCTCTACTTCTGGCCGTGCTCTTTGCCAGAATTACTCTTGTCCGTTCGGGGAACCCCGTGCTAGTAACACTCCAGTACCGCTTGTCTCTGGACCAGGCTCAGGCTCTCCTGGCTGTGCCAGCTGAGGAGCCGCATGGGGAAGGAGCAGGGCTGGCAGCCAGGCAGCAGGCAGCTCCCACCCAGCCACGTTGCTGCAGAGCATTTCCTCACCGCCTCCGCCGCGGCCTCTGTGCTGGGGGCAGAGAGGAGGGCTTCCTGGCTTGAAGTGAAGCCCTGTATTTCACGGCATTTCTGGGTGTCGGGGCTGGCACACCCTGCTCTCCGGCTGACGGCGCTGGCACCTGCAGGGCCGGTACCGCCCACCCTCTCCTGCGTCTGTGCGGTGCCTTGTTCAGTCCCATCCCACCCCAGCCCCCAAACTCCCCACATCTTGCCTTTTGAGTAAGGGCTCATGTACTGAAGCTTTGGACCCTAATGGTTTTGCCACCAACTGTTGGAGAAGCTGGGGATCTTCCTAGAGGAGTGTGTAGGGGTCTGTGTTCATGGTCACCTTCTTTCTTATCTTGGTTTGGTTTTAAAGTTGAATTTCACTGGGCTTCAGAACTGTTCTTCCGAGTTTGTGAGTGGGGAATGTGACTTTTCAAAAGTTTCATTGAGGGGTGCCTGGGTGGCACAGCGGTTAGGCGTCTGCCTTCGGCTCAGGGCGTGATCCCGGCATTATGGGATCGAGCCCCACATCGGGCTCCTCCACTGAGAGCCTGCTTCTTCCTCTCCCACTCCCCCTGCTTGTGTTCCCTCTCTCGCTGGCTGTCTCTCTCACTGTCAAATAAATAAATAAAATCTTAAAAAAAAAAGTTTCATCGAAGATGGAATTTTTCATTCTTCTTGTCATCTGTGGTTGGTCTCAGTCAGTACAACGTGGTAGATAAGCTCTTATTCTGAACTGAACAAGACCCTCATCCTAAGAGTTACCCCGTGTGGCATGCCTACGGCAACACAGCCTCAGACCAGCTACTCTGCTGTCTTCCAGACTGAATCTGTGCATCAGCGTTGAACCATGTCGAACAGAGAATAGGACAGGCAGTGTTCTGTCGGGCAGGCGTTATTATCCTCATTTTACAGAGGAGGAAACCTGAGGCTTGAAGACATTAAGTACCTTAAGTTGACGTAGCTTGTGAACCCAGAGCCTCACGGCTGGTAAGTGATGGAGCCAGGACTGGAACCCACATCTGTCTGAGCAGGAGCCCAGCAAATTCAGGGAAGAGATTCAATGGTCATTGACATCTGAGCAGGGATCTAGATATTACATTGTTAAAGCAGCAGTTTCTATGGTTAAATGATTCTCAAGAGCAATTAAAGGCCTATTCTAAGTCCCTGGTGGCAGGAAATGGAAACCCGGAAACCCCATGTTCTGAATTTATAAATAGGCACCGGACTATTTATATATTCGTGTACCATTGCTCTAGCGCCCTGTGGATCAAAGCCCAACGCTTGTGGAGGACCCCAGAGACAAATTAGTAGGAAGGGGGAATTAGCCATGGTCATCTGATCCTTTCAGGGCTCCGTGAGTCCGTCTGGGGAAGGGGTGGCAGCTCCCACATGCTCATCCGTCATCAAGGAACCCACAGGGAAAGGTCTCACAGAGTGTGGTGACGACAGAACCCACAGGGAAGGGTCTCATGGAGCATAGTGACGATAGAACCCACAGGGAAGGGTCTCATGGAACATAGTGAGAAGGGAGGGCACACGGGTGAGGAGGAAGTCTTTGCAGCGAAAACAAATCTGGACAAAAGGAGAGTTTAATGTCTTAAATGGTACTATGGGTCATTTTCCTGAGGGAAAATCTAACAGGCAATGTTCTGTTGGGAAAGACAGGGGACAGGGATCCGGCTCTGTCCCTGGAGAGACTCAGGGCTCTGCCACTTACCAGCCACATGACCTTAAACAAATTATTAAACTTGATCCCAAGTTGCTTTGTCTTTACAAACAGAGGCAACAACACCCATGCCCTTGGGTTGGTGTGAAAACTTTATACTCGGTGAGTTCAAAACCCAGCCAGCTTGCACCGAAGCCTGCTGCCCCCTCAAGCTGCCCTCCCGCGTGGTAATGAAGGCCTTTGAAAAACCACCGAGCGGGCGCATGTATATTGAACCACTCCACGGAAGTATAATTTTCAGTGATACAATTCACTTGTCTTATCAGCACCATCTAAGTTGTAAAAATTTCCACCACCCCAAATAGAACCTGGGCACCTGTTTGCACTTTCCATTCCCACCCACAACCACTGGTGGCACATTACTCATTTGCTTTCTTTCTCTGTAGGTTTGCCTTTCTGACTGTGCACACGGGTTCGGATGATAGGTGCTCCCCTCGATCTGCCGTCGTTCACTTGGTATGCGTTTCTGAGGCTCGCCCCCGCGTCAGCATCCGCGTTCGCTGAATGCATGTTTTGTGGTTTGAGTGTTCTTGGCTAGGATGACAAGGTCTGTTAAGAGTCTCCTAGAGGATTTCACAGTTCCCTTTAGGGCAGTGCCCACAGCAGCTAGAGTTGGATACACGAGAGCAAGAGCCAGAACTAACAAAGAAACACGCCCGCCATCTGCCCTCAGACTTTCTGGGGTTCGGAGGCAAACCACCCACGCCTTTGGGTCACTCGCACCCTTGCAGCTACTTCCTGGCCGTGTCCAGATGGGATGTTAGGTCAGGTTAGACCAGCCCTCAACATCATCCTCGAATGCTGCCCCTTCTCTGCATGCCCCGCTTGTCTGCCTGGCATGGGGCTCTGGGGACAGACGCTCTGCAGACGTCCAGCTGGTGGCCAGTCCTCCAGTCAGCCTGCGTCTCCCACTAATTCAATGAAGGCCCTCGATTAGTCTGTTTACATGGATTTTTGTTTCTCCTTAATTACCAAATTTGCCTGGTTATATTAAGAGAAACTAATGGAGGCAGGCAGCCGGGGACGTGCCAGGTGAGCCTCACCGGAGACCTGGGCACAGAGACCCTCTTCTCCATGTGCTTCTTTCCCAGCTTGGCCGTCTGCACACCCCTTCTGTCTCTTCTGTGGAGACTCAGGTCGCTGGCCAGGGAGGAAGCCTGCTGTGTGGGAGGCCTGTGAGTGCTCGGGCTGGGTAGACACGAAGCTGGAGCCCAAGAGTTTGAGCCCCAATTTCCTCATTTTTAAAGCAGGTGTTACTTATCCTTGCAGCCTAGTCGTCAGGACCGGATCAGATGTTTGCAAAGTCTGTGCCGCCAGCAGGGAGGACAGGCTGTGTGAAAGGCAGGCAGTTCACGAGCCTGCCACCCTGACCTCTGACGTCTGACCTTTCCGCTTACAGGGAAGCTGTGTCACCAGGCTGTTCTCGGCCTGGGGCTCGCAGGAGCCAGTGCCTTCTAACCCCAGGACTAACACAATTATAAAGTCCACAGTGGTTCAGGTAGTTATGAAGAATTTAGAAAAAGAGCTAGAATTTGTTTGGGGCCTGTTTGATCCCAGGAGGTCGGTTCCCAGTTGGAGCTGGCTGCTGACCAGAGCCTCACGACGGGAAGCATCGAACTGCAGCTGGGCTGGAGGGCAAGGAGCTGTGCCGTCACGCTCGGCCCTGTGCTCAGGAAGGCCCTGAACTTGGCTGCCATTTTGAAATTCCTGATAATTTTCTCTTTGAACCTGTGGTTTTTAAAAAAAATTTTATTATTTTATTTTTTAAGAGAGGGAGAGGGGTGGGGAGGGGTGGAGAAGGAGGGAGAGGGAGAGAGAGAAGGAGACTCCTCACTGAGCGTGGAGCTTGACATGGGGCTCGATCTCACGACCCTGAGATCATGACCTGAGCTGAAAACAAGAGCCAGATGCTTAACCAACTTGGCCACCCAGGCGCCCCTGGACCTGTGTTTTGCAAATGAAGTCTGATGGGACTGTGGAGTCGACACGTGGGCAGAGGAAATCCCTGCCACACGCGTGCCCGCCTTCCTCGCTGCCCGTCCGCAAACACATTCCCGGGGCCTCAGAACACACAACTCCAGGTGGGCCCACAGGGTGTGTGAGTCAGCGAAGCCCAGAGTGAGAGAAAAGCAAGCGTATTATTACATTGATGACTAACGTCCCTGAGAAGCCAACCAGAACTTGGCTTTGAACACAGTAAGAGACTCGAACAACAAGGAAACCTGCTTGTGCCTCCTTCCGTGGCTTCCCTGTGTTAGCTTATCTCTCAGGCTGGAAATGGCATGGAGGAGAGAGGAAGGCGGAGCCTGTGTGCAGCCCTTTACCTTCCAGACCTCCCTCCTTCCCAGCTTCCCAAGGGCACGGAGTGTGGGCAGCAGGCGCACATAGGAAGAGATGAATGCAAAATATCGAGGGACTGTTTCCCCGCATTTCCACGGCTCTCATAAGACCAAATGCATGTGTGTGCATCAGCTACGAGATGCAAATCGTCTGACTTCAGTGATTGCACAGATGCAGGAAATGCTCTTATATTTGCAGTTAAAATAGAAAGACGAACAATAAGATTCACAGTAATGATTTAAAATTTTATTTTTTCTCTTCTTAGAATGACTAAGAATTAAATAGCAAAAACATCATGACAAATCGAGGCAGAGACCATGGGAAAAAGGAAGAAGCTTTATATTTCTGTACTTCGAACAACACTTTTTTCCCTTGCCTTTTGAGCAAGGGGTCTTGCATTTCCCTTTTTCACTGGGCCCCGACAGGTGTATACATCCCTGCCCCGCACCCTGCTCTCTCATCTGTGGTCCTGAGCAGCCCCCAGGGGGAGCACTGGCTTCTTGTGCTCTCGGGGAAGGAGGGCCCCATGCAGGTGAGCTGACTTCCTTTCCTAATGAAAACTCTCATTTTTTAAACCAGACAATAACAGAAGCCAACCAGTTGGAGGCCTTCCCCCACCCTCCAGCTTATGTAAATTTTTGAGGTGTTATTTTTCCATGCCTCTGGGAAGTCCAAAGACCCAACACATTTTTGCATAAACATAAACGATATATTTATCTTGGGGTTCCTCTTTCTGAAACTCTTGAACTGACATTTGGCTGGGGACTGTTTCATATTTCTTCTCCAGTTCAAGTTCAGCCTTTTAGATTTTATTAAACATAATGAGCAAGAAACGGGGATGGAGCTCATGTGAGCTGAAGGCCAATGGTGTGGCCCATGGGATCACCAGGTACACAGCTGGAAGGGGCGTAGAGATCATCGAGGTGAACTTTCCACCTGGACTCAAGTGGAAAGGCAAGTAAGTGTCAAAAGCACTCAAAATTCTTCAAAAAAAAAAAAGTTTAGGCTAGGGTTTGAGAAAGCCAATGTGAATCTCAAAGAAGTTTTTGGGAGAACAAATGTGGAAAATTAAATCCTGGCCTGTGAAATGCAACATGGAGGGGAACCAGAGGGGGCTGTGTGCCGAGCAGGCTGTCCCCATCTGTGGCACAGCGCCCCCCCCCCCCGGCTCCCCTGGTTACAGCAGCTTCCCCGGTAGCCACAGAGGCCCCTTGATGGTGAGTCTGCTGTGTGCCTGTGGGGAGGGGGGGGATTGCGCTCCTGCCCGCCTGCTAGCGGTTTGCCTCTGGGAGCTGCTCGGCCTTAGAGGCTCACTCTGCAGCCTTCCCCTAATGCCTGATATTAAATCCCTCTCCTCGTCCATCAGCTGCGGTGGATTCTGTCGTCTGCCGCTGAACCCTGGCTGATGTAGCAAAGAGCACAAAAGATGGGGTGGCGATGACACACTTGTCTGATTCGAGCCAGTTCCAGACGTTCTCAGTGACACAGGTGGGGCCTGCTTGCCTCCTCCGGTCCCGTGATCCGAAGTCCTGGTCAGCCGCGGGGTTCTGATGACCATTCCGGCCTTGCTTGCTCTCCTACGAGCCGTGCCTTCCTGGGGCTCTGCCTCCCCGACCCGTCGGGGTCAGGGAGCCCACTTCCGAAGCAGTATCTTCTCCTCTGTCCCGGGCCTAGTTCTAGGACGCTTTTCAGAGAGGTTTGGATTGTCCTCATGTGTATTTTTCTGCGCTGTGTGTGCAAAGCAGTGTCCTCTGGGCCTTCCTGGGAGACGTCGTCAGGTGTACGTGAGTGGGGCGAACACGACAAACCCACTTCCCCAACCTCATCTGCATAAATCCCGAATCCTTGCACTACGTTACACCAAGGGGTTGCTGTTACCCTGACTTCACGGATCCCGGGCCACCGCGGAGTGACAGTAAAGTCTGTCCCACCAACAGAGCAGCCAGTGAGGACCACCGTGCAGGCTCGTCCCCGTGCGGCGAACCCGGACCCTGGCAAGTGTGCCAAATCCTGTTAACTGAGCCCCAGATAAATCATCTTCTCTCTCCCTGGTTTCCCAGCCTCGGCAAAATATCCAGGTTTGGACTGTTACACGTTGGTAAATTCTTTTAATTCTTGGGACATGCAATCCCTCCCCTTCTGGGTTTCGCAGTGCAATTGTCCCCCCCCACCCCGGTGACATGTTGAACACGTCCTTTCACACGCAGGCTGGTGGCTGCTCCCGTTCTCTTCAGAGAGAAGCCCAACCCTGGATAGGCCACTGGATGTGGGAGGCAATGCATGTCACGTTGGGCTGCCCTGCTCTGACTCCATCACTGGAGAACCCATAAAGCTGCGTGTCTGAGTGGCCCTGGGCAAGCAAGGCGCCTCTCGTCTGTCCCGGCTATAGCACAATCAGTGTGTCTCTGGATTTTATGACCCAGCGTACCCGAAGGGTGCAGACGTGCTGTGGCTGACGGGGATGCTGGCTGAAGTCTGCAGCGAGCCTTCGTGGGGAAGAGCCCTCGATGACCTGAGGATTTTGAAGCAAACTTATGCCCTTTGCAAGTAACTACCGTTTATTTTGAGAAAACTCAAACGGGTCGCACGAGGCCGGGTGGTTGGTGACACAGCAGAGACCTGGGCTGGAGGTCATCTGACCTGCTGACCGAGAGCTGCTATGTGTCCAGGCCGATTCCACGAGCAGGCAGACGCGGTGTCCGGGTGGTCTGGCACCTGCCCCGCTGTCCCGCGCTGCTCTCAGCCAGCAGTGGTGGCCTGGCGGTGAGCTCCCTGTGGCTGGTCGACAAAGAAGTCTCTTGTGGTTTAAATCTACCGGCATCCGCGGGAGAGGTGCGTCCTGGAAGGAGGGTGAAGAAGAGCTCTGTGGGCAGTAGGGCTTCCGGCCGCACACCCCTCAGCCCGCGTTGCCTGCAAGACGACTTACCCAGAGGCCGGTCTGCTCTAACCCGTGAGCAGGGGCCATGTGGTTGCAGGTCGGGAAAGAACACATCGGGATGATTAGGGGCAAGCTGTGCGAACGGGCCCAGAGTAGGAGACCATTTGTGTCCTGTGTGAGAGCTGCCCAGGCCTTGCTGCGGACGGGGGTCTCTAACCTGCCGGGGCTGCGTGTCAGTCCGCCCCTTCCGCCGAGACCCCTGTGTTTGCTCGAGGGTGCACTGCATATGAAGTGGCATTGACGGGGTGCAGAGGTGACGTCCGGGCTCGGTTATAAAACACAGGCTTGCCAAGGCCAGATTGGCCACTGGCAGACACGGGGCCAAACCTGAGCCTTTGATAGCGTGGAAGACCCCTGCGGGGTCAGCTTGCTACGTCCTGGTAGACTGTTTACATCGGATCTCACCCATCACAGGGAGGACAGGATTTTCTTCAATGAACTAGGTCATTTATTCATTAAAAAGTATTTATTAAGCACCTACTGTGTACCAGGCACAATTGTAAGTGCTCGGGCTCTATCAATGAGCAGAAAACACAGAAGGTGTCATCTCTATGAAACTTTCCTTCTGTTACAAGAAGTGTAATAAATAAGTAAATTTTGTAGTATGTTTTGAAGTGACGTGCTATGGGGGAAAAGCGAAGTGGGGTGGATAAGGGGATGAGCAGTGCTGAAGACGGGGAATAACAGTTTCCAAAATACATGTGATTCAGGGTAGGCCTCCAGGCCTTGATGGACATCTGGGGGAAGAGCTCTCCATGCAGGCTCTAGGGGGGCGTTTGCCTGGTGCGAGCAGTGTCTGCAGCTCAGTGATGAGGGGGAGAGAAGCAGGAGACAAGGCCCGGGAGGCCCAGGAGGGAGGTCAGTGGAGCATTGTGGGCACGTTAGGGGAGATGAGAACCCACTGCAAGGGTCTGAGCACGTGACCACGATGCTAGGAATGGGGGGGGTATGGAGGAAAGACACCACAAGGGGACAGCGAACCCCCCGTGTGATAGACGAGGGGGTCTCCACCAGAGTCGGGGTGCTGGCGGTCACGGATTGCGACAGTGTCTGGATATGGATATTTTAGTACTTTATTGTGGAAAACTAAAAACATACAAAAACAGAGACTAGTGCAAAACCCCCTTCCTCCCACAACGTACCTGTCACCCAGCTTCGGAAATGGTGCACACATGGCCAACCCCATTTCATCGCACCCACCCTGTGCCTGCTCAGTTCCTTCAAACAAGGTTGTATCATTTAATCCGCAAATACCTTAGCATGAGTTCTTAAAGATGAATACTCTATTTTAAAATAAAACATAACTATAACAGTATCACTTATATCCAAACCATGCAATAACTTCTTAACATTGGTGTACAAATTTCCATTAGAATTTCCTAAGTGGTATTTTTCTTAACTTGGTTTGAGTCAGGATCCAAACAAGGCCGGCCATCCCTTCGGTTGATGTGCGTCAAGTCTCACTGAGTTTATAGGCTTCCCATCCCCCTTCCCTCCCCCACTTGTTGAAGAAACCAGGTCATTTGTCCTGCGATGCTGCCGCCGTGCGGGTTGGGCGGATGCAGTCCCGTGGTGCTTCTCGCGGCGCTGTGCTGTAGTTCCACGTACTCCCTGCAGGCTGGTGGTTGGGTCTAGAAACCTGATGGGATTCAGTTTTGATATTTGGGGCACGAATACTTTATAGGTGGCACTGGATGCTTGCATCAGGAGGCACAGAATATTGGGCTGTTTGGTTTTTGATGGTATTCTAATCAGTAGGTGTCCCAGGAACTACCCAGTCAAAACAGTGGTTTTCTGTTTCTTTCTTTCCTTCTTCATTTATTGGAAGAATTATTTATTCCCACATCAACTATTTGATGGTGGGGAAATAGCATCTGGAGAATACAACCCGTGGAAAGGTGCTCACTGCTCTCAGATTGCTAATTATTTCTGGCCTTTTCAGTGGACAAACCTAGGAAAATTTTTTTTTTTTAAAAGCAGGGTTTGACATCAGCTTATGCTGATACTTCCACCTCAAATTTAGATTTTTATGGCTGTTAATTTTTTAATTTAATTTTTAAATTTCTTTTCTCTAATGTTAGAAATCTTCGAAATAACATTAACCTAGTTCGCTTTTGGTTTTGGAAGCTCAGCCTAGAGCTTGCTTCTCTTCAGACGACTGTGTAAAGTACCTGACCCTCTTCTCTCTATAAACCACTGCAGTGGATTCTTTAGTCTGCGACTGAATCCCGACAGCATAAACAGCATAAGAAGGAGGGGTGGCTCTGGGCATCGTGTGGGAAGGACGTGGGCACCTCTCATAGTCAAGCCAACAGATACAGATGATCCCCAGTGGGACGGTTGTTGGAGACAACGTTGAGCGGAGACCTGAGTCACTCAGTCATGTCTACGTGCAAATTCCAATTTGCCAAAATTTGTGCTTCTGGTTTTCCAACAGGAGTACTTCTCCCCCCTTCTTCCTTTCCCCTCAGTCAGACCCTGGGGAACACATCAGGTTAGGCTCAGAGCAGGTGTGCAGGGTCTTGTCTCACCCGTGTACTCTGGTCACTTGAGCAAGTACCTCAGTGGCCGCCCCATCACCACTTCAGAGCAGTGCATTAGGGGTCCCGGACGTGAGTGCACGTGGGCAAGAAGAACTGGCACGCTGGAACTAGCTGGTCAGTCCAGGAACCCCAAGGACAGCACTGAGCTGGGGGCTTTGGATCAGGGACAAGTCATGCAAATTGGACATTTTCATAACCTTCCGTGGCATCTTCATCCTGAGACCTGACCTCTCCAGCCGAGTCCTGTGGGAGCTGTGTCTTCACTGCAGAGTAGACAACTGAGGCATGCTGGGGTGGAAAGGAGATAGAAGAACTGGAAAGAGAGAGGGAGGATGGGGCTGGAGGTAGAAGTGAGAGAGAAAACCGTCAGGGACTGATACTCACTTTGTCTTCTAGAGATGTTCTGGAGCTGCTGGCTATGGAGGGAAAGGGCCTCATTGAACTGTGGGCATCATGACCCGTTCAGAATAGGCTTCATGTTTTCCCTCAGAGGCTGGGAGCCACTGAACATTTTCCACTCGTGGTTATGTTTCCCACACCCTGACCCCCAACGTGTCCTATGGCACATGTGATTTTCTGTTGTACCACTTCTTAGTCCAGCCCTCTGCAAGTTCTTTATAAGCTCCCCTGATCTGTAAGGTCCTTCCTCACTACCACATCAAGAAACCTTGCTCCCTTCCTTTGCCAGATGTTGACATAGAATGTCTCTCTGTTTTAACTTTTGCCTCTCCTAACTTACAGCACCTCCAGCTCACTCCAACCTCAGAGCACCCCCCTGCTTGCTCAGCAAGTTCCATGAGAGCTCTTCACGTGTGTGCCCGTGGGAGAATGCTCTCTCACGTTAGTGTGTTCTAGGTCTTAGTTTATTTCCACGGTCTTCTAGAGACAGAGCTGCCGTGGGAGGGAAGGTTAGCAGGTGGGATTCACCAGACCCTACATGTTAGAAATGAAGAGTCTCAGGGAACAGGATGGAAACATCAGAGCCAAGTAGTGATTTAGGGAGACAGAGCCAAAACGAAAAGATACCTCTGGGATAACTGGGGCTCCTTGCTTTATCACCATATTCTTACCATCAACCTTTCAGTGTTACAGATCTTTTTAATGGTGTGATAGAAGCTCTGTACGCTCTTCCCAGAATGCCAGTCATACACGTGGAGCTTTGCATACGGTTTTAGGGGCTTCACGCAGACCTCAAGGAACTGGGGAGGATATCTGCCTGTAGGTCTTTAATACATAAAGCACCTGAAATGAACTAGTCCTCCCACCACCAGTGTGCTCAGCTTCAATGGTGTTTTGACAAATACATCAAAGAAAGAGTGAGAATAGTAAGTGATCAAGACTCCATAAGATGCGTTCAGTTAACCCAAACAACGTGGAGGCAGTTCTAAGTCTACCATTCAAAGGCTCTCAGTTAGTGGGGACGGCTGACAAGGCAAAGAGACAGACAAAGCAGTGATTCGTGTTGGTCAAATATAGTGATGGGCTCTGTAAGCAGCAACTACAAGACGGAAGACTTGGTCTCAGCTTTGCCTTTCGCGGGCTTCGTGATCGTTGGGAGCAACGATGTTTTACATCATTTGTGAAAGAAGTTCAAGGTCAGGTTACAATTGAAATTTCCACGGGGCACAAAGATATTGGGGATTTTAAATTCCTAAGTGAGGTGCCATAGTTGGAAAAGCAACCTATGAAATGGGAGAACGTATTTGCAAACTACATATCTGATAAGGGGTTAATATCCAAAATATATGAGGAACCCATGCAACTCAATAGCCAAAATACTACTACTACTGACTTGATTAAAAAATTGGCAAAGAATAGACATTTCTCCAAAGACATACAGATGGCCAACAGATATTGAAAAGGTGCTCAACATCACTTATCACTAGGGAAACACAAACAAAAACCACCATGAGATGTGACCTCACACCTGTTAAGATGGCTGTCATTATGTCATACGCAACAATGAATCATGGAACACTACATCGAAAACTAATGATGTACTGTATGGTGACTAACATAACATAATAAAAAAAATTAAAAAAAAAGACAAGAGATGACAAGTGTTGGTAAGAATGCGGAGGAAAGGGAGCCCTCCTGTGCTGTTGGTGGGAGTGTAAGACAGGGTGGGCCTTTGCAGAAAACCAATATGGAGGGTCCTCGAAAAATTAAAAATAAACTACCGCATGATCCAGCAACCCCACTCCTGGGCATAGACCCAAAGACACTGACGTCAGGATCTTGAAGAGATATCTGTACCCTGTGTTTGCTGCAGCATTATTCACAGTCACCAAGACACGGGAACAACCTAAGAGTCCGTTAACAGATGAATAGAGAAAGAATATGTCACACACACACACACACACACACACACACACACACACACACACGGAGTGGAGCATTACTCAGCCTCAAAAGAAATCCTGACATTTTGACAACGTGGATGGACCCGGAAGATGTTATGCTAAATAAAATAAGCCAGACGCAGAAAAGAAAATACTGTATGTGCTCACTTTGGATGTGGAATCTAAAACAGTCAAGCTCATAGAAACAGACAACAGAACAGTGGTAACCAGGGGCCTGGGGAGGGCAAACGGAAGGAATGGTCAAAGGGTACGAAGTTTGAGTCATGCAAGATGACCAAGTTCTATAGATCCGCCAGATCCCCCAGAGAGCTAACGATACTGTATTGTATCCTTAAAATGTGCTAAGACGGTCGATCTTACGTTAAGTGTTCTAACCACGCTCACAGATAGTAATAGTAATAATGGGGGTGGAAGAAAACTTCAGGAGACGATACCTGTGCTGTGGCCTCGATGATGCCGATGGCGTCACTGGCATCTACTTATCCTCAAATCACCCACTTGTATATACTAAAAATGTACAGCTTTTTTCCATGTCAGAAAAAGCCGTGAGCTGCCTACAGTATGCTAGACCAGGGAGGAGCTGCAGAACGTTATGTTAAGGGAAAGAAGCCCGACAAAGAGACCACGTTACATCTGATTCTATTTACACAAGACTGTAGAAAAGCAAAGCTCTAGGGACAGAAAGTGGGTCAATGGCAGTCAAGGTAGAGCTGGAAAAGTTATCTGCAACGGGGCAGGAAGGGACTTTCCGGGGTTTTGGAAACATCTTGAAGGTGGTGGTGGGTCTGGGACCGGGCACATTTGTTAACATTAATTAAACTGTGCATTTAAAATCAGCGAATTATACTGTATGTAGGTTATAACTCAATAAATCTGATTAAAGCAATCAATTTGAGGAGAACAGAAACTTGAGTGCATCGCACTAAGGTTAATTATAAAACTTGTGTTTCAGTTACGCATCAGTACTTGTGTGTGTGCGCGTCCACACTGGCTGACAACAAGAAAATATCTGAGAGCCACCAGTCTAGAGGGTTGAGAGCGCTGACTCGCAGCTGGTGGTATTATCAGAACATTGCTGAGGCAGCACGGACCTGAATCCCCAGACGTCCCCATGGACAGATGCGGCCCAGCTTGGACAGAGGACAGGAATGTAGCCAAGGGGGCCTTGTCCAATAGGGCCACGGGTACCAGGGGAACTCCAGCAGCAGGACGCTGGATGTGAGTGATGGGGGGGGTGAGGCCACTGAAGGGCCACAAACACCTGCGGGGATTAGAGATGGCCCTCTGTGCCGAAGGAGCAGCAGGCAGAGTGCACCTGCCAGCCAGACAGGTGGACGCCAGCTCGCAAGCACCAGCTGAGCGCGTCCTTCCCCGCTCGGGTCCCCAGCACCCTTCAGGCCAGTGAGGGGAGGCCAGCCACAGAAACAGAGAAGCCAGCTCCATCCTGTCCTCCTGCCCCCGCCAGTGCCCATTCTGAAATCTGCCTGACCGAGTGGCGGGCTAAGCATTCTAGTTGCTGAACTGAGACTGTGACATACAGCGGGACCTGCCGTCCGCTACCTAAGAGATCGGGAAACGTGTTGAAAAGCCTGTGCTGCCAAGATGTCCATCCCAAGTGCCGGGGAGATCTCCCACAGAGTAAAGTTTCAAGAAACAGTGCGAACCACAGTTGTAATGGGGTCACCGGCCTTACTTGCTCAGTGTCTTGGTTACACGGGGTTGTTTAGATGGACTGATCATCTGTCTATGTGTAAATAGACATTATGTGAACACGTGTCTATAATGTTCTCACCACACAGTAGGTGGCTTGTAAACCTCAACACTGGGATGATCGCTGGGATGGAGTCCCGCATGGGGCTCCCTGCTCAGCGGGGAGTCTGCTTCTCCCTCTGCCCCTCCCCCTCCCGTTCGTGCGTGTTCTCTCTCTCTCTCAAATATATAAATAAACCTTAAAAATTTTCATACACAGACCTTCACAATCATGATACCGATCAGAAGGGTATTCGGTTTTTGCTCTGATCATCAGCAAAGCTACATGATGCATTTCTTAGCGTCTCTTTCCTTTCCTTAGAACCTGAGCACTGCTGCAGGGGTTTTTGTCTGCCTTGTTCGCTGGCTGCGTCCGCGTCCCTCCCGCAGCACCTGGCCCGTAGCCCATCCTCCCGAAACACGCGCTGAATGAAGGCATAGAGTTTGCCGCCAGAATCTTTCCCAGGGACTTACCTGCCCCTTCTTGTCCTAGCTGAATAACCTGGACCTCGGAATACACCAAGTCTCCCTCTCCGGGGGGCACTGCGAAAGAGAAACCGCACTTTCCAGCCGCCCCCGTCGGAGGAATGTGCTGCCCACGCCTCTTCTAAAGCCTCCTCCCCACGCTTCTCGGACACAGAATGAAGCGGTGCCTTCCTGCGGGTCTGGGTTGGGATACGGTAAGGGGACCAGGCCGTCGCCAGGCCTCGAGCACATTCTCTCTCCCTGGCTCCAGCGGGAGCGGCTTCCCTACGGGGCTCCTCACCGTTGCCGTACAACTGCTGCTTCCCGTACAACTGCGGCAGCTCCACGGGGACAGGGCACCCGGCGCAGGCGGTCTCTCCCGGGCCTGTGGCGGGACGGCGCCTGCGACACAGGGAAACGCACGATCATCCTGAACGGCTACGAGGCACAGCAGTGGGAGGGTCAGAGAGGAAGGGGCACGGGGGATGTCAGCGGGAAGCAGGGGACCAGGGACCCAGGGAGGAAGGGGCATAGCAGGGCAGGGAAGCAGGGAGGGAGGGGTCAGCAGATGGCAGGGGACCAGGACCGGGAATGGTTTAACTGGACCTTCAGTAGGCCCATATAGAGCCAGACTGTTCTATGAGAGCAATCCTAGGACCACGATACAGGCCGGCTGCCGGGGAAGGAGGCTGGCCACTCTCTGACATCTTAGTTACAACCATCTCACTCTCAATTGGTTAAACAACCTCGCCTGACCCCCGGAGCTGGTGACTCCGTGTGGTCACACTGTCCTGCCTGGACAATTCAAGAAGAAACTGGACACAATCTGTGTTCCAGTCACTGGCTACAACCCAAGACTGAGCCACGTAGATCGTCGAGGACCATGTTTTCCAAACCAAAGTTAAAGACACAAAGCTGAGGAGCGTATGTGCAGGTGTGGGGCAGAAGAAAACGATTAGAAACCGAGACTTCCCTGGAAAATCTGGCAGGGTCGTCGTGCATGTAGTTAGGGCAACACGTTGTCTGACGAGAGTGCCAGCTGTGCCAGAAATATGTGTGTCCACCTAGAAAACCTACAATCTTTGGTATCACCCATTTGGATGAATGGATAAATTTCAAATAAGAAATGGATCTAAATACCTGCAAAATCCATGATAGAAACTATTAGAAGGTTCTAGAAGTTGTGATTTTGGTCATTTCAAGGGATGTGAAAATGCGGGCACCTAGCCACAGGGACAGAGAGACACGACTTGACCTAACTGTGTGAACCCACAGTTCTGCATATTCTGTTCTTGGAAGACACAAGGCTGAGGCCTCACCTGGCTGTGTTTCCCAGGAAACCATCTCCTGCAAAACAAAGCAAAGGCACGTTTGTGTCAGGAGAGGGAGCTCGTTCTCAAAAAGTTCACACACGGAAACTGCCTTAGAGAGGTCATCAGAAAAAGTCAATTTAAACATGCAGCCAGTCCTAGATTTTTAGGAAAATGATCTGGAGAACAATGGAACAAAGCGTATAACTTGCTGGGGGCAGGGCTGCACATTTCTGGGTCAAACATGCAATCACTTGAGACTTGAGTGAGGGTCAAGGCTGTGATGGCACACCTCAAGAAACACTAAGGAGGACCAGACAGTGTGGCAGGCAGAGCAGTGAGGGGCTGCAGGCGGACTTTGAGCAGCGTCCATGGTCGAGCCCAGAGGAGCCTTGGGCTCCGGCTCCGGCCCGCTGAGAAGGCTCGTCGTTCAAGGTCCAGCGCAGCCCATGCAGGGCACAGGGACGGTGCTGAGAACAAGGTGATGGGCTGAGTTGAACCGATTGAAACCAAGAGACAGAGTTGAAGGGTGTGGGTATTTGCTCTCGAGCCGGGACAGCTTCTGTGCCCGTTCCCCACATGAGGCTCTCTGGCACCAGAAACCAGCCTGATCTGGGCCCAGGCAAGAAGCCTTTGGAAGCACGGCTCTCCCCCAGGTAGGGGAGGAGCTGGCAGGCTGGCCCCTGGGGACCCCTGCCCTTGGAGCACAGGATGGCGGGTTCAGGCTTTGGCACCGGGAAGTCTCCGAGGAGGAGGAAAGATTCCGATTAAGCAGCTCCCCTTCTCAGAGCCCGGTGACATGTTGTGACTGCCCATGTATGGAGGAATTAGGATGAGCTGCAGTGTGTAGTTGACCAGTCTGTATGAGCCAAAAAATTGCCCAGGGACACCGTTTGGATTAAGTTTTTAAAACTTTACATAAAAAACTGTACTTCCTTCCTTAGTGAACCCAGCTAGCTCGAGCAGCCGTCAATCGCAGCATCTGTTCAGACCCCCTCCGTGAAGGTGCACGTCTGTGGGTGTTGCGGTGCTGAGGGGGACAACGGTGAGCGTGCTGGTGACCGAGGCGCTTGGCAGGGACAGGGCACGGCCTCTAGAAGAGGGTAAGAGAGAGCACAAACCTGACTTCCGCTGGTGCCGGCGGTAAAGCCACAGGGTCACGGCCAGGAGAAGAGAGCTGAGTAGCCCCCCAGCGGCTCCTGCAGCAATGAGGCCGCCTCTGTTCCTCCAAGTGCCTGAGGGGGAAGAGCCTGCGTGAGCCCCGGGGAGAGGGCCGTGATGCCCTGGCACCCGTCCTCAGCGCGGCTGGGGTCCTGAGCCTGAGTGGCGGGATGAGACTCTGTCTCCGGCAGGACGTGCAGGCTGAGGGTCTGGGGGCCGTGGCAGAGAACGCAGCCAGCTCCCTCCGCGGACCCGCCGACCTCGGTTCAAAAATTAGCATTTGAGGGACTCTCTCTCTCTCCATATGTCCCATAGTCTGGTAATCTGGGCTGTTGGGAATTTCCCCAGGCCACCTGGGAAGATGTGACGACGCTGGTGTGAAGGGTCGGCACTCATGGGACCAGCAGCACCATTAAAAAACCATACTGGGGCGGCACAGGGACACAGCACCATCTCCAACCTCACGGGAGCTCCGAGGGGGACAGAAGCTGCAGGGAGCGACACATTCAGCTCCGGGGTTCCTGATTTCCTGTTGGGTCTGTTCTCCTATCTTCTCATTCAAGAGACTGCATTCGGTTGATCCATCCATTCATTCACTAAGTGGACATTTACTGAGTCCTGCCATGGGCCAGGCCTTGAGGACGGAGCAGTGAACAGGACAGGTTCCTGCTCTCCCCAAGTTCATAGTCCAGGGAGGGCAGGCAGACAAAAAGCACATAAACACATTTGCGAAAAGGCAAACGTGGACTAGAGGGCAGAGAATAGGGGGTGGAGGTGCTTTTCATGCAGATCCTTGGTCCCCAGGGACACCGGATTCAGACATCGGATGCCAGCGCCACAGAATTCCACGGAGAACACTCATGTGTCAGAACACCACCACCACTGATAATTCCCATTGAGGGAACTGGCCGTTGTTGACATTTCTGTCTCCACGCTTCCCCTCCCTGACAAAATCAACAAACCCCATGTCTGACCTATGAGCGGTTCTGCCTGTAGACCACGAGCCCAGCCTCCCCCCCAGGACAGCTGAACCAGAGGAGAGGAGCGCCCAGGACAGATCCACAGACAGAGCAGTTTGGCTGCTGTGTCCTAGAGTGACTCTTTCCCGATTGCCTCTGGGGCAACTACCTATGCAAAATCAGAGTCAGCCACACACAGGGTCCCTGAGCCTCCAGATTCAAGGAGCGGAGGACAAATCTTCCCTCTTCCTGGTAACCCTATCTCCTAGGAGAAATGTCTACTCTGGAGAAAGGACTTGAAATTTGTCTTAGTTTGAAAGGTACAGAACGGTTATGCACCAACAAATAAGAGAGTCTGGAAGAAATGGGTACATTCCTAAAAACATACAAACACTAGGACTGAATCGTGAGGATCAGACAGACGAGTGATGAGCAGAAGATTGACTCGGCAATAAGCCCTCCCACCGCAGAAAGCCCAGGCCAGACGGTGTCACTGGTGGGTTCTACCAAACTCTTAAAGAAGGATTAACTCCAATCCCCTCAAAGTCTTCCACAAAACTGAAAAGGAGTGAACATTTCCAAACTCATTTTATGAGGCCGGCATCACCCAAAGTCAGATAAGGACACGTGAGAAAAGTACAGACCAATGTGGCCAATGAATAGAGTTGCAAAGATTTCCAAAGAAGACATCTGAGTGGCCAATGGGCACATGACCAGGGGCTCAGCATCACTGATCATTGGGGAAATGCAAATCAAAACCACAGCGAGATATCAGCTCACACCTGTTAGAATGGCCATTACCAAAATGACGAGAAGTAACCAGTGTGGCGAGGACTGGAGGAAAGGTAACCCTGTGTGCCGTTGGTGGGATCTTAGGCTGGTGTAGCCACTGTGGAAAACAAGATGGACTTCCTCACAAAGTTAAAAACAGAACTTCTATGTGATCCAGCAATCTCACTTCTGGGGATGTGTTTGAAGAAAATAATCACTACATGGAAGAGACATCTGCCTCCCCATGTTCACTACGGCGCTATTCCCAGCAGCCGAGACACAGAAACAACCTAAGGGTCCAGCAATGGACACATGGATCAGGAAAGTACGGTGCAGCCTCAGGTCCACATATGATGGGATCTACTCGGCCACGAGAAGGCCAGCCCGCCGTTTGCAACAACATGCCCTTAACTTGAGAACATCGTACTCGGTGAAATTAGTAGGACAGAAAGACAAATACTGTCAGAGCACTTAGACGTGGAGCCTAGAAACACTAAAGTCATAGAAACAGAATGACTGGTGGTTGCCAGGGACTTTGGGGGTGAGGGAAATGGGGGGACATTGGTCAAAGGTCACAAACTTCCAGTTAGGGGAGGAGTAAGTTCTGGGGACATAATGCACAGCGAGGTGACTGTAGTTAGCAACACTGTGTCCTACCCTTGAAAGGTGCTGAGAGTCGATCGTAAAGGTTCTCACCGCACGCACATGCACACGCGTGTGCACACACATACACACGTGTGTGCACACACTCACACTCGATCACCTGAGGTGACGGCGGGTAACTAACCCTATCGTGGTAATCATTTCTCACAATAGCCATAGAGCAAATCACTAAGCTGTATACCTTGAATTTACCAATGTTGTATGTCAATTATATCCCAACAAAGTAGTTGAGAAAAAAGAGAATAGTGTAGTCTCTAGAACTAGTTTGGCTGGTTAAAATCCCGGATCCTCCACGTCCTAGCTGTGTGGCCAGGGAAAAATACTTAACTCCCTGTGCCTCGGTGTCCTCACCTGTAACAGGGGGAGGACGGTAGCCAAGGTGGCAGGTGCATGGTGGATTCAGGGAGTTAATGGACGTGAAGGGCGGTGAACCGTTCCTGGCCTGCAGTGCGTGCTGTTTCTATGTATTAGCTCTTCTCTGCTGCCCTCACACTGAGCCCTAAGCCCTCAGGAACGTCATGCTCCCTGCTGATCCGTTCAGGGGACACCCCCACACGGTAGGCCTGCTCCCACACAGCACCACCCCGGCCAACGCTGGCCCATTCTAGGGACCGAATTGTGTCTACCCCCAAATCCATGCACTGCCGCAGCTCTAACCCCCAGTGGCTGGTTTTGGGGATGGGGCCTTTGGAAGGTCAGGTTTCGATGAGGCCCTCCTGATGGGATCAGTGTCCTTGCAAGAAGAGACACCAGACACCTCTCTCTCTCCGCTCTTTGCCGTGTGAGCACAGCCCTGCTGCAGGAAGGCGTGACCAGCGACCAGAGCCTGCCCACACTGATACCCTGATCTCAGACTTCCGGCCCCCAGCGCTGTGAGAAATGAATTTCTGTTGTTAAAACCACAGGAGCTAAGACAGCCCACCTCAGCCTGGTACTCCAGGCTACTGCAGAGTTTCTCTGCTGCTAGAAATTCTCCCATTTCTGAGCACAGAGATTTTGCATGAGGTCCATGAATAAAAAAAATCTAGTGAGAAATTTCCTGCTCTACCATGTGCCAGCGGACTCCCTGACTTCTGCTTAACGTCCGAGATCACCTGTTTCCTTAACAGAGGACGACATCTGCCCTGCAAAGTCGCACAAGCCAGCCCAGTGACGGTGTGAGCAGCCAGCTGGCCGCCCGGAGCATGGGAGGGGGACGCATTCTACTGACCTTTACTCCAAAGGGAAGAGAAACGCCTTCACACTCAGGGGTGCATTTCCAACAGACGCCTCACTGCCCTCTTCAGGGAGTGCAGCCTTGGGCTCCCCAAGGACTCCCTTCCAGTACCCCTTCTCCTTCATGGGGAAGCAGCTCTCCCGCCTTCTGAGCCCCTCTGGGTTTCTGGGCCGGTGCGTCTGGAAGGGGGGTGCCCCCCCGGCAGCTCGGAGCTCTGCTAACCTCTTCTCCCTCTTGAAATGCCATCCACATGACACTGGGCTCGGTCTCCGCCCTTCCGTGCTGGGGATTGCACCCACTCTTGCTGTTCGCTGAGAAATCTCCAGAGTGAGAGGCAGACAGTCCCGTGGCATCCCCTGGTGGGAAGCTGGGCCTGGGGAGGGCCCCCTTGGTCACAGGACTCGCCTCGAGGGAGCTGAGGGGAAAATGGCAGAGCAGCTGGGCCGCCCGTGTAGCAGCCCCTTCCCACGGCTGCTGCCCCGACTATTCAGGGTCACGGCTCCGACAGGGCTCAGCGCTCACAGAGACGGCCCCGTTCTCTGCCTGTTTAGCACGGCGGACGCGGCAACTTGACTGTGCAGATTTCTTTGGAGGACTGACAGAGGTCTCTGTGTCTCTGGACTGAACGTGTGGAGGTTCACACTTTGTGACCGCGTGCATGTCACCAAACTTTCTGAGCTTCATACTGCTTGTCTGTAGATTGGAGATGCCACTGCCTTCTGGGATTTTTACTACGGTCATAAAATGACGTGTGTAAAATTCGCTCATTCAATAGACATTTATTGAATGCCTAATTCGGGCTAAGCCCTAGTTCAGACACCGGGGATCCGATAGTGGTCAAAATAAAGACGTGCCTTCATACGGTGATTATGGGGGGAGTGGGAGGGACACAGACATGGCATGGCAGGGGGGCATAAGTGCTTCAAGGAAGAATCCAGGGGGTTCTGGAGACGGAGTGCAAAGGGCTCCTGTGTTAAACAGGTAAGGTTTGAGAAGGTCTCCCTAAAAAGGGGAGTAGACTCCTGGGGGAGGTGAGAGGCGAGCATGAGGATATCATGAAAGAGCAGTGCAAAGGCCCTGAGGTGGGACCATGACTGGAAGGCTTGAGGAAGAGACGGGGGCCATGGTGGCTAGGGTGGAGGAGGTGAGGGGAAGGAGGAGAGAGCTCAGGTCAGAGCAGCAGGGCCTTGGGGGCCACTGAGGATGATGGCTGTCACTCCGAGGGAGATGGCAAGCCAAGGGAGAAAAGGTTTTGTGCAGAACATGACTTAGAGGTTCCTTCTGATGCTGCCCTGGGAACAGACCGTGGGCAGCAATGGGTGAAGCAGAAGGCCAGTGAGGGTGTCACGGCAGTAACCCGGGGAAGGAACCCTGGTGGCCCGGGTCAGGGGGTGGCAGTGGAAGTGGGGGAAATGAGTCACATCCTCACTGTATCCTGGAGGTAGAACCAGCAGGAATGGCAGGTGGATTCGATGTAGAAAACAAAATAAGAAGAAGAGTCAAGAACGATGCCCCGAGTTTTGGCCAAACGAGTAGAAGAGTGGGGTTTTACACTTACCCAGGGGATGCTCCAAGCAGGAATGGATTTGGGGTGAAAATCGAGACTTTGGGTTTGGATGAATTACGTTTACGATGGCAATTAGCCATTCCTGTGGAGCAGTTGATTTAAGCGCTTGGATGCAGCGGTTTTGAGTTCAAACTAGAGGTCTGGGCTGTCGGTGGATGTCAGGAGTCCTAAGTACATAGCACTAAGGTGTGCATTTAAACTCACGAGACAGGATGACACGATGCAGACGGTGGGCACAGACAGGGAGGTCCGAGGACAGAGACCCATGCACCCCACGTCCAGAGCTGGAGATCTGGGGACGACCTACTGATGGAGCCTGGAAGCCGTGTCTGGGGAATGGGCAGAGGCGCAAGAGTGAGCTGTGTCTGAGAAGTCAGGGAGAAACGTGGTCCAAGAGGCAAGGGAGGGCCAGTGGTGTCCACAGCTGGCGACGGGTCACGTGAAGTGGAAACAGTGCCACTGACGTTAGCATCGTGGAGGACAGGAGATCTTCACCTGACGGACTCTGGCGGCAGGAGGCAAGCCCGGTGCTGACAGCGTTGAGAGGGAACAGAAGCGGAGGGAGCGAGCGGCGGTAACTCTCCTGAGGAGCTCCCTGCAAGGGAGCGCGGGCGGCTGCTTCCCTGGAGTCCCTCAGTGAGAGCTAGCGTTGTCACAGGCCAGGGGTGCGACCGAGCCCTAAGGAGATGGGACTGAAGCTCAACCGAGCCCCAAGGGCTGCATGGGAACCTGGCCTGTGTGGCTTTCTGGGGACAGAGGGAGGGAAAGGCAGAGGCCAGAACCATGCGACCCAGCGGAAAGCTTGTCCCCTCAGCGCAGGCGACTGGGCTCTGTGTCAGCTCCCCGTATCCGTAGGCTTCCTGGCGAGAGGACGGTTTGGGCAGTGAGGCTGTCAGGCCTGCAGGATGGCCGCGTCGGGCTCGCAGGGACGGTGGATGTGCCGTGATGAGTCACGGAAAGGCGCGGACCCTGCAGCACGGTTAACTGGCTAACGCTGCCCTTTGACATCAACACATGAAGGGTCAGAGTACAGACATGTACGGTCATCTCCAGCGTGTGAAAAGGCTCCTGGCCAGCACTCCCTCACTGGCAAACCTCGCTGTAACCTGAGTATTAATATTTGCGCGAAGAAACTGCGAATCGCCATGGAAGGCGGCAAAACGGAGCCAGAAAGAGGAGAATCCCCAGGTGGTCTGGCCATGCCCCCCCAAACCTGAGAACGCTGAGCATGAACAAGGTCCACGGAGACTAAATCTCACCTGTGACAGTGACGTTCAGGGCCCCGCTGCGGGCCAGGCTGTGGCCGTTGTCCGCCGTGCAGTAGTAGCGGCCCGCGTGGCTCCCCCGGACAGCGGGGATCTCCAGCTCTGCTCTCCGGGAGCGCTGACGCTTGCTGCCCAGATGCTCCCCCGTGTCCTCTCTGTGCCAGGAGAACGTGGTGTCCCCTGTGCCTTCAGCCACGGAGCAGACGAGGACCAGACGCTCCCCTGCCAGCAGCCGGCCCCCCTGGGGCTGGGTCTCTAGGAGTGCTCCAGACACCGGGACGCCTGCGCGAACATGAGGGGGCAGGTGAGGGCGGGGTGGGTCTCCAGGAGCATTCTAGACTCCAGGACGCCTGCGCGAACAGGAGAGGGCAGGTGAGGGCGGGGTGGGTCTCCAGGAGCATTCCAGACACTGGGACACCCGTGTGAGCACGAGAGGGCCGGTGAGGGTCTATGTGGGGAAGGCAGGGCTGGTATGTTGGACGGGGCCACTTTTTATGTGACTTGAAGATACACTCCAGCAGGGGCTGGCTTTGTAGCCTGTAGACTGTGGAGTTCGGACCTAGAACATCGCCAAATGCAGTAGTTATATCCTGACACATGGGGCCCCAGGAGAGAAAAACTGGCTCTGCCTGAAGAAGCCTTTGAGTTTTGTCTGATGTCCTAGCTGGCCGTCTGGAGTCTCTGCAGGGACCGGTGGCAGAGAGAGGTCCGGCACCGGGCTGGACGACACCCATTTCCAGGAGCCCTGCTTTGGTACTTGAGACAAGATGATACTTACCGTATTTATCTCTACCTGTGTGTCCTTCTCGTGTGCACTGCACGCAACGGGCACGCCCATTATTTGCTGCTATTGGTTAGGAAGGGGCTGAGGCCTATCTCCTCAATAGTTTGCCCCATGATCTGGCCTTCTAGAAGGTGTCAGCTCAGGGCACTGTGTTTTCTGGGGTTTGTTTGTTTTCCCTAACTGTCATATCTGACTTCACGAACCACCTCTACCATTTCGAGGTGCTGGAGTTTCAAAGGAAGTCTGAGTTTTTAGAAAGATGGTGGTGGAAAGGAGCCCCGTATTTCTTTTGTTATAGTACCTGACTTCTCAGGGCCAGCCTGCGTCCATCAGGATGACAAAATCCATCAGTGCTGGGCAGTCCCTCCCTGCACCGGGCCACAGGGAGCAGTTGGGGAGGGTGCCACCGCCCCGGCTCTCGGCCTGCTCTCCGACACTCACCCTGCACGCGGACCTGCAGCGGGAGGCTATGTTTGCGGATGCTGGGGACCACTGCTGCGACCACACACCAATACGACCCCGAGTCCTCTCTCCAGATGGCTGTGAGCTGGACTTCTGGGGACCTGCTCCAGTTCGACAGCATGACCCCGGGGTCCCTGAAGAAGATGAAGGACAGCAGAGTGTCCGACCGCTCGAGGCGCAGCTCTGTCTGACAGCTCAGGTTTACAGGGCCGCCCTCCGTAGGCTGGGGCGGTGTGACTTCCAGCTTAGGACGTGAAAATAGTTCTGGAGAGAAGAGGTAAACCACGTTCTCAGAATGCGGTACTTAGAGCCCTGGGACGGGCAGGCCTGACTTCTTGGTCCTAGAGAACTTCAGACAGACACACAGCAAGACAGAGACTCATCGACCCCGCTATCCCTTTGTCCTTCCCCAGGTCCCAGTGAAATGACCCTGCTCGCTGTGTCTGCTGGAGGACCTATGTCTCCCGTTACCCAGAGCTGGGGCATCAACGTACGGATCCCCCATCATGCCCAGCTCCCACCCTGACATGACTCAGCAAATCTATATGAAATGAAGGGTTTACCTTGAATTTTAATAATTCTGTTATTTGACCGATATGTGTAATGATTTCCCTCCAGAAATCCAATGCATTGGTAATTGCCACTGTTGTTCAAACTTGCTTGTGGTATCAAAAGATCCTGGCTGTTGCGAGAGGTAAAGATAACGTTCCCATTCCAGCTGTATTTCACAGCGGCCAGTTTCTCTCTCCCCTTCACCTGGCATCTCAGAGTGAGCGTGTCACCTTCAAACACGGAGTGTGGAGTCTGAAGGATGAGCAAGTCTGGAAAGCACACAGAGACAAGAGCCTGTCAGTGACAGACACCCCCCTCCTCCATGCAGCTCGGCTCACGAGGCTCGACTGGTTCTCTTTTCTCTTGCACAGGATTGAGGCTCCTGCCCCAGGCTCACTCTTCCTGCCAAAACCTTAGGACCTGCTTCACATGCCATTTGTAAGTCAGTCCCAAACCCACCAACCAATGCCTGCTTCACACTCAAGGACGGGTTCGTAGCGTGCGGATTCTAACGTGGGCATAGAGAGCTGAGTGGGATGTGAGGGACACTCCGACATTGTTGAACACGGTTAAAGATCGCCACCAGCCTGCTCACCGGGTCCCAGAGCGGGAGTCACCCTGAGGGAACAGACTAGCAAGTGTCACCACCACGCGCTGGGGCTCGACCTGCAGCCAGGCCTGTCGTCAGACACAGACCCAGGGGCAAGGGACCGGGAATGGGGTCCCGTGCGGACATTCTCCTGCTCTTCAGATCCGCGCGAGAGGTCAGTTCTGTCCCCCTGTCCAAGGACTGCCTCTCCCCCAGCGCAGGGCCATGCCGTGGTCCAAACTATTCTCTGCGAAGGAGGCAAAGCAGGACAGGAAGAGAGGGGTGCCCCCGAGGCAGGAAAGTAGGAGTAGAGAAGGGACAGGCGCCAGGACAGGTGGGGACACAGGCCTGATGAGGACACTCCCCTCCTCCGAACTCTTGTCCGAGGCCACTTTTCACACCTGCGTGGTGCTCAGTGCGTTCATATCCATATGCTTTCTCCTGCGGAAGCCGTGCCTGCCCGGAGGGCCGGGGCTAAGGCGGCTTCAGTTTTGAATCCCTGAAAACAAGCTCCTTCCTCCGCTGTGTAAACACCCAGGGAGAGGCCTGCTGATTAACGTTAGATGATGAAACTCTAATGTCAACAGTAGTTTGAAAAACACTGGGACACGAAGCCGACAGAGGTCAAGGGTTGGAGCAGCAGGAAGGACCTCGGGTCTCGCCAACTCCGGGGGGCCTAGGATGCCCTGAACCGCTTCTCAGTTGAACTGACTCACCCCCTCGCTCACCTGAAGAGAAGATCAAGCTCACGCCGTCACTTGGGCTCGAGCCCTGGATCTGGCACTTGTATGTTCCAGAGACACGGGCCTTGAGGGTGTTTCCTGGGATCTCACGTAGCGTTTGTGCCCCAAGGTACCACCAGTACCTTTTTATGTTCTCTGCTGCGTGGACGCGAGACGCGTTGCAAGTCAGAGTCACGGCCTCTCCTTTGAAGACGGTGGTCCATGGAGGATGGAGGGAAATCACGGGCTTGGGGAGAGCTGCTGAGGAAGGAAGAGACAGCGTCTGCGACGGAGACCCCTGCGGCCCACACCGCGGTCGTCTGTGTGGGATGGACTGAGGACCCGGAGCCACCTTGGGAGGACTGCGGGCTCTCCAGCGGCATCCGCCTTTCCTGGGAGAGCCGTGGCCACTCCGTGGTCTGTAGGAGAAGGCTGGCCTTGAGGGGACAACCCCAGCAGGCCCCAGTCACCGTGGGAGGGCAGCGTGTGGGCCCGGCCCTCAGGGACATCCCTCCGGACTCCCGCCCCCTGGGCTCGGTCAGTGGAGACATCGAGAACATGCCACCGTGGCCTAAAAAATTAGTTTGAGTTGAGGGTGTTCCAGAATAGGGTTCATGTACACATATTGGATTCTGAACGCCCGTACCTGCCGAACAGCAGAGCCTCCCCAAAGGCCCCCAGGATAAGTCACCTCCCCAGGACCCGCCACGAGCCGCTGACCCTTATCACCAGGGACTCGACAGACATTGTCACACACCGCGGCTGCCATTCCCGAAAGTGCCCTCTTCCCGGCCCCTTCCCTGCCCAGATGGTAAGCCCGCCCAAGTGCTAACGCCTCCCTGGCCTGCGGTTCTGTGCCCCGGAGAGAAGGCGACACACATCTCTGCTCATCTAGCCCGTCTGTTTAGTTGGCCGGCCCCAGTGATACACGGAGGAGGACAGACGTGGTTCTTTCCTGAGATGTCACTCCCTGCTGGAAGCGCTCTCCACACCTTGCCCCCTGTCGCCGCCGTCCAGCCCGCCGATGACCCGCGTGTGGATAGGCTGACGGCACGCGCACGGCTGGACGAGGGAACGGGTTTGGAAAGCGCCCCCTCGGATCCTGGCTTAGTGGCCACGGATCCAGTTCTGGGTAAGGGGATGTCAGGGGAACAGAGCCCGGAGGGGCCGGGGCTGCAGGTGCTACGGGAGGCTTCGCCCCTGCAGTAAAGGAGCAAAGCACGGTGGAGGTGTGGGTGGGGGCTGGGGGAGCTCCCTTACAGTTTCAGGGGCCACCTGCCTCCCCCAGCTTCCTGCCCTGAGCCGTCAGGATGCCTGAGGCTGGGGCAGCTGCCACATTAAAAAAAAATCAATATTCAGTTCAACGTGTTCTGCAAATTGCCTGTGGTCGTCTAAATTCTGTGAAGCAGAAAATAAGCCAGATTATTTCCATTTGCATTATTTTATTTTTCAAAACTAAAATCTCAATTGTGGGGGTATGTAATTTACCATAAAATTTGAAGTGGAATCCCTTGAGGTGTGTTTCCTCTTTGGTACCTTGATGCTCAGACCAGGAGGATTATCTGCATTTAAGGACCTACAAATGATTGCTTTTTTAAAGCTTGAGACTTGAAGTATTCTTACCTTTGTCTGCAAGAATGCCCCACCGATCTTTCAATGACACCCAAATATAAGGAAATGCCCTCCCTGTGTTTGGGGCAGAAATCGTAGAGTAACCTGAACGCTAGTTCGAGATGAAGCAGCCCAGTGTTCTGTCTGGTCGTGCAAACACCCATGGGTCTCTGCACACTTTCTCCTTCTCTCTTTAGAGGATTGTACAGAATATCCCGTGTTCCCAGTGAGCAGGGAGTCGTGTTTCTCCCAGAGAGAATAGAAATCCCCACTGTCTGCGTTCCCGGGAAGCATCTGGGATGGGAAGCGGGCACCGGGCCGCAGGTCTCGTGCCCGAGGGAGGAGAAACTTCTGCTGGTGGGGGCAGCCGGATTCCTTGCCAGTCCCCGTAACTGCCCCTGCTGTGTGCTGTGAGGAGATGCAGCGTGTCTGGGCCTCGTGAGGCTGGGACAGAGTCCGTGAGCTCCGAGCTTAACCACGTCTAGCAGCTGATCTAAGACGCTTTCTGTATTTGATTTCTCTATCCTGGAGAGTTTAGCAAACTCCAGTCAAGTTACAAGCTCTTCCCAGTTGGGCAGTGATTTGTGGGAGATGGTCTGTGTCCACAGGACCGATGGGGGGGGCCATGGAGCCAGGAGCTGCAGGGAGAGCGCACGCCTGCTGGCTGGGGCTGCAAGACAGCAAGCAGCCCCCAGGATGAACTCGGTGCTCTTGAGTGGATTTTCAGGGATTACCACGGCACCTGGGGACAGCTCCCCCAGAAAGTCCGGCCTTCCTGCTGACCCACAAGGATGGGCGCTCAGACGCAGCGTGATTTGAGCTAATTTCAAGAAAATGTCCACCCAGCATGCTGGAGTTTGGGGTGGAATGGTTGCATGGGGTTGTGCCCCTGCTGGGTTGGGCCAGGGAGGGTGGCGAAGCAGAGCTGTTTGTGCCCCGGGCCCCCACCCCGACCCCACTGGGATCTCAGCCTATTTCTAGCGTCCCTCTAGGGTCTGTGCGCTCTGTCAGGGTGGCCAGCATCCCACATCAGGTGGGGACACACCCCTCCCTGACCTCCATGACATGCGTCCCGGGCCCCTCCCCCAGGTTCACCTGACACAATGGCAGGTTTGGCCCGAGGGTGTGACTCCCCAGCTCCTAGGGGGATCATAGGACAGGGTGACACTGCCCTGCCTGAAGTCCTCCGGACGAGGACGCGGGGACCAGGCCCCCAGCATTCCGTACAGAGGAAGGTCACTAGAATATCTAGGAACGTAAACGAGAAAAGGAAAAGGGGACTTACTTACCAAGCTGTCCACTGACTGGCGCTGCAAGAGAGGTGAGGGCCGAGGTCAGCACGAGGCATGGAGCCGAGCCCTCCAGCCCAGGGAGCCCACTGCCTGCCCCACCCCATCCAAGGGCAGGAGAGGAGCGCCCAGCTCCGGCACCCCAAGAAGCCGGGGCCACCGAGGCCTGAAGCCGAGCGGTCCAGTGCTGGGCAAGCTATGGAAGTCTCCCAAACCTCCCTCTCCTCATCTGTCACACGGGGACCATAACAGTGACCTCATAGTCTTATTTCAATGAGTCAGATTAGTAAGTCTTCCATTAATGGCCACTGTCACTATTTGTCAGACACAACCATGCTGTGGATGCTGTTCTGACTTGGCTTGACTGTCTCCTTGCCTGGAACATTAGTTTCCTTCAGTACCAAGAAAAGTCCAGTCATACCCAAGCCCTGACACCCCAAGGAAAGCCACTTCCTCCACGAAGTCTTCCAGGATGCCTCTGGGCTGCAGTGCCCTCACTGTCTGTAGGCTCAGAACACGGAGATCACAGCTTCCTGGGGCTGGAAATTGGACATGCAGGGGCAGCGACGAACAGCACGGACCCAATGTCACGGGCTGGTTTGCATCCCGACTCTGCCACTACACGGAGCTTAAGGCAAGAGATCGTCTCTGTGCCTTGGCTCCCTTATCTGCAAAATGGGGTTTATAGCAGTTCCAGCTCATGGATTGTTAGAAGGTTGGATAGATCAGTATGTGGGATATTCTTAGAAGACTGTCTAGCATAGTCAGGGCTCAGCAATTAATGATTAATTACTATCAGCAAGAATGAATAATTATCACACATTATCTTATGATGTACTGTGTAATTTTTTGTGTGTATCTTCAAGTCAAATGCTCTTGCATTTGTACCTTGATTTCTTCATCAGAGGGTCAGCTCTTGGGGGCAGAGACTGTCCTCCACGTCCCTATGTCCTTCCGCTGCCCAGTGCTGTGCCCAGTGTCCCCCTTCATCACCTTTTACTGAGTTCCCATGCTGTGCCAGCCACACTAATAACTCTTCCTTTAGTTAGCATCTGGACATGCAACTGGGATTGAGACAAACATGCTTAATAAATATTTAGTGTACAACTGACTGACTGGTCTGTTTCCCTAGTTTGAGCTACTAGGAAATCAGTGCCTCACTCGGACAAATATTGACAAACAGTGCAGAAGCAGGGGGAATAATCCAAGGGAAAACATCTTCTTTCTTCTCCTCTCATGCCTTCTGCAATGATCGGAGCCGATCGTGGGATACAGAGAAGGAATAGCTCTTCCCAGCAGAAGCTCATTTCTACGTCAGCTCACATAGGACATTCACACAGACTCAGTTCATCTTTCAGCCTAGTCTTCGTGATCTGTGGTTAAGGAGTAACTGAATCTAACTGTAGATTTTCTTCTTAAGACTTTATTTTTAAGTTATCTTGACACCCACCGTGGGGCTCACACTCACAACCCTGCGATCAAGAGTCAAGCGCTCTACCGACTGAGCCAGTGAGGCAGCCCCGAACTGTGGACTTTTTTACATGGGAAAATAAGCCCACTTCTGCAGTAGGGGGAATTTTTTTGTGGCAATTCAAAGCAAGTGATGGACGCACTTTTGGAAATCAATCCTCCCACCCTACCATTCAACTGATATCTTCCCCTTTGTTCATTCTCTGTGGCTCTGAAATAGCAGAATCCATTTGTTCTGCAGCCCACAGGGGAAGCCCTTTGCTCGTGGAGAGGCCCTGGCGCCTCCTGGCATGGAGGCTCCCCTTCCAGCACTTACCGAGGACCAGCAGAGACGCCCACAAGAGCATGGGAGCGGGCTCCAGGGTCCCGGGGGGCAGCAGCTGGCGCGGCCGGTCCCAGCGCCCCATAGTGAGCGCGGCAAGGTGCTTCTGAGAACGGCTCGCTGCAGTCATGAAGTGAAAGGGGGAAGTGGAGGAATCTTTCTTAAAATAGCAGCAGCATGTTACCGGTATCAGGGACTCCAGATGACAAAAGTCACTATTTAACAGAATGCCTGAGGTACCGCTCTGACCTCTTGGTGTGAAAAGCTCCTCAAAGCTCTAGTCACCATATTGGCAGAATCTTCCAGCCGCTGCCTTCCAAGGAAAATGCAATGCATTCTGTCTGCTTCCAGATACCAGGCAAGACTGCAATCCTGCTGAGATTGACATAATCCAAGGATGTACCCGGATCACTCCAGAGCCAGAGAAGTTCTTTCTTTCTTTCTTTCTTTCTTTCTTTCTTTCTTTCTTTCTTTCTTTCTTTCTTTCTTTCTTTCTTTCTTTCTTTCTTTTTTTCTTTCTTCTTTCTTTCTTTTAAAGATTTTATTTATTTATTGGAGAGAGAACTTGCACAAGCAGTGGGGGAAGGGGCAGAGGCAGAGGGAGAAGCAGACTCCCCGCTGAGCAGGGAGCCCGACGCGGGGGCTCGATCCCTGAGACCATGATCTGAGCCGAAGGCAGATGCCCGACTGACTGAGCCCCCCAGGAGCCCCGTGTGGTTCTTTTTCAATGCAGAGAGACGCTCCTCCGAGCCCTGAGGCCTCTGCCGGACCACTTCCAGCTGACCATCCGTAGATGATGAAGCTGAACCGTAAGACAGCTCATGCCCTGTCTGACACATATGAGAATATCTTGACTCATTGTCTCTGAGAAA